>NC_132908.1:29905706-30221293 GCF_047675955.1 Chlorocebus sabaeus
CTGAGAAACTTCTCTGTGTTCTGTTAATTCATCTCACAGAGTTACATCTTTCCCTTCAAGAAGCCTTTCGCTAAGGCTGTTCTTGTGGAATTGGCAAAGGGATATTTGGAAGCCCGTAGAGGGCTATGGTGAAAAAGGAAATATCTTCCGTTCAAAACTGGAAAGAAGCTTCCTGAGAAACTGCTCTGTGTTCTGTTAATTTATCTCACCGAGTTACATCTTTCCCTTCAAGAAGCCTTTCGTTAAGGCTGTTCTTGTGGAATTGGCAAAGAGATATTTGGAAGCCCATAGAGGCCTATGGTGAAAAAAGAAATATCTTCCGTTCAAAACTGGAAAGAAGCTTTCTGAGAAACTGCTCTGTGTTCTGTTAATTCATCTCACAGAGTTACTTCTTTCCCTTCAAGTAGCCTTTCGCTAAGGCTGTTCTTGTGGAATTGGCAAAGTGATATTTGGAATCCCATAGAGGGCTACGGTGAAAAAGGAAATAACATCCGTTCAAAACTGGAAAGAATCTTTCTGAGAAACTGCTCTGTGTTCTTTTAATTCATCACACAGAGTTACATCTTTCCCTTCAAGAAGCCTTTCGCTAAGGCTGTTCTTGTGGAATTGGCAAAACGATATTTGGAAGCCCATAGAGGGCTACGGTGAAAAAGGAAATATCTTCCGTTCAAAACTGGAAAGAAGCTTTCGGAGAAACTGCTCTGTGTTCTGTTAATTCATGTCACCGAGTTACATCTTTCCCTTCAAAAAGCCTTTCGCTAAGGCTGTTCTTGTGGAATTGGCAAAGGGATATTTGGAAGCCCATAGAGGGCTATGGTGAAAAAGGAAATATCTTCCGTTTAAAACTGGAAAGAAGCTTTCTGAGAAACTCCTCTGTGTTCTCTTAATTCATCTCACAGAGTTACATCTTTCCCTTCAAGGAGCCTTTGGCTAAGGCTGTTCTTGTGGAATTGGCAAAGGGATACTTGGAAGCCCATAGAGGGCTATGGTGAAAAAGGAAATATCTTCCGTTCAAAACTGGAAAGAAGCTTTCGGAGAAACTGCTCTGTGTTCTCTTAATTCATCTCACAGAGTTACATCTTTCCCTTCAAGAAGCCTTTCGCTAAGGCTGTTCTTGTGGAATTGGCAAAGGGATATTTGGAAGCCCATAGAGGGCTATGGTGAAAAAGGAAATATCTTCCGTGCAAAACTGGAAAGAAGCTTCCTGAGACACTGCTCTGTGTTCTGTTAATTTATCTCACCGAGTTACATCTTTCCCTTCAAGAAGCCTTTCGTTAAGGCTGTTCTTGTGGAATTGGCAAAGAGATATTTGGAAGCCCATAGATGCCTATTTTGAAAAAAGAAATATCTTCCGTTCAAAACTGGAAAGAAGCTTTCTGAGAAACTGCTCTGTGTTCTTTTAATTCATCACACAGAGTTACATCTTTCCCTTCAAGAAGCCTTTCGCTAAGGCTGTTCTTGTGGAATTGGCAAAACGATATTTGGAAGCCCATAGAGGGCTACGGTGAAAAAGGAAATATCTTCCGTTCAAAACTGGAAAGAAGCTTTCGGAGAAACTGCTCTGTGTTCTGTTAATTCATCACACAGAGTTACATCTTTCCCTTCAAGAAGCCTTTCACTAAGGCTGTTCTTGTGGAATTGGCAAAGGGATATTTTGAAGCCCATAGAGGGCTATGGTGAAAAAGGAAATATCTTCCGTTTAAAACTGGAAAGAAGCTTTCTGAGAAACTCCTCTGTGTTCTCTTAATTCATCTCACAGAGTTACATCTTTCCCTTCAAGAAGCCTTTGGCTAAGGCTGTTCTTGTGGAATTGGCAAAGGGATACTTGGAAGCCCATAGAGGGCTATGGTGAAAAAGGAAATATCTTCCGTTCAAAACTGGAAAGAAGCTTTCGGAGAAACTGCTCTGTGTTCTCTTAATTCATCTCACAGAGTTACATCTTTCCCTTCAAGAAGCCTTTAGCTAAGGCTGTTCTTGTGGAATTGGCAAAGGGATATTTGGAAACCTGTAGAGGGCTATGGTGAAAAAGGAAATATCTTCCGTTCAAAACTGGAAAGAAGCTTTCTTAGAAACTGCTCTGTGTTCTTTTAATTCATCTCACAGAGTTACATCTTTCCCTTCAAGAAGCCTTACGCTAAGGCTGTTCTTGTGCAATTGGCAAAACGATATTTGGAAGCCCATAGAGGGCTACGGTGAAAAAGGAAATATCTTCCGTTCCAAACTGCAAAGAAGCTTTCTGAGAAACTGCTCTGTGTTCTGTTCATTCACCTCACAGAGTTACATCTTTCCCTTCTACAAGCCTTTCTCTAAGGCTGTTCTTGTGGAATTGGCAAAGGGATATTTGGAATCCCATAGAGGAATATGGTGAAAAAGGAAATATCTTCCGTTCAAAACTGGAAAGAAGCTTTCTGAGAAACTGCTCTGTGTTCTGTTAATTCATCTCACCGAGTTACATCTTTCCCTTCAAGAAGCCTTTCGCTAAGGCTGTTCTTGTGGAATTGGCAAAGGGATATTTGGAAGCCCATAGAGGGCTATGGTGAAAAAGGAAATATCTTCCGTGCAAAACTGGAAAGAAGCTTCCTGAGACACTGCTCTGTGTTCTGTTAATTTATCTCACCGAGTTACATCTTTCCCTTCAAGAAGCCTTTCGTTAAGGCTGTTCTTGTGGAATTGGCAAAGAGATATTTGGAAGCCCATGGAGGCCTATTTTGAAAAAAGAAATATCTTCCGTTCAAAACTGGAAAGAAACTTTCTGAGAAACTGCTCTGTGTTCTTTTAATTCATCACACAGAGTTACATCTTTCCCTTCAAGAAGCCTTTCGCTAAGGCTGTTCTTGTGGAATTGGCAAAACGATATTTGGAAGCCCATAGAGGGCTACGGTGAAAAAGGAAATATCTTCCGTTCAAAACTGGAAAGAAGCTTTCGGAGAAACTGCTCTGTGTTCTGTTAATTCATCACACAGAGTTACATCTTTCCCTTCAAGAAGCCTTTCACTAAGGCTGTTCTTGTGGAATTGGCAAAGGGATATTTGGAAGCCCATAGAGGGCTATGGTGAAAAAGGAAATATCTTCCGTTTAAAACTGGAAAGAAGCTTTCTGAGAAACTCCTCTGTGTTCTCTTAATTCATCTCACAGAGTTACATCTTTCCCTTCAAGAAGCCTTTGGCTAAGGCTGTTCTTGTGGAATTGGCAAAGGGATACTTGGAAGCCCATAGAGGGCTATGGTGAAAAAGGAAATATCTTCCGTTCCAAACTGGAAAGAAGCTTTCGGAGAAACTGCTCTGTGTTCTGTTCATTCACCTCACAGAGTTACATCTTTCCCTTCAACAAGCCTTTCGCTAAGGCTGTTCTTTTGGAATTGGCAAAGGGATATTTGGAAGCCCATAGAGGCCTATGGTGAAAAAGGAAATATCTTCCGTTCAAAACTGGAAAGAAGCTTTGTGAGAAACTGCTCTGTGTTCTGTTAATTCATCTCACCGAGTTACATCTTTCCCTTCAAGAAGCCTTTCGCTAAGGCTGTTCTTGTGGAATTGGCAAAGGGATATTTGGAAGCCCATAGAGTGCTATGGTGAAAAAGGAAATATCTTACGTTCAAAACTGGAAAGAAGCTTTCTGAGAAACTGCTCTGTGTTCTGTTAATTCATCTCACAGAGTTACATCTTTCCCTTCAAGAAGCCTTTCTCTAAGGCTGTTCTTGTGGAATTGGCAAAGGGATATGTGGAAGCCCATAGAGGGCTATGGTGAAAAAGGAAATATCTTCCGGGCAAAACTGGAAAGAAGCTTTCTGAGAAACTGCTCTGTGTTCTGTTAATTTATCTCACAGAGTTACATCTTTCCCTTCAAGAAGCCCTTCGTTAAGGCTGTTCTTGTGGAATTGGCAAAGGGATATTTGGAAGCCCATAGAGGCCTATGGTGAAAAAGGAACTATCTTCCGTTCAAAACTGGAAAGAAGCTTTCTGAGAAACTGCTCTGTGTTTTTTCAATTCATCTCACAGGGTTACATCTTTCCCTTCAAGAAGCCTTTCGCTAAGGCTGTTCTTGTGGAATTGGAAAAGTGATATTTGGAAGCCCATAGAGGGCTATGGTGAAAAAGGAAATAACATCCGTTCAAAACTGGAAAGAAGCTTCCTGAGAAACTGCTCTGTGTTCTGTTAATTCATCTCACAGAGTTACATCTTTCCCTTCAAGAAGCCTTTCGCTAATGCTGTTCTTGTGGAATTGGCAAAACGATATTTGGAAGCCCATAGAGGGCTACGGTGAAAAAGGAAATATCTTCCGTTCAAAACTGGAAAGAAGCTTTCTGAGAAACTGCTCTGTGTTCTCTTCATTCACCTCACACAGTTACATCTTACCTTCAACAAGCCTTTCGCTAATTCTGTTCTTGTGGAATTGGCAAAGGGATATTTGGAAGCCCATAGAGGGCTTTGGTGAAAAAGGAAATATCTTACGTTCAAAACTGGAAAGAAGCTTTCTGAGAAACTTCTCTGTGTTCTGTTAATTCATCTCACAGAGTTACATCTTTCCCTTCAAGAAGCCTTTCGCTAAGGCTGTTCTTGTGGAATTGGCAAAGGGATATTTGGAAGCCCGTAGAGGGCTATGGTGAAAAAGGAAATATCTTCCGTTCAAAACTGGAAAGAAGCTTCCTGAGAAACTGCTCTGTGTTCTGTTAATTTATCTCACCGAGTTACATCTTTCCCTTCAAGAAGCCTTTCGTTAAGGCTGTTCTTGTGGAATTGGCAAAGAGATATTTGGAAGCCCATAGAGGCCTATGGTGAAAAAAGAAATATCTTCCGTTCAAAACTGGAAAGAAGCTTTCTGAGAAACTGCTCAGTGTTCTGTTAATTCATCTCACAGAGTTACTTCTTTCCCTTCAAGTAGCCTTTCGCTAAGGCTGTTCTTGTGGAATTGGCAAAGTGATATTTGGAATCCCATAGAGGGCTACGGTGAAAAAGGAAATAACATCCGTTCAAAACTGGAAAGAATCTTTCTGAGAAACTGCTCTGTGTTCTTTTAATTCATCACACAGAGTTACATCTTTCCCTTCAAGAAGCCTTTCGCTAAGGCTGTTCTTGTGGAATTGGCAAAACGATATTTGGAAGCCCATAGAGGGCTACGGTGAAAAAGGAAATATCTTCCGTTCAAAACTGGAAAGAAGCTTTCGGAGAAACTGCTCTGTGTTCTGTTAATTCATGTCACCGAGTTACATCTTTCCCTTCAAGAAGCCTTTCGCTAAGGCTGTTCTTGTGGAATTGGCAAAGGGATATTTGGAAGCCCATAGAGGGCTATGGTGAAAAAGGAAATATCTTCCGTTTAAAACTGGAAAGAAGCTTTCTGAGAAACTCCTCTGTGTTCTCTTAATTCATCTCACAGAGTTACATCTTTCCCTTCAAGGAGCCTTTGGCTAAGGCTGTTCTTGTGGAATTGGCAAAGGGATACTTGGAAGCCCATAGAGGGCTATGGTGAAAAAGGAAATATCTTCCGTTCAAAACTGGAAAGAAGCTTTCGGAGAAACTGCTCTGTGTTCTCTTAATTCATCTCACAGAGTTACATCTTTCCCTTCAAGAAGCCTTTCGCTAAGGCTGTTCTTGTGGAATTGGCAAAGGGATATTTGGAAGCCCATAGAGGGCTATGGTGAAAAAGGAAATATCTTCCGTGCAAAACTGGAAAGAAGCTTCCTGAGACACTGCTCTGTGTTCTGTTAATTTATCTCACCGAGTTACATCTTTCCCTTCAAGAAGCCTTTCGTTAAGGCTGTTCTTGTGGAATTGGCAAAGAGATATTTGGAAGCCCATAGATGCCTATTTTGAAAAAAGAAATATCTTCCGTTCAAAACTGGAAAGAAGCTTTCTGAGAAACTGCTCTGTGTTCTTTTAATTCATCACACAGAGTTACATCTTTCCCTTCAAGAAGCCTTTCGCTAAGGCTGTTCTTGTGGAATTGGCAAAACGATATTTGGAAGCCCATAGAGGGCTACGGTGAAAAAGGAAATATCTTCCGTTCAAAACTGGAAAGAAGCTTTCGGAGAAACTGCTCTGTGTTCTGTTAATTCATCACACAGAGTTACATCTTTCCCTTCAAGAAGCCTTTCACTAAGGCTGTTCTTGTGGAATTGGCAAAGGGATATTTGGAAGCCCATAGAGGGCTATGGTGAAAAAGGAAATATCTTCCGTTTAAAACTGGAAAGAAGCTTTCTGAGAAACTCCTCTGTGTTCTCTTAATTCATCTCACAGAGTTACATCTTTCCCTTCAAGAAGCCTTTCGCTAAGGCTGTTCTTGTGGAATTGGCAAAGGGATATTTGGAAGCCCGTAGAGGGCTATGATGAAAAAGGAAATATCTTCCGTTCAAAACTGGAAAGAAGCTTCCTGAGAAACTGCTCTGTGTTCTGTTAATTTATCTCACCGAGTTACATCTTTCCCTTCAAGAAGCCTTTCGTTAAGGCTGTTCTTGTGGAATTGGCAAAGAGATATTTGGAAGCCCATAGAGGCCTATGGTGAAAAAAGAAATATCTTCCGTTCAAAACTGGAAAGAAGCTTTCTGAGAAACTGCTCTGTGTTCTGTTAATTATTCTCACAGAGTTACTTCTTTCCCTTCAAGTAGCCTTTCGCTAAGGCTGTTCTTGTGGAATTGGCAAAGTGATATTTGGAATCCCATAGAGGGCTACGGTGAAAAAGGAAATAACATCCGTTCAAAACTGGAAAGAATCTTTCTGAGAAACTGCTCTGTGTTCTTTTAATTCATCACACAGAGTTACATCTTTCCCTTCAAGAAGCCTTTCGCTAAGGCTGTTCTTGTGGAATTGGCAAAACGATATTTGGAAGCCCATAGAGGGCTACGGTGAAAAAGGAAATATCTTCCGTTCAAAACTGGAAAGAAGCTTTCGGAGAAACTGCTCTGTGTTCTGTTAATTCATGTCACCGAGTTACATCTTTCCCTTCAAGAAGCCTTTCGCTAAGGCTGTTCTTGTGGAATTGGCAAAGGGATATTTGGAAGCCCATAGAGGGCTATGGTGAAAAAGGAAATATCTTCCGTTTAAAACTGGAAAGAAGCTTTCTGAGAAACTCCTCTGTGTTCTCTTAATTCATCTCACAGAGTTACATCTTTCCCTTCAAGGAGCCTTTGGCTAAGGCTGTTCTTGTGGAATTGGCAAAGGGATACTTGGAAGCCCATAGAGGGCTATGGTGAAAAAGGAAATATCTACCGTTCAAAACTGGAAAGAAGCTTTCGGAGAAACTGCTCTGTGTTCTCTTAATTCATCTCACAGAGTTACATCTTTCCCTTCAAGAAGCCTTTCGCTAAGGCTGTTCTTGTGGAATTGGCAAAGGGATATTTGGAAGCCCATAGAGGGCTATGGTGAAAAAGGAAATATCTTCCGTGCAAAACTGGAAAGAAGCTTCCTGAGACACTGCTCTGTGTTCTGTTAATTTATCTCACCGAGTTACATCTTTCCCTTCAAGAAGCCTTTCGTTAAGGCTGTTCTTGTGGAATTGGCAAAGAGATATTTGGAAGCCCATAGATGCCTATTTTGAAAAAAGAAATATCTTCCGTTCAAAACTGGAAAGAAGCTTTCTGAGAAACTGCTCTGTGTTCTTTTAATTCATCACACAGAGTTACATCTTTCCCTTCAAGAAGCCTTTCGCTAAGGCTGTTCTTGTGGAATTGGCAAAACGATATTTGGAAGCCCATAGAGGGCTACGGTGAAAAAGGAAATATCTTCCGTTCAAAACTGGAAAGAAGCTTTCGGAGAAACTGCTCTGTGTTCTGTTAATTCATCACACAGAGTTACATCTTTCCCTTCAAGAAGCCTTTCACTAAGGCTGTTCTTGTGAAATTGGCAAAGGGATATTTGGAAGCCCATAGAGGGCTATGGTGAAAAAGGAAATATCTTCCGTTTAAAACTGGAAAGAAGCTTTCTGAGAAACTCCTCTGTGTTCTCTTAATTCATCTCACAGAGTTACATCTTTCCCTTCAAGAAGCCTTTGGCTAAGGCTGTTCTTGTGGAATTGGCAAAGGGATACTTGGAAGCCCATAGAGGGCTATGGTGAAAAAGGAAATATCTTCCGTTCAAAACTGGAAAGAAGCTTTCGGAGAAACTGCTCTGTGTTCTCTTAATTCATCTCACAGAGTTACATCTTTCCCTTCAAGAAGCCTTTAGCTAAGGCTGTTCTTGTGGAATTGGCAAAGGGATATTTGGAAACCTGTAGAGGGCTATGGTGAAAAAGGAAATATCTTCCGTTCAAAACTGGAAAGAAGCTTTCTGAGAAACTGCTCTGTGTTCTTTTAATTCATCTCACAGAGTTACATCTTTCCCTTCAAGAAGCCTTACGCTAAGGCTGTTCTTGTGCAATTGGCAAAACGATATTTGGAAGCCCATAGAGGGCTACGGTGAAAAAGGAAATATCTTCCGTTCCAAACTGCAAAGAAGCTTTCTGAGAAACTGCTCTGTGTTCTGTTCATTCACCTCACAGAGTTACATCTTTCCCTTCTACAAGCCTTTCTCTAAGGCTGTTCTTGTGGAATTGGCAAAGGGATATTTGGAAGCCCATAGAGGAATATGGTGAAAAAGGAAATATCTTCCGTTCAAAACTGGAAAGAAGCTTTCTGAGAAACTGCTCTGTGTTCTGTTAATTCATCTCACCGAGTTACATCTTTCCCTTCAAGAAGCCTTTCGCTAAGGCTGTTCTTGTGGAATTGGCAAAGGGATATTTGGAAGCCCATAGAGGGCTATGGTGAAAAAGGAAATATCTTCCGTGCAAAACTGGAAAGAAGCTTCCTGAGACACTGCTCTGTGTTCTGTTAATTTATCTCACCGAGTTACATCTTTCCCTTCAAGAAGCCTTTCGTTAAGGCTGTTCTTGTGGAATTGGCAAAGAGATATTTGGAAGCCCATAGAGGCCTATTTTGAAAAAAGAAATATCTTCCGTTCAAAACTGGAAAGAAACTTTCTGAGAAACTGCTCTGTGTTCTTTTAATTCATCACACAGAGTTACATCTTTCCCTTCAAGAAGCCTTTCGCTAAGGCTGTTCTTGTGGAATTGGCAAAACGATATTTGGAAGCCCATAGAGGGCTACGGTGAAAAAGGAAATATCTTCCGTTCAAAACTGGAAAGAAGCTTTCGGAGAAACTGCTCTGTGTTCTGTTAATTCATCACACAGAGTTACATCTTTCCCTTCAAGAAGCCTTTCACTAAGGCTGTTCTTGTGGAATTGGCAAAGGGATATTTGGAAGCCCATAGAGGGCTATGGTGAAAAAGGAAATATCTTCCGTTTAAAACTGGAAAGAAGCTTTCTGAGAAACTCCTCTGTGTTCTCTTAATTCATCTCACAGAGTTACATCTTTCCCTTCAAGAAGCCTTTGGCTAAGGCTGTTCTTGTGGAATTGGCAAAGGGATACTTGGAAGCCCATAGAGGGCTATGGTGAAAAAGGAAATATCTTCCGTTCAAAACTGGAAAGAAGCTTTCGGAGAAACTGCTCTGTGTTCTCTTAATTCATCTCACAGAGTTACATCTTTCCCTTCAAGAAGCCTTTAGCTAAGGCTGTTCTTGTGGAATTGGCAAAGGGATATTTGGAAACCCGTAGAGGGCTATGGTGAAAAAGGAAATATCTTCCGTTCAAAACTGGAAAGAAGCTTTCTGAGAAACTGCTCTGTGTTCTTTTAATTCATCTCACAGAGTTACATCTTTCCCTTCAAGAAGCCTTACGCTAAGGCTGTTCTTGTGCAATTGGCAAAACGATATTTGGAAGCCCATAGAGGGCTACGGTGAAAAAGGAAATATCTTCCGTTCCAAATTGCAAAGAAGCTTTCTGAGAAACTGCTCTGTGTTCTGTTCATTCACCTCACAGAGTTACATCTTTCCCTTCTACAAGCCTTTCTCTAAGGCTGTTCTTGTGGAATTGGCAAAGGGATATTTGGAAGCCCATAGAGGCCTATGGTGTAAAAGGAAATATCTTCCGTTCAAAACTGGAAAGAAGATTTCTGAGAAACTGCTCTGTGTTCTGTTAATTCATCTCACCGAGTTACATCTTTCCCTTCAAGAAGCCTTTCGCTAAGGCTGTTCTTGTGGAATTGGCAAAGGGATATTTGGAAGCCCATAGAGGGCTATGGTGAAAAAGGAAATATCTTCCGTTCAAAACTGGAAAGAAGCTTTCTGAGATACTGCTCTGTGTTCTCTTAATTCATCTCACAGAGTTACATCTTTCCCTTCAAGAAGCCTTTCGCTAAGGCTGTTCTTGTGGAATTGGCAAAACGATATTTGGAAGCCCATAGAGGGCTACGGTGAAAAAGGAAATATCTTCCGTTCAAAACTGGAAAGAAGCTTTCTGAGAAACTGCTCTGTGTTCTGTTCATTCACCTCACAGAGATACATCTTTCCCTTCAACAAGCCTTTCGCTAAGGCTGTTCTTTTGGAATTGGCAAAGGGATATTTGGAAGCCCATAGAGGCCTATGGTGAAAAAGGAAATATCTTCCGTTCAAAACTGGAAAGAAGCTTTCTGAGAAACTGCTCTGTGTTCTGTTAATTCATCTCACCGAGTTACATCTTTCCCTTCAAGAAGCCTTTCGCTAAGGCTGTTCTTGTGGAATTGGCAAAGGGATATTTGGAAGCCCATAGAGGGCTATGGTGAAAAAGGAAATATCTTACGTTCAAAACTGGAAAGAAGCTTTCTGAGAAACTGCTCTGTGTTCTGTTAATTCATCTCACAGAGTTACATCTTTCCCTTCAAGAAGCCTTTCTCTAAGGCTGTTCTTGTGGAATTGGCAAAGGGATATGTGGAAGCCCATAGAGGGCTATGGTGAAAAAGGAAATATCTTCCGGGCAAAACTGGAAAGAAGCTTTCTGAGAAACTGCTCTGTGTTCTGTTAATTTATCTCACAGAGTTACATCTTTCCCTTCAAGAAGCCCTTCGTTAAGGCTGTTCTTGTGGAATTGGCAAAGGGATATTTGGAAGCCCATAGAGGCCTATGGTGAAAAAGGAACTATCTTCCGTTCAAAACTGGAAAGAAGCTTTCTGAGAAACTGCTCTGTGTTTTTTCAATTCATCTCACAGGGTTACATCTTTCCCTTCAAGAAGCCGTTCGCTAAGGCTGTTCTTGTGGAATTGGAAAAGTGATATCTGGAAGCCCATAGAGGGCTATGGTGAAAAAGGAAATAACATCCGTTCAAAACTGGAAAGAAGCTTCCTGAGAAACTGCTCTGTGTTCTGTTAATTCATCTCACAGAGTTACATCTTTCCCTTCAAGAAGCCTTTCGCTAATGCTGTTCTTGTGGAATTGGCAAAACGATATTTGGAAGCCCATAGAGGGCTACGGTGAAAAAGGAAATATCTTCCGTTCAAAACTGGAAAGAAGCTTTCTGAGAAACTGCTCTGTGTTCTCTTCATTCACCTCACACAGTTACATCTTACCTTCAACAAGCCTTTCGCTAATTCTGTTCTTGTGGAATTGGCAAAGGGATATTTGGAAGCCCATAGAGGGCTATGGTGAAAAAGGAAATATCTTCCGTTCAAAACTGGAAAGAAGCTTTCGGAGAAACTGCTCTGTGTTCTCTTAATTCATCTCACAGAGTTACATCTTTCCCTTCAAGAAGCCTTTAGCTAAGGCTGTTCTTGTGGAATTGGCAAAGGGATATTTGGAAACCCGTAGAGGGCTATGGTGAAAAAGGAAATATCTTCCGTTCAAAACTGGAAAGAAGCTTTCTGAGAAACTGCTCTGTGTTCTTTTAATTCATCTCACAGAGTTACATCTTTCCCTTCAAGAAGCCTTACGCTAAGGCTGTTCTTGTGCAATTGGCAAAACGATATTTGGAAGCCCATAGAGGGCTACGGTGAAAAAGGAAATATCTTCCGTTCCAAACTGCAAAGAAGCTTTCTGAGAAACTGCTCTGTGTTCTGTTCATTCACCTCACAGAGTTACATCTTTCCCTTCTACAAGCCTTTCTCTAAGGCTGTTCTTGTGGAATTGGCAAAGGGATATTTGGAAGCCCATAGAGGCCTATGGTGAAAAAGGAAATATCTTCCGTTCAAAACTGGAAAGAAGCTTTCTGAGAAACTGCTCTGTGTTCTGTTAATTCATCTCACCGAGTTACATCTTTCCCTTCAAGAAGCCTTTCGCTAAGGCTGTTCTTGTGGAATTGGCAAAGGGATATTTGGAAGCCCATAGAGGGCTATGGTGAAAAAGGAAATATCTTACGTTCAAAACTGGAAAGAAGCTTTCTGAGAAACTGCTCTGTGTTCTGTTAATTCATCTCACAGAGTTACATCTTTCCCTTCAAGAAGCCTTTCTCTAAGGCTGTTCTTGTGGAATTGGCAAAGGGATATGTGGAAGCCCATAGAGGGCTATGGTGAAAAAGGAAATATCTTCCGGGCAAAACTGGAAAGAAGCTTTCTGAGAAACTGCTCTGTGTTCTGTTAATTTATCTCACAGAGTTACATCTTTCCCTTCAAGAAGCCCTTCGTTAAGGCTGTTCTTGTGGAATTGGCAAAGGGATATTTGGAAGCCCATAGAGGCCTATGGTGAAAAAGGAACTATCTTCCGTTCAAAACTGGAAAGAAGCTTTCTGAGAAACTGCTCTGTGGTTTTTCAATTCATCTCACAGGGTTACATCTTTCCCTTCAAGAAGCCTTTCGCTAAGGCTGTTCTTGTGGAATTGGAAAAGTGATATCTGGAAGCCCATAGAGGGCTATGGTGAAAAAGGAAATAACATCCGTTCAAAACTGGAAAGAAGCTTCCTGAGAAACTGCTCTGTGTTCTGTTAATTCATCTCACAGAGTTACATCTTTCCCTTCAAGAAGCCTTTCGCTAATGCTGTTCTTGTGGAATTGGCAAAACGATATTTGGAAGCCCATAGAGGGCTACGGTGAAAAAGGAAATATCTTCCGTTCAAAACTGGAAAGAAGCTTTCTGAGAAACTGCTCTGTGTTCTCTTCATTCACCTCACACAGTTACATCTTACCTTCAACAAGCCTTTCGCTAATTCTGTTCTTGTGGAATTGGCAAAGGGATATTTGGAAGCCCATAGAGGCCTATTTTGAAAAAAGAAATATCTTCCGTTCAAAACTGGAAAGAAGCTTTCTGAGAAACTGCTCTGTGTTCTTTTAATTCATCACACAGAGTTACATCTTTCCCTTCAAGAAGCCTTTCGCTAAGGCTGTTCTTGTGGAATTGGCAAAACGATATTTGGAAGCCCATAGAGGGCTACGGTGAAAAAGGAAATATCTTCCGTTCAAACCTGGAAAGAAGCTTTCGGAGAAACTGCTCTGTGTTCTGTTAATTCATCACACAGAGTTACATCTTTCCCTTCAAGAAGCCTTTCACTAAGGCTGTTCTTGTGGAATTGGCAAAGGGATATTTGGAAGCCCATAGAGGGCTATGGTGAAAAAGGAAATATCTTCCGTTTAAAACTGGAAAGAAGCTTTCTGAGAAACTCCTCTGTGTTCTCTTAATTCATCTCACAGAGTTACATCTTTCCCTTCAAGAAGCCTTTGGCTAAGGCTGTTCTTGTGGAATTGGCAAAGGGATACTTGGAAGCCCATAGAGGGCTATGGTGAAAAAGGAAATATCTTCCGTTCAAAACTGGAAAGAAGCTTTCGGAGAAACTGCTCTGTGTTCTCTTAATTCATCTCACAGAGTTACATCTTTCCCTTCAAGAAGCCTTTAGCTAAGGCTGTTCTTGTGGAATTGGCAAAGGGATATTTGGAAACCCGTAGAGGGCTATGGTGAAAAAGGAAATATCTTCCGTTCAAAACTGGAAAGAAGCTTTCTGAGAAACTGCTCTGTGTTCTTTTAATTCATCTCACAGAGTTACATCTTTCCCTTCAAGAAGCCTTACGCTAAGGCTGTTCTTGTGCAATTGGCAAAACGATATTTGGAAGCCCATAGAGGGCTACGGTGAAAAAGGAAATATCTTCCGTTCCAAACTGCAAAGAAGCTTTCTGAGAAACTGCTCTGTGTTCTGTTCATTCACCTCACAGAGTTACATCTTTCCCTTCTACAAGCCTTTCTCTAAGGCTGTTCTTGTGGAATTGGCAAAGGGATATTTGGAAGCCCATAGAGGCCTATGGTGAAAAAGGAAATATCTTCCGTTCAAAACTGGAAAGAAGCTTTCTGAGAAACTGCTCTGTGTTCTGTTAATTCATCTCACCGAGTTACATCTTTCCCTTCAAGAAGCCTTTCGCTAAGGCTGTTCTTGTGGAATTGGCAAAGGGATATTTGGAAGCCCATAGAGGGCTATGGTGAAAAAGGAAATATCTTCCGTTCAAAACTGGAAAGAAGCTTTCTGAGAAACTGCTCTGTGTTCTCTTAATTCATCTCACAGAGTTACATCTTTCCCTTCAAGAAGCCTTTCGCTAAGGCTGTTCTTGTGGAATTGGCAAAACGATATTTGGAAGCCCATAGAGGGCTACGGAGAAAAAGGAAATATCTTCCGTTCAAAACTGGAAAGAAGCTTTCTGAGAAACTGCTCTGTGTTCTGTTCATTCACCTCACAGAGTTACATCTTTCCCTTCAACAAGCCTTTCGCTAAGGCTGTTCTTTTGGAATTGGCAAAGGGATATTTGGAAGCCCATAGAGGCCTATGGTGAAAAAGGAAATATCTTCCGTTCAAAACTGGAAAGAAGCTTTCTGAGAAACTTCTCTGTGTTCTGTTAATTCATCTCACAGAGTTACATCTTTCCCTTCAAGAAGCCTTTCGCTAAGGCTGTTCTTGTGGAATTGGCAAAACGATATTTGGAAGCCCATAGAGGGCTACGGTGAAAAAGGAAATATCTTCCGTTCAAAACTGGAAAGAAGCTTTCGGAGAAACTGCTCTGTGTTCTGTTAATTCATCTCACAGAGTTACATCTTTCCCTTCAAGAAGCCTTTCGCTAAGGCTGTTCTTGTGGAATTGGCAAAGGGATATTTGGAAGCCCATAGAGGGCTATGGTGAAAAAGGAAATATCTTCCGTTTAAAACTGGAAAGAAGCTTTCTGAGAAACTCCTCTGTGTTCTCTTAATTCATCTCACAGAGTTACATCTTTCCCTTCAAGAAGCCTTTGGCTAAGGCTGTTCTTGTGGAATTGGCAAAGGGATATTTGGAAGCCCATAGAGGGCTATGGTGAAAAAGGAAATATCTTCCGTTCAAAACTGGAAAGAAGCTTTCTGAGAAACTGCTCTATGTTCTCTTAATTCATCTCACAGAGTTACATCTTTCCCTTCAAGAAGCCTTTAGCTAAGGCTGTTCTTGTGGAATTGGCAAAGGGATATTTGGAAACCCGTAGAGCGCTATGGTGAAAAAGGAAATATCTTCCGTTCAAAACTGGAAAGAAGCTTTCTGAGAAACTGCTCTGTGTTCTTTTAATTCATCTCACAGAGTTACATCTTTCCCTTCAAGAAGGCTTACGCTAAGGCTGTTCTTGTGGAATTGGCAAAACGATATTTGGAAGCCCATAGAGGGCTACGGTGAAAAAGGAAATATCTTCCGTTCCAAACTGGAAAGAAGCTTTCTGAGAAACTGCTCTGTGTTCTGTTCATTCACCTCACAGAGTTACATCTTTCCCTTCTACAAGCCTTTCTCTAAGGCTGTTCTTGTGGAATTGGCAAAGGGATATTTGGAAGCCCATAGAGGCCTATGGTGAAAAAGGAAATATCTTCCGTTCAAAACTGGAAAGAAGCTTTCTGAGAAACTGCTCTGTGTTCTGTTAATTCATCTCACCGAGTTACATCTTTCCCTTCAAGAAGCCTTTCGCTAAGGCTGTTCTTGTGGAATTGGCAAAGGGATATTTGGAAGCCCATAGAGGGCTATGGTGAAAAAGGAAATATCTTACGTTCAAAACTGGAAAGAAGCTTTCTGAGAAACTGCTCTGTGTTCTGTTAATTCATCTCACAGAGTTACATCTTTCCCTTCAAGAAGCCTTTCTCTAAGGCTGTTCTTGTGGAATTGGCAAAGGGATATGTGGAAGCCCATAGAGGGCTATGGTGAAAAAGGAAATATCTTCCGGGCAAAACTGGAAAGAAGCTTTCTGAGAAACTGCTCTGTGTTCTGTTAATTTATCTCACAGAGTTACATCTTTCCCTTCAAGAAGCCCTTCGTTAAGGCTGTTCTTGTGGAATTGGCAAAGGGATATTTGGAAGCCCATAGAGGCCTATGGTGAAAAAGGAACTATCTTCCGTTCAAAACTGGAAAGAAGCTTTCTGAGAAACTGCTCTGTGTTTTTTCAATTCATCTCACAGGGTTACATCTTTCCCTTGAAGAAGCCTTTCGCTAAGGCTGTTCTTGTGGAATTGGAAAAGTGATATCTGGAAGCCCATAGAGGGCTATGGTGAAAAAGGAAATAACATCCGTTCAAAACTGGAAAGAAGCTTCCTGAGAAACTGCTCTGTGTTCTGTTAATTCATCTCACAGTGTTACATCTTTCCCTTCAAGAAGCCTTTCGCTAATGCTGTTCTTGTGGAATTGGCAAAACGATATTTGGAAGCCCATAGAGGGCTACGGTGAAAAAGGAAATATCTTCCGTTCAAAACTGGAAAGAAGCTTTCTGAGAAACTGCTCTGTGTTCTCTTCATTCACCTCACACAGTTACATCTTACCTTCAACAAGCCTTTCGCTAATTCTGTTCTTGTGGAATTGGCAAAGGGATATTTGGAAGCCCATAGAGGCCTATTTTGAAAAAAGAAATATCTTCCGTTCAAAACTGGAAAGAAGCTTTCTGAGAAACTGCTCTGTGTTCTTTTAATTCATCACACAGAGTTACATCTTTCCCTTCAAGAAGCCTTTCGCTAAGGCTGTTCTTGTGGAATTGGCAAAACGATATTTGGAAGCCCATAGAGGGCTACGGTGAAAAAGGAAATATCTTCCGTTCAAACCTGGAAAGAAGCTTTCGGAGAAACTGCTCTGTGTTCTGTTAATTCATCACACAGAGTTACATCTTTCCCTTCAAGAAGCCTTTCACTAAGGCTGTTCTTGTGGAATTGGCAAAGGGATATTTGGAAGCCCATAGAGGGCTATGGTGAAAAAGGAAATATCTTCCGTTTAAAACTGGAAAGAAGCTTTCTGAGAAACTCCTCTGTGTTCTCTTAATTCATCTCACAGAGTTACATCTTTCCCTTCAAGAAGCCTTTGGCTAAGGCTGTTCTTGTGGAATTGGCAAAGGGATACTTGGAAGCCCATAGAGGGCTATGGTGAAAAAGGAAATATCTTCCGTTCAAAACTGGAAAGAAGCTTTCGGAGAAACTGCTCTGTGTTCTCTTAATTCATCTCACAGAGTTACATCTTTCCCTTCAAGAAGCCTTTAGCTAAGGCTGTTCTTGTGGAATTGGCAAAGGGATATTTGGAAACCCGTAGAGGGCTATGGTGAAAAAGGAAATATCTTCCGTTCAAAACTGGAAAGAAGCTTTCTGAGAAACTGCTCTGTGTTCTTTTAATTCATCTCACAGAGTTACATCTTTCCCTTCAAGAAGCCTTACGCTAAGGCTGTTCTTGTGCAATTGGCAAAACGATATTTGGAAGCCCATAGAGGGCTACGGTGAAAAAGGAAATATCTTCCGTTCCAAACTGCAAAGAAGCTTTCTGAGAAACTGCTCTGTGTTCTGTTCATTCACCTCACAGAGTTACATCTTTCCCTTCTACAAGCCTTTCTCTAAGGCTGTTCTTGTGGAATTGGCAAAGGGATATTTGGAAGCCCATAGAGGCCTATGGTGAAAAAGGAAATATCTTCCGTTCAAAACTGGAAAGAAGCTTTCTGAGAAACTGCTCTGTGTTCTGTTAATTCATCTCACCGAGTTACATCTTTCCCTTCAAGAAGCCTTTCGCTAAGGCTGTTCTTGTGGAATTGGCAAAGGGATATTTGGAAGCCCATAGAGGGCTATGGTGAAAAAGGAAATATCTTACGTTCAAAACTGGAAAGAAGCTTTCTGAGAAACTGCTCTGTGTTCTGTTAATTCATCTCACAGAGTTACATCTTTCCCTTCAAGAAGCCTTTCTCTAAGGCTGTTCTTGTGGAATTGGCAAAGGGATATGTGGAAGCCCATAGAGGGCTATGGTGAAAAAGGAAATATCTTCCGGGCAAAACTGGAAAGAAGCTTTCTGAGAAACTGCTCTGTGTTCTGTTAATTTATCTCACAGAGTTACATCTTTCCCTTCAAGAAGCCCTTCGTTAAGGCTGTTCTTGTGGAATTGGCAAAGGGATATTTGGAAGCCCATAGAGGCCTATGGTGAAAAAGGAACTATCTTCCGTTCAAAACTGGAAAGAAGCTTTCTGAGAAACTGCTCTGTGGTTTTTCAATTCATCTCACAGGGTTACATCTTTCCCTTCAAGAAGCCTTTCGCTAAGGCTGTTCTTGTGGAATTGGAAAAGTGATATCTGGAAGCCCATAGAGGGCTATGGTGAAAAAGGAAATAACATCCGTTCAAAACTGGAAAGAAGCTTCCTGAGAAACTGCTCTGTGTTCTGTTAATTCATCTCACAGAGTTACATCTTTCCCTTCAAGAAGCCTTTCGCTAATGCTGTTCTTGTGGAATTGGCAAAACGATATTTGGAAGCCCATAGAGGGCTACGGTGAAAAAGGAAATATCTTCCGTTCAAAACTGGAAAGAAGCTTTCTGAGAAACTGCTCTGTGTTCTCTTCATTCACCTCACACAGTTACATCTTACCTTCAACAAGCCTTTCGCTAATTCTGTTCTTGTGGAATTGGCAAAGGGATATTTGGAAGCCCATAGAGGCCTATTTTGAAAAAAGAAATATCTTCCGTTCAAAACTGGAAAGAAGCTTTCTGAGAAACTGCTCTGTGTTCTTTTAATTCATCACACAGAGTTACATCTTTCCCTTCAAGAAGCCTTTCGCTAAGGCTGTTCTTGTGGAATTGGCAAAACGATATTTGGAAGCCCATAGAGGGCTACGGTGAAAAAGGAAATATCTTCCGTTCAAACCTGGAAAGAAGCTTTCGGAGAAACTGCTCTGTGTTCTGTTAATTCATCACACAGAGTTACATCTTTCCCTTCAAGAAGCCTTTCACTAAGGCTGTTCTTGTGGAATTGGCAAAGGGATATTTGGAAGCCCATAGAGGGCTATGGTGAAAAAGGAAATATCTTCCGTTTAAAACTGGAAAGAAGCTTTCTGAGAAACTCCTCTGTGTTCTCTTAATTCATCTCACAGAGTTACATCTTTCCCTTCAAGAAGCCTTTGGCTAAGGCTGTTCTTGTGGAATTGGCAAAGGGATACTTGGAAGCCCATAGAGGGCTATGGTGAAAAAGGAAATATCTTCCGTTCAAAACTGGAAAGAAGCTTTCGGAGAAACTGCTCTGTGTTCTCTTAATTCATCTCACAGAGTTACATCTTTCCCTTCAAGAAGCCTTTAGCTAAGGCTGTTCTTGTGGAATTGGCAAAGGGATATTTGGAAACCCGTAGAGGGCTATGGTGAAAAAGGAAATATCTTCCGTTCAAAACTGGAAAGAAGCTTTCTGAGAAACTGCTCTGTGTTCTTTTAATTCATCTCACAGAGTTACATCTTTCCCTTCAAGAAGCCTTACGCTAAGGCTGTTCTTGTGCAATTGGCAAAACGATATTTGGAAGCCCATAGAGGGCTACGGTGAAAAAGGAAATATCTTCCGTTCCAAACTGCAAAGAAGCTTTCTGAGAAACTGCTCTGTGTTCTGTTCATTCACCTCACAGAGTTACATCTTTCCCTTCTACAAGCCTTTCTCTAAGGCTGTTCTTGTGGAATTGGCAAAGGGATATTTGGAAGCCCATAGAGGCCTATGGTGAAAAAGGAAATATCTTCCGTTCAAAACTGGAAAGAAGCTTTCTGAGAAACTGCTCTGTGTTCTGTTAATTCATCTCACCGAGTTACATCTTTCCCTTCAAGAAGCCTTTCGCTAAGGCTGTTCTTGTGGAATTGGCAAAGGGATATTTGGAAGCCCATAGAGGGCTATGGTGAAAAAGGAAATATCTTCCGTTCAAAACTGGAAAGAAGCTTTCTGAGAAACTGCTCTGTGTTCTCTTAATTCATCTCACAGAGTTACATCTTTCCCTTCAAGAAGCCTTTCGCTAAGGCTGTTCTTGTGGAATTGGCAAAACGATATTTGGAAGCCCATAGAGGGCTACGGAGAAAAAGGAAATATCTTCCGTTCAAAACTGGAAAGAAGCTTTCTGAGAAACTGCTCTGTGTTCTGTTCATTCACCTCACAGAGTTACATCTTTCCCTTCAACAAGCCTTTCGCTAAGGCTGTTCTTTTGGAATTGGCAAAGGGATATTTGGAAGCCCATAGAGGCCTATGGTGAAAAAGGAAATATCTTCCGTTCAAAACTGGAAAGAAGCTTTCTGAGAAACTGCTCTGTGTTCTGTTAATTCATCTCACCGAGTTACATCTTTCCCTTCAAGAAGCCTTTCGCTAAGGCTGTTCTTGTGGAATTGGCAAAGGGATATTTGGAAGCCCATAGAGGGCTATGGTGAAAAAGGAAATATCTTACGTTCAAAACTGGAAAGAAGCTTTCTGAGAAACTGCTCTGTGTTCTGTTAATTCATCTCACAGAGTTACATCTTTCCCTTCAAGAAGCCTTTCTCTAAGGCTGTTCTTGTGGAATTGGCAAAGGGATATGTGGAAGCCCATAGAGGGCTATGGTGAAAAAGGAAATATCTTCCGGGCAAAACTGGAAAGAAGCTTTCTGAGAAACTGCTCTGTGTTCTGTTAATTTATCTCACAGAGTTACATCTTTCCCTTCAAGAAGCCCTTCGTTAAGGCTGTTCTTGTGGAATTGGCAAAGGGATATTTGGAAGCCCATAGAGGCGTATGGTGAAAAAGGAACTATCTTCCGTTCAAAACTGGAAAGAAGCTTTCTGAGAAACTGCTCTGTGTTTTTTCAATTCATCTCACAGGGTTACATCTTTCCCTTCAAGAAGCCTTTCGCTAAGGCTGTTATTGTGGAATTGGAAAAGTGATATTTGGAAGCCCATAGAGGGCTATGGTGAAAAAGGAAATAACATCCGTTCAAAACTGGAAAGAAGCTTCCTGAGAAACTGCTCTGTGTTCTGTTAATTCATCTCACAGAGTTACATCTTTCCCTTCAAGAAGCCTTTCGCTAATGCTGTTCTTGTGGAATTGGCAAAACGATATTTGGAAGCCCATAGAGGGCTACGGTGAAAAAGGAAATATCTTCCGTTCAAAACTGGAAAGAAGCTTTCTGAGAAACTGCTCTGTGTTCTCTTCATTCACCTCACACAGTTACATCTTACCTTCAACAAGCCTTTCGCTAATTCTGTTCTTGTGGAATTGGCAAATGGATATTTGGAAGCCCATAGAGGCCTATGGTGAAAAAGGAAATATCTTCCGTTCAAAACTGGAAAGAAGCTTTCTGAGAAACTGCTCTGAGTTCTGTTAATTCATGTCACCGAGTTACATCTTTCCCTTCAAGAAGCCTTTCGCTAAGGCTGTTCTTGTGGAATTGGCAAACGGATATTTGGAAGCCCATAGAGGGCTTTGGTGAAAAAGGAAATATCTTACGTTCAAAACTGGAAAGAAGCTTTCTGAGAAACTTCTCTGTGTTCTGTTAATTCATCTCACAGAGTTACATCTTTCCCTTCAAGAAGCCTTTCGCTAAGGCTGTTCTTGTGGAATTGGCAAAACGATATTTGGAAGCCCATAGAGGGCTACGGTGAAAAAGGAAATATCTTCCGTTCAAAACTGGAAAGAAGCTTTCTGAGAAACTGCTCTGTGTTCTGTTAATTCATCTCACAGAGTTACATCTTTCCCTTCAAGAAGCCTTTCGCTAAGGCTGTTCTTGTGGAATTGGCAAAGGGATATTTGGAAGCCCATAGAGGGCTATTGTGAAAAAGGAAATATCTTCCGTTTAAAACTGGAAAGAAGCTTTCTGAGAAACTCCTCTGTGTTCTCTTAATTCATCTCACAGAGTTACATCTTTCCCTTCAAGAAGCCTTTGGCTAAGGCTGTTCTTGTGGAATTGGCAAAGGGATATTTGGAAGCCCATAGAGGGCTATGGTGAAAAAGGAAATATCTTCCGTTCAAAACTGGAAAGAAGCTTTCTGAGAAACTGCTCTATGTTCTCTTAATTCATCTCACAGAGTTACATCTTTCCCTTCAAGAAGCCTTTAGCTAAGGCTGTTCTTGTGGAATTGGCAAAGGGATATTTGGAAACCCGTAGAGCGCTATGGTGAAAAAGGAAATATCTTCCGTTCAAAACTGGAAAGAAGCTTTCTGAGAAACTGCTCTGTGTTCTTTTAATTCATCTCACAGAGTTACATCTTTCCCTTCAAGAAGGCTTACGCTAAGGCTGTTCTTGTGGAATTGGCAAAACGATATTTGGAAGCCCATAGAGGGCTACGGTGAAAAAGGAAATATCTTCCGTTCCAAACTGGAAAGAAGCTTTCTGAGAAACTGCTCTGTGTTCTGTTCATTCACCTCACAGAGTTACATCTTTCCCTTCTACAAGCCTTTCTCTAAGGCTGTTCTTGTGGAATTGGCAAAGGGATATTTGGAAGCCCATAGAGTCCTATGGTGAAAAAGGAAATATCTTCCGTTCAAAACTGGAAAGAAGCTTTCTGAGAAACTGCTCTGTGTTCTGTTAATTCATCTCACCGAGTTACATCTTTCCCTTCAAGAAGCCTTTCGCTAAGGCTGTTCTTGTGGAATTGGCAAAGGGATATTTGGAAGCCCATAGAGGGCTATGGTGAAAAAGGCAATATCTTACGTTCAAAACTGGAAAGAAGCTTTCTGAGAAAGTGCTCTGTGTTCTGTTAATTCATCTCACAGAGTTACATCTTTCCCTTCAAGAAGCCTTTCGCTAAGGCTGTTCTTGTGGAATTGGCAAAGGGATACTTGGAAGCCCATAGAGGGCTATGGTGAAAAAGGCAATATCTTACGTTCAAAACTGGAAAGAAGCTTTCTGAGAAAGTGCTCTGTGTTCTGTTAATTCATCTCACAGAGTTACATCTTTCCCTTCAAGAAGCCTTTCGCTAAGGCTGTTCTTGTGGAATTGGCAAAACGATATTTGGATGTACATAGAGGGCCACGGTGAAAAAGTAAATATCTTCCGTTCAAAACTGGAAAGAAGCTTTCTGAGAAACTGCTCTGTGTTCTGTTAATTCATCTCACAGAGTTACATCTTTCCCTTCAAGAAGCCTTTCGCTAAGGCTGTTCTTGTGGAATTGGCAAAACGATATTTGGAAGCCCATAGAGGGCTACGGTGAAAAAGGAAATATCTTCCGTTCAAAACTGGAAAGAAGCTTTCGGAGAAACTACTCTGTGTTCTGTTAATTCATCTCACAGAGTTACATCATTCCCTTCAAGAAGCCTTTCTCTAAGGCTGTTCTTGTGGAATTGGCAAAGGGATATGTGGAAGCCCATAGAGGGCTATGGTGAAAAAGGAAATATCTTCCGTGCAAAACTGGAAAGAAGCTTTCTGAGAAACTGCTCTGTGTTCTGTTAATTTATCTCACAGAGTTACATCTTTCCCTTCAAGAAGCCCTTCGTTAAGGCTGTTCTTGTGGAATTGGCAAAGGGATATTTGGAAGCCCATAGAGGCCTATGGTGAAAAAGGAACTATCTTCCGTTCAAAACTGGAAAGAAGCATTCTGAGAAACTGCTCTGTGTTCTTTCAATTCATCTCACAGAGTTACATCTTTCCCTTCAACAAGCCTTTCGCTAAGGCTGTTCTTGTGGAATTGGAAAAGTGATATTTGGAAGAACATAGAGGGCTATGGTGAAAAAGGAAATAACATCCGTTCAAAACTGGAAAGAAGCTTTCTGAGAAACTGCTCTGTGTTCTGCTAATTCATCTCACAGAGTTACATCTTTCCCTTGGAGGGCTACGGTGAAAAAGGAAATGTCTTCCGTTCAAAACTGGAAAGAAGCTTTCTGAGAAACTGCTCTGTGTTCTGTTCATTCACCTCACACAGTTACATCTTTCCCTTCAACAAGCCTTTCGCTAATTCTGTTCTTGTGGAATTGGCAAAGGGATATTTGGAAGTCCATAGAGGCCTATGGTGAAAAAGGAAATATCTTCCGTTCAAAACTGGAAAGAAGCTTTCTGAGAAACTGCTCTGTGTTCTGTTAATTCATGTCACCGAGTTACATCTTTCCCTTCAAGAAGCCTTTCGCTAAGGCTGTTCTTGTGGAATTGGCAAACGGATATTTGGAAGCCCATAGAGGGCTTTGGTGAAAAAGGAAATATCTTACGTTCAAAACTGGAAAGAAGCTTTCTGAGAAACTTCTCTGTGTTCTGTTAATTCATCTCACAGAGTTACATCTTTCCCTTCAAGAAGCCTTTCGCTAAGGCTGTTCTTGTGGAATTGGCAAAGGGATATTTGGAAGCCCATAGAGGGCTATGGTGAAAAAGGAAATATCTTCCGTACAAAACTGGAAAGAAGCTTCCTGAGAAACTGCTCTGTGTTCTGTTAATTTATCTCACAGAGTTACATCTTTCCCTTCAAGAAGCCTTTCGTTAAGGCTGTTCTTGTGGAATTGGCAAAGAGATATTTGGAAGCCCATAGAGGCCTATGGTGAAAAAAGAAATATCTTCCGTTCAAAATGGAAAGAAGCTTTCTGAGAAACTGCTCTGTGTTCTGTTAATTCATCTCACAGAGTTACATCTTTCCCTTCAAGAAGCCTTTCGCTAATGCTGTTCTTGTGGAATTGGCAAAACGATATTTGGAAGCCCATAGAGGGCTACGGTGAAAAAGGAAATATCTTCCGTTCAAAACTGGAAAGAAGCTTTCTGAGAAACTGCTCTGTGTTCTCTTCATTCACCTCACACAGTTACATCTTACCTTCAACAAGCCTTTCGCTAATTCTGTTCTTGTGGAATTGGCAAAGGGATATTTGGAAGCCCATAGAGGCCTATTTTGAAAAAAGAAATATCTTCCGTTCAAAACTGGAAAGAAGCTTTCTGAGAAACTGCTCTGTGTTCTTTTAATTCATCACACAGAGTTACATCTTTCCCTTCAAGAAGCCTTTCGCTAAGGCTGTTCTTGTGGAATTGGCAAAACGATATTTGGAAGCCCATAGAGGGCTACGGTGAAAAAGGAAATATCTTCCGTTCAAACCTGGAAAGAAGCTTTCGGAGAAACTGCTCTGTGTTCTGTTAATTCATCACACAGAGTTACATCTTTCCCTTCAAGAAGCCTTTCACTAAGGCTGTTCTTGTGGAATTGGCAAAGGGATATTTGGAAGCCCATAGAGGGCTATGGTGAAAAAGGAAATATCTTCCGTTTAAAACTGGAAAGAAGCTTTCTGAGAAACTCCTCTGTGTTCTCTTAATTCATCTCACAGAGTTACATCTTTCCCTTCAAGAAGCCTTTGGCTAAGGCTGTTCTTGTGGAATTGGCAAAGGGATACTTGGAAGCCCATAGAGGGCTATGGTGAAAAAGGAAATATCTTCCGTTCAAAACTGGAAAGAAGCTTTCGGAGAAACTGCTCTGTGTTCTCTTAATTCATCTCACAGAGTTACATCTTTCCCTTCAAGAAGCCTTTAGCTAAGGCTGTTCTTGTGGAATTGGCAAAGGGATATTTGGAAACCCGTAGAGGGCTATGGTGAAAAAGGAAATATCTTCCGTTCAAAACTGGAAAGAAGCTTTCTGAGAAACTGCTCTGTGTTCTTTTAATTCATCTCACAGAGTTACATCTTTCCCTTCAAGAAGCCTTACGCTAAGGCTGTTCTTGTGCAATTGGCAAAACGATATTTGGAAGCCCATAGAGGGCTACGGTGAAAAAGGAAATATCTTCCGTTCCAAACTGCAAAGAAGCTTTCTGAGAAACTGCTCTGTGTTCTGTTCATTCACCTCACAGAGTTACATCTTTCCCTTCTACAAGCCTTTCTCTAAGGCTGTTCTTGTGGAATTGGCAAAGGGATATTTGGAAGCCCATAGAGGCCTATGGTGAAAAAGGAAATATCTTCCGTTCAAAACTGGAAAGAAGCTTTCTGAGAAACTGCTCTGTGTTCTGTTAATTCATCTCACCGAGTTACATCTTTCCCTTCAAGAAGCCTTTCGCTAAGGCTGTTCTTGTGGAATTGGCAAAGGGATATTTGGAAGCCCATAGAGGGCTATGGTGAAAAAGGAAATATCTTCCGTTCAAAACTGGAAAGAAGCTTTCTGAGAAACTGCTCTGTGTTCTCTTAATTCATCTCACAGAGTTACATCTTTCCCTTCAAGAAGCCTTTCGCTAAGGCTGTTCTTGTGGAATTGGCAAAACGATATTTGGAAGCCCATAGAGGGCTACGGAGAAAAAGGAAATATCTTCCGTTCAAAACTGGAAAGAAGCTTTCTGAGAAACTGCTCTGTGTTCTGTTCATTCACCTCACAGAGTTACATCTTTCCCTTCAACAAGCCTTTCGCTAAGGCTGTTCTTTTGGAATTGGCAAAGGGATATTTGGAAGCCCATAGAGGCCTATGGTGAAAAAGGAAATATCTTCCGTTCAAAACTGGAAAGAAGCTTTCTGAGAAACTGCTCTGTGTTCTGTTAATTCATCTCACCGAGTTACATCTTTCCCTTCAAGAAGCCTTTCGCTAAGGCTGTTCTTGTGGAATTGGCAAAGGGATATTTGGAAGCCCATAGAGGGCTATGGTGAAAAAGGAAATATCTTACGTTCAAAACTGGAAAGAAGCTTTCTGAGAAACTGCTCTGTGTTCTGTTAATTCATCTCACAGAGTTACATCTTTCCCTTCAAGAAGCCTTTCTCTAAGGCTGTTCTTGTGGAATTGGCAAAGGGATATGTGGAAGCCCATAGAGGGCTATGGTGAAAAAGGAAATATCTTCCGGGCAAAACTGGAAAGAAGCTTTCTGAGAAACTGCTCTGTGTTCTGTTAATTTATCTCACAGAGTTACATCTTTCCCTTCAAGAAGCCCTTCGTTAAGGCTGTTCTTGTGGAATTGGCAAAGGGATATTTGGAAGCCCATAGAGGCGTATGGTGAAAAAGGAACTATCTTCCGTTCAAAACTGGAAAGAAGCTTTCTGAGAAACTGCTCTGTGTTTTTTCAATTCATCTCACAGGGTTACATCTTTCCCTTCAAGAAGCCTTTCGCTAAGGCTGTTATTGTGGAATTGGAAAAGTGATATTTGGAAGCCCATAGAGGGCTATGGTGAAAAAGGAAATAACATCCGTTCAAAACTGGAAAGAAGCTTCCTGAGAAACTGCTCTGTGTTCTGTTAATTCATCTCACAGAGTTACATCTTTCCCTTCAAGAAGCCTTTCGCTAATGCTGTTCTTGTGGAATTGGCAAAACGATATTTGGAAGCCCATAGAGGGCTACGGTGAAAAAGGAAATATCTTCCGTTCAAAACTGGAAAGAAGCTTTCTGAGAAACTGCTCTGTGTTCTCTTCATTCACCTCACACAGTTACATCTTACCTTCAACAAGCCTTTCGCTAATTCTGTTCTTGTGGAATTGGCAAATGGATATTTGGAAGCCCATAGAGGCCTATGGTGAAAAAGGAAATATCTTCCGTTCAAAACTGGAAAGAAGCTTTCTGAGAAACTGCTCTGAGTTCTGTTAATTCATGTCACCGAGTTACATCTTTCCCTTCAAGAAGCCTTTCGCTAAGGCTGTTCTTGTGGAATTGGCAAACGGATATTTGGAAGCCCATAGAGGGCTTTGGTGAAAAAGGAAATATCTTACGTTCAAAACTGGAAAGAAGCTTTCTGAGAAACTTCTCTGTGTTCTGTTAATTCATCTCACAGAGTTACATCTTTCCCTTCAAGAAGCCTTTCGCTAAGGCTGTTCTTGTGGAATTGGCAAAACGATATTTGGAAGCCCATAGAGGGCTACGGTGAAAAAGGAAATATCTTCCGTTCAAAACTGGAAAGAAGCTTTCTGAGAAACTG
The DNA here is from genome assembly GCF_047675955.1 of Chlorocebus sabaeus. Taxonomy (NCBI): domain Eukaryota; kingdom Metazoa; phylum Chordata; class Mammalia; order Primates; family Cercopithecidae; genus Chlorocebus; species Chlorocebus sabaeus. Next base: position 29,933,512 of record NC_132908.1, read on the forward strand.
CTCTGTGTTCTGTTAATTCATCTCACAGAGTTACATCTTTCCCTTCAAGAAGCCTTTCGCTAAGGCTGTTCTTGTGGAATTGGCAAAGGGATATTTGGAAGCCCATAGAGGGCTATGGTGAAAAAGGAAATATCTTCCGTTTAAAACTGGAAAGAAGCTTTCTGAGAAACTCCTCTGTGTTCTCTTAATTCATCTCACAGAGTTACATCTTTCCCTTCAAGAAGCCTTTGGCTAAGGCTGTTCTTGTGGAATTGGCAAAGGGATATTTGGAAGCCCATAGAGGGCTATGGTGAAAAAGGAAATATCTTCCGTTCAAAACTGGAAAGAAGCTTTCTGAGAAACTGCTCTATGTTCTCTTAATTCATCTCACAGAGTTACATCTTTCCCTTCAAGAAGCCTTTAGCTAAGGCTGTTCTTGTGGAATTGGCAAAGGGATATTTGGAAACCCGTAGAGCGCTATGGTGAAAAAGGAAATATCTTCCGTTCAAAACTGGAAAGAAGCTTTCTGAGAAACTGCTCTGTGTTCTTTTAATTCATCTCACAGAGTTACATCTTTCCCTTCAAGAAGGCTTACGCTAAGGCTGTTCTTGTGGAATTGGCAAAACGATATTTGGAAGCCCATAGAGGGCTACGGTGAAAAAGGAAATATCTTCCGTTCCAAACTGGAAAGAAGCTTTCTGAGAAACTGCTCTGTGTTCTGTTCATTCACCTCACAGAGTTACATCTTTCCCTTCTACAAGCCTTTCTCTAAGGCTGTTCTTGTGGAATTGGCAAAGGGATATTTGGAAGCCCATAGAGTCCTATGGTGAAAAAGGAAATATCTTCCGTTCAAAACTGGAAAGAAGCTTTCTGAGAAACTGCTCTGTGTTCTGTTAATTCATCTCACCGAGTTACATCTTTCCCTTCAAGAAGCCTTTCGCTAAGGCTGTTCTTGTGGAATTGGCAAAGGGATATTTGGAAGCCCATAGAGGGCTATGGTGAAAAAGGCAATATCTTACGTTCAAAACTGGAAAGAAGCTTTCTGAGAAAGTGCTCTGTGTTCTGTTAATTCATCTCACAGAGTTACATCTTTCCCTTCAAGAAGCCTTTCGCTAAGGCTGTTCTTGTGGAATTGGCAAAGGGATACTTGGAAGCCCATAGAGGGCTATGGTGAAAAAGGCAATATCTTACGTTCAAAACTGGAAAGAAGCTTTCTGAGAAAGTGCTCTGTGTTCTGTTAATTCATCTCACAGAGTTACATCTTTCCCTTCAAGAAGCCTTTCGCTAAGGCTGTTCTTGTGGAATTGGCAAAACGATATTTGGATGTACATAGAGGGCCACGGTGAAAAAGTAAATATCTTCCGTTCAAAACTGGAAAGAAGCTTTCTGAGAAACTGCTCTGTGTTCTGTTAATTCATCTCACAGAGTTACATCTTTCCCTTCAAGAAGCCTTTCGCTAAGGCTGTTCTTGTGGAATTGGCAAAACGATATTTGGAAGCCCATAGAGGGCTACGGTGAAAAAGGAAATATCTTCCGTTCAAAACTGGAAAGAAGCTTTCGGAGAAACTACTCTGTGTTCTGTTAATTCATCTCACAGAGTTACATCATTCCCTTCAAGAAGCCTTTCTCTAAGGCTGTTCTTGTGGAATTGGCAAAGGGATATGTGGAAGCCCATAGAGGGCTATGGTGAAAAAGGAAATATCTTCCGTGCAAAACTGGAAAGAAGCTTTCTGAGAAACTGCTCTGTGTTCTGTTAATTTATCTCACAGAGTTACATCTTTCCCTTCAAGAAGCCCTTCGTTAAGGCTGTTCTTGTGGAATTGGCAAAGGGATATTTGGAAGCCCATAGAGGCCTATGGTGAAAAAGGAACTATCTTCCGTTCAAAACTGGAAAGAAGCATTCTGAGAAACTGCTCTGTGTTCTTTCAATTCATCTCACAGAGTTACATCTTTCCCTTCAACAAGCCTTTCGCTAAGGCTGTTCTTGTGGAATTGGAAAAGTGATATTTGGAAGAACATAGAGGGCTATGGTGAAAAAGGAAATAACATCCGTTCAAAACTGGAAAGAAGCTTTCTGAGAAACTGCTCTGTGTTCTGCTAATTCATCTCACAGAGTTACATCTTTCCCTTGGAGGGCTACGGTGAAAAAGGAAATGTCTTCCGTTCAAAACTGGAAAGAAGCTTTCTGAGAAACTGCTCTGTGTTCTGTTCATTCACCTCACACAGTTACATCTTTCCCTTCAACAAGCCTTTCGCTAATTCTGTTCTTGTGGAATTGGCAAAGGGATATTTGGAAGTCCATAGAGGCCTATGGTGAAAAAGGAAATATCTTCCGTTCAAAACTGGAAAGAAGCTTTCTGAGAAACTGCTCTGTGTTCTGTTAATTCATGTCACCGAGTTACATCTTTCCCTTCAAGAAGCCTTTCGCTAAGGCTGTTCTTGTGGAATTGGCAAACGGATATTTGGAAGCCCATAGAGGGCTTTGGTGAAAAAGGAAATATCTTACGTTCAAAACTGGAAAGAAGCTTTCTGAGAAACTTCTCTGTGTTCTGTTAATTCATCTCACAGAGTTACATCTTTCCCTTCAAGAAGCCTTTCGCTAAGGCTGTTCTTGTGGAATTGGCAAAGGGATATTTGGAAGCCCATAGAGGGCTATGGTGAAAAAGGAAATATCTTCCGTACAAAACTGGAAAGAAGCTTCCTGAGAAACTGCTCTGTGTTCTGTTAATTTATCTCACAGAGTTACATCTTTCCCTTCAAGAAGCCTTTCGTTAAGGCTGTTCTTGTGGAATTGGCAAAGAGATATTTGGAAGCCCATAGAGGCCTATGGTGAAAAAAGAAATATCTTCCGTTCAAAATGGAAAGAAGCTTTCTGAGAAACTGCTCTGTGTTCTGTTAATTCATCTCTCAGAGTAACATCTTTCCCTTCAAGAATCCTTTCGCTAAGGCTGTTCTTGTGAAATTGGCAAAGGGATATTTGGAAGCCCATAGAGGGCTATGGTGAAAAAGGAAATATCTTCCGTTCAAAACTGGAAAGAAGCTTTCCGAGAAACTGCTCTGTGTTCTGTTAATTCATCTCACAGAGTTACATCTTTCCCTTCAAGAAGCCTTTCGCTAAGGCTGGTCTTGTGGAATTGGCAAAGGGATATTTGGAAGCCCATAGAGGGCTATGGTGAAAAAGGAAATATCTTCCGTGCAAAACTGGAAAGAAGCTTTCTGAGAAATTGTTCGGTGTTCTCTTAATTCATCTCACAGAGTTACATCTTTCCCTTCAAGAAGCCTTTCGCTAAGGCTGTTCTTGTGGAATTGGCAAAACGATATTTGGATGCCCATAGAGGGCCACGGTGAAAAAGTAAATATCTTCCGTTCAAAACTGGAAAGAAGCTTTCTGAGAAACTGCTCTGTGTTCTGTTAATTCATCTCACAGAGTTACATCTTTCCCTTCAAGAAGCCTTTCGCTAAGGCTGTTCTTGTGGAATTGGCAAAACGATATTTGGAAGCCCATAGAGGGCTACGGTGAAAAAGGAAATATCTTCCGTTCAAAACTGGAAAGAAGCTTTCGGAGAAACTGCTCTGTGTTCTGTTAATTCATCTCACAGAGTTACATCATTCCCTTCAAGAAGCCTTTCTCTAAGGCTGTTCTAGTGGAATTGGCAAAGGGATATGTGGAAGCCCATAGAGGGCTATGGTGAAAAAGGAAATATCTTCCGTGCAAAACTGGAAAGAAGCTTTCTGAGAAACTGCTCTGTGTTCTGTTAATTTATCTCACAGAGTTACATCTTTCCCTTCAAGAAGCCCTTCGTTAAGGCTGTTCTTGTGGAATTGGGAAAGGGATATTTGGAAGCCCATAGAGGCCTATGGTGAAAAAGGAACTATCTTCCGTTCAAAACTGGAAAGAAGCATTCTGAGAAACTGCTCTGTGTTCTTTCAATTCATCTCACAGAGTTACATCTTTCCCTTCAAGAAGCCTTTCGCTAAGGCTGTTCTTGTGGAATTGGAAAAGTGATATTTGGAAGAACATAGAGGGCTATGGTGAAAAAGGAAATAACATCCGTTCAAAACTGGAAAGAAGCTTTCTGAGAAACTGCTCTGTGTTCTGCTAATTCATCTCACAGAGTTACATCTTTCCCTTCAAGAAGCCTTTCGCTAAGGCTGTTCTTGTGGAATTGGCAAAACGATATTTGGAAGCCCATAGAGGGCTACGGTGAAAAAGGAAATGTCTTCCGTTCAAAACTGGAAAGAAGCTTTCTGAGAAACTGCTCTGTGTTCTGTTCATTCACCTCACACAGTTACATCTTTCCCTTCAACAAGCCTTTCGCTAATTCTGTTCTTGTGGAATTGGCAAAGGGATATTTGGAAGCCCATAGAGGCCTATGGTGAAAAAGGAAATATCTTCCGTTCAAAACTGGAAAGAAGCTTTCTGAGAAACTGCTCTGTGTTCTGTTAATTCATGTCACCGAGTTACATCTTTCCCTTCAAGAAGCCTTTCGCTAAGGCTGTTCTTGTGGAATTGGCAAACGGATATTTGGAAGCCCATAGAGGGCTTTGGTGAAAAAGGAAATATCTTACGTTCAAAACTGGAAAGAAGCTTTCTGAGAAACTTCTCTGTGTTCTGTTAATTCATCTCACAGAGTTACATCTTTCCCTTCAAGAAGCCTTTCGCTAAGGCTGTTCTTGTGGAATTGGCAAAGGGATATTTGGAAGCCCATAGAGGGCTATGGTGAAAAAGGAAATATCTTCCGTACAAAACTGGAAAGAAGCTTCCTGAGAAACTGCTCTGTGTTCTGTTAATTTATCTCACCGAGTTACATCTTTCCCTTCAAGAAGCCTTTCGTTAAGGCTGTTCTTGTGGAATTGGCAAAGAGATATTTGGAAGCCCATAGAGGCCTATGGTGAAAAAAGAAATATCTTCCGTTCAAAATGGAAAGAAGCTTTCTGAGAAACTGCTCTGTGTTCTGTTAATTCATCTCTCAGAGTTACATCTTTCCCTTCAAGAAGCCTTTCGCTAAGGCTGTTCTTGTGGAATTTGCAAGGTGATATTTGGAAGCCCATAGAGGGCTATGGTGAAAAAGGAAATAACATCCGTTCAAAACTGGAAAGAATCTTTCTGAGAAACTGCTCTGGGTTTTTTTAATTCATCACACAGAGTTACATCTTTCCCTTCAAGAAGCCTTTCGCTAAGGCTGTTCTTGTGGAATTGGCAAAACGATATTTGGAAGCCCATAGAGGGCTACGGTGAAAAAGGAAATATCTTCCGTTCAAAACTGGAAAGAAGCTTTCGGAGAAACTGCTCTGTGTTCTGTTAATTCATCTCACAGAGTTACATCTTTCCCTTCAAGAAGCCTTTCGCTAAGGCTGTTCTTGTGGAATTGGCAAAGGGATATTTGGAAGCCCATAGAGGGCTATGGTGAAAAAGGAAATATCTTCCGTTTAAAACTGGAAAGAAGCTTTCTGAGAAACTCCTCTGTGTTCTCTTAATTCATCTCACAGAGTTACATCTTTCCCTTCAATAAGCCTTTGGCTAAGGCTGTTCTTGTGGAATTGGCAAAGGGATATTTGGAAGCCCATAGAGGGCTATGGTGAAAAAGGAAATATCTTCCGTTCAAAACTGGAAAGAAGCTTTCTGAGAAACTGCTCTGTGTTCTCTTAATTCATCTCACAGAGTTACATCTTTCCCTTCAAGAAGCCTTTAGCTAAGGCTGTTCTTGTGGAATTGGCAAAGGGATATTTGGAAACCCGTAGAGGGCTATGGTGAAAAAGGAAATATCTTCCGTTCAAAACTGGAAAGAAGCTTTCTGAGAAACTGCTCTGTGTTCTTTTAATTCATCTCACAGAGTTACATCTTTCCCTTCAAGAAGCCTTACGCTAAGGCTGTTCTTGTGGAATTGGCAAAACGATATTTGGAAGCCCATAGAGGGCTACGGTGAAAAAGGAAATATCTTCCGTTCCAAACTGGAAAGAAGCTTTCTGAGAAACTGCTCTGTGTTCTGTTCATTCACCTCACAGAGTTACATCTTTCCCTTCTACAAGCCTTTCTCTAAGGCTGTTCTTGTGGAATTGGCAAAGGGATATTTGGAAGCCCATAGAGTCCTACGGTGAAAAAGGAAATATCTTCCGTTCAAAACTGGAAAGAAGCTTTCTGAGAAACTGCTCTGTGTTCTGTTAATTCATCTCACCGAGTTACATCTTTCCCTTCAAGAAGCCTTTCGCTAAGGCTGTTCTTGTGGAATTGGCAAAGGGATATTTGGAAGCCCATAGAGGGCTATGGTGAAAAAGGCAATATCTTACGTTCAAAACTGGAAAGAAGCTTTCTGAGAAAGTGCTCTGTGTTCTGTTAATTCATCTCACAGAGTTACATCTTTCCCTTCAAGAAGCCTTTCGCTAAGGCTGTTCTTGTGGAATTGGCAAAGGGATATTTGGAAGCCCATAGAGGGCTATGGTGAAAAAGGAAATATCTTCCGTGCAAAACTGGAAAGAAGCTTTCTGAGAAACTGCTCGGTGTTCTCTTAATTCATCTCACAGAGTTACATCTTTCCCTTCAAGAAGCCTTTCGCTAAGGCTGTTCTTGTGGAATTGGCAAAACGATATTTGGATGCCCATAGAGGGCCACGGTGAAAAAGTAAATATCTTCCGTTCAAAACTGGAAAGAAGCTTTCTGAGAAACTGCTCTGTGTTCTGTTAATTCATCTCACAGAGTTACATCTTTCCCTTCAAGAAGCCTTTCGCTAAGGCTGTTCTTGTGGAATTGGCAAAACGATATTTGGAAGCCCATAGAGGGCTACGGTGAAAAAGGAAATATCTTCCGTTCAAAACTGGAAAGAAGCTTTCGGAGAAACTGCTCTGTGTTCTGTTAATTCATCTCACAGAGTTACATCATTCCCTTCAAGAAGCCTTTCTCTAAGGCTGTTCTAGTGGAATTGGCAAAGGGATATGTGGAAGCCCATAGAGGGCTATGGTGAAAAAGGAAATATCTTCCGTGCAAAACTGGAAAGAAGCTTTCTGAGAAACTGCTCTGTGTTCTGTTAATTTATCTCACAGAGTTACATCTTTCCCTTCAAGAAGCCCTTCGTTAAGGCTGTTCTTGTGGAATTGGCAAAGGGATATTTGGAAGCCCATAGAGGCCTATGGTGAAAAAGGAACTATCTTCCGTTCAAAACTGGAAAGAAGCATTCTGAGAAACTGCTCTGTGTTCTTTCAATTCATCTCACAGAGTTACATCTTTCCCTTCAAGAAGCCTTTCGCTAAGGCTGTTCTTGTGGAATTGGAAAAGTGATATTTGGAAGAACATAGAGGGCTATGGTGAAAAAGGAAATAACATCCGTTCAAAACTGGAAAGAAGCTTTCTGAGAAACTGCTCTGTGTTCTGCTAATTCATCTCACAGAGTTACATCTTTCCCTTCAAGAAGCCTTTCGCTAAGGCTGTTCTTGTGGAATTGGCAAAGGGATATTTGGAAGCCCATAGAGGGCTATGGTGAAAAAGGAAATATCTTCCGTGCAAAACTGGAAAGAAGCTTTCTGAGAAACTGCTCGGTGTTCTCTTAATTCATCTCACAGAGTTACATCTTTCCCTTCAAGAAGGCTTTCGCTAAGGCTGTTCTTGTGGAATTGGCAAAACGATATTTGGATGCCCATAGAGGGCTACGGTGAAAAAGTAAATATCTTCCGTTCAAACCTGGAAAGAAGCTTTCTGAGAAACTGCTCTGTGTTCTGTTAATTCATCTCACAGAGTTACATCTTTCCCTTCAAGAAGCCTTTCGCTAAGGCTGTTCTTGTGGAATTGGCAAAGGGATATTTGGAAGCCCATAGAGGGCTATGGTGAAAAAGGAAATATCTTCCGTTCAAAACTGGAAAGAAGCTTTCTGAGAAAGTGCTCTGTGTTCTGTTAATTCATCTCCCAGAGTTACAACTTTCCCTTCAAGAAGCCTTTCGCTAAGGCTGTTCTTGTGGAATTGGCAAAGGGATATTTGGAAGCCCATAGAGGGCTATGGTGAAAAAGGAAATATCTTCCGTTCAAAACTGGAAAGAAGCTTTCTGAGAAACTGCTCTGTGTTCTCTTAATTCATCTCAGAGAGTTACATCTTTCCCTTCAAGAAGCCTTTCGCTAGGGCTGTTCTTGTGGAATTGGCAAAGGGATATTTGGAAGCCCATAGAGGGCTATGGTGAAAAAGGAAATAACTTCCGTTCAAAACTGGAAAGAAGCTTTCTGAGAAACTGCTCTGTGTTCTTTTAATTCATCTCACAGAGTTACATCTTTCCCTTCAAGAAGCCTTTCGCTAAGGCAGTTCTTGTGGAATTGGCAAAACGATATTTGAAAGCCCATAGAGGGCTACGGTGAAAAAGGAAATATCTTCCGCTCCAAACTGGAAAGAAGCTTTCTGAGAAACTGCTCTGTGTTCTGTTCATTCACCTCACACAGTTACATCTTTCCCTTCAACAAGCCTTTCGCTAACTCGGTTCTTGTGGAATTGGCAAAGGGATATTTGGAAGCCCATAGAGGGCTATGGTGAAAAAGGAAATATCTTCCGTTTAAAACTGGAAAGAAGCTTTCTGAGAAACTCCTCTGTGTTCTCTTAATTCATCTCACAGAGTTACATCTTTCCCTTCAAGAAGCCTTTGGCTAAGGCTGTTCTTGTGGAATTGGCAAAGGGATACTTGGAAGCCCATAGAGGGCTATGGTGAAAAAGGAAATATCTTCCGTTCAAAACTGGAAAGAAGCTTTCGGAGAAACTGCTCTGTGTTCTCTTAATTCATCTCACAGAGTTACATCTTTCCCTTCAAGAAGCCTTTAGCTAAGGCTGTTCTTGTGGAATTGGCAAAGGGATATTTGGAAACCTGTAGAGGGCTATGGTGAAAAAGGAAATATCTTCCGTTCAAAACTGGAAAGAAGCTTTCTGAGAAACTGCTCTGTGTTCTTTTAATTCATCTCACAGAGTTACGTCTTTCCCTTCAAGAAGCCTTACGCTAAGGCTGTTCTTGTGCAATTGGCAAAACGATATTTGGAAGCCCATAGAGGGCTACGGTGAAAAAGGAAATATCTTCCGTTCCAAACTGCAAAGAAGCTTTCTGAGAAACTGCTCTGTGTTCTGTTCATTCACCTCACAGAGTTACATCTTTCCCTTCTACAAGCCTTTCTCTAAGGCTGTTCTTGTGGAATTGGCAAAGGGATATTTGGAAGCCCATAGAGGCCTATGGTGAAAAAGGAAATATCTTCCGTTCAAAACTGGAAAGAAGCTTTCTGAGAAACTGCTCTGTGTTCTGTTAATTCATCTCACCGAGTTACATCTTTCCCTTCAAGAAGCCTTTCGCTAAGGCTGTTCTTGTGGAATTGGCAAAGGGATATTTGGAAGCCCATAGAGGGCTATGGTGAAAAAGGAAATATCTTCCGTGCAAAACTGGAAAGAAGCTTCCTGAGACACTGCTCTGTGTTCTGTTAATTTATCTCACCGAGTTACATCTTTCCCTTCAAGAAGCCTTTCGTTAAGGCTGTTCTTGTGGAATTGGCAAACCGATATTTGGAAGCCCATAGAGGCCTATTTTGAAAAAAGAAATATCTTCCGTTCAAAACTGGAAAGAAGCTTTCTGAGAAACTGCTCTGTGTTCTTTTAATTCATCACACAGAGTTACATCTTTCCCTTCAAGAAGCCTTTCGCTAAGGCTGTTCTTGTGGAATTGGCAAAACGATATTTGGAAGCCCATAGAGGGCTACGGTGAAAAAGGAAATATCTTCCGTTCAAAACTGGAAAGAAGCTTTCGGAGAAACTGCTATGTGTTCTGTTAATTCATGTCACCGAGTTACATCTTTCCCTTCAAGAAGCCTTTCGCTAAGGCTGTTCTTGTGGAATTGGCAAAGGGATATTTGGAAGCCCATAGAGGGCTATGGTGAAAAAGGAAATATCTTCCGTTTAAAACTGGAAAGAAGCTTTCTGAGAAACTCCTCTGTGTTCTCTTAATTCATCTCACAGAGTTACATCTTTCCTTTCAAGGAGCCTTTGGCTAAGGCTGTTCTTGTGGAATTGGCAAAGGGATACTTGGAAGCCCATAGAGGGCTATGGTGAAAAAGGAAATATCTTCCGTTCAAAACTGGAAAGAAGCTTTCGGAGAAACTGCTCTGTGTTCTCTTAATTCATCTCACAGAGTTACATCTTTCCCTTCAAGAAGCCTTTCGCTAAGGCTGTTCTTGTGGAATTGGCAAAGGGATATTTGGAAGCCCATAGAGGGCTATGGTGAAAAAGGAAATATCTTCCGTGCAAAACTGGAAAGAAGCTTCCTGAGACACTGCTCTGTGTTCTGTTAATTTATCTCACCGAGTTACATCTTTCCCTTCAAGAAGCCTTTCGTTAAGGCTGTTCTTGTGGAATTGGCAAAGAGATATTTGGAAGCCCATAGATGCCTATTTTGAAAAAAGAAATATCTTCCGTTCAAAACTGGAAAGAAGCTTTCTGAGAAACTGCTCTGTGTTCTTTTAATTCATCACACAGAGTTACATCTTTCCCTTCAAGAAGCCTTTCGCTAAGGCTGTTCTTGTGGAATTGGCAAAACGATATTTGGAAGCCCATAGAGGGCTACGGTGAAAAAGGAAATATCTTCCGTTCAAAACTGGAAAGAAGCTTTCGGAGAAACTGCTCTGTGTTCTGTTAATTCATCACACAGAGTTACATTTTTCCCTTCAAGAAGCCTTTCACTAAGGCTGTTCTTGTGGAATTGGCAAAGGGATATTTGGAAGCCCATAGAGGGCTATGGTGAAAAAGGAAATATCTTCCGTTTAAAACTGGAAAGAAGCTTTCTGAGAAACTCCTCTGTGTTCTCTTAATTCATCTCACAGAGTTACATCTTTCCCTTCAAGAAGCCTTTGGCTAAGGCTGTTCTTGTGGAATTGGCAAAGGGATACTTGGAAGCCCATAGAGGGCTATGGTGAAAAAGGAAATATCTTCCGTTCAAAACTGGAAAGAAGCTTTCGGAGAAACTGCTCTGTGTTCTCTTAATTCATCTCACAGAGTTACATCTTTCCCTTCAAGAAGCCTTTAGCTAAGGCTGTTCTTGTGGAATTGGCAAAGGGATATTTGGAAACCTGTAGAGGGCTATGGTGAAAAAGGAAATATCTTCCGTTCAAAACTGGAAAGAAGCTTTCTGAGAAACTGCTCTGTGTTCTTTTAATTCATCTCACAGAGTTACATCTTTCCCTTCAAGAAGCCTTACGCTAAGGCTGTTCTTGTGCAATTGGCAAAACGATATTTGGAAGCCCATAGAGGGCTACGGTGAAAAAGGAAATATCTTCCGTTCCAAACTGCAAAGAAGCTTTCTGAGAAACTGCTCTGTGTTCTGTTCATTCACCTCACAGAGTTACATCTTTCCCTTCTACAAGCCTTTCTCTAAGGCTGTTCTTGTGGAATTGGCAAAGGGATATTTGGAAGCCCATAGAGGCCTATGGTGAAAAAGGAAATATCTTCCGTTCAAAACTGGAAAGAAGCTTTCTGAGAAACTGCTCTGTGTTCTGTTAATTCATCTCACCGAGTTACATCTTTCCCTTCAAGAAGCCTTTCGCTAAGGCTGTTCTTGTGGAATTGGCAAAGGGATATTTGGAAGCCCATAGAGGGCTATGGTGAAAAAGGAAATATCTTCCGTGCAAAACTGGAAAGAAGCTTCCTGAGACACTGCTCTGTGTTCTGTTAATTTATCTCACCGAGTTACATCTTTCCCTTCAAGAAGCCTTTCGTTAAGGCTGTTCTTGTGGAATTGGCAAACCGATATTTGGAAGCCCATAGAGGCCTATTTTGAAAAAAGAAATATCTTCCGTTCAAAACTGGAAAGAAGCTTTCTGAGAAACTGCTCTGTGTTCTTTTAATTCATCACACAGAGTTACATCTTTCCCTTCAAGAAGCCTTTCGCTAAGGCTGTTCTTGTGGAATTGGCAAAACGATATTTGGAAGCCCATAGAGGGCTACGGTGAAAAAGGAAATATCTTCCGTTCAAAACTGGAAAGAAGCTTTCAGAGAAACTGCTCTGTGTTCTGTTAATTCATCACACAGAGTTACATCTTTCCCTTCAAGAAGCCTTTCACTAAGGCTGTTCTTGTGGAATTGGCAAAGGGATATTTGGAAGCCCATAGAGGGCTATGGTGAAAAAGGAAATATCTTCCGTTTAAAACTGGAAAGAAGCTTTCTGAGAAACTCCTCTGTGTTCTCTTAATTCATCTCACAGAGTTACATCTTTCCCTTCAAGAAGCCTTTGGCTAAGGCTGTTCTTGTGGAATTGGCAAAGGGATACTTGGAAGCCCATAGAGGGCTATGGTGAAAAAGGAAATATCTTCCGTTCAAAACTGGAAAGAAGCTTTCGGAGAAACTGCTCTGTGTTCTCTTAATTCATCTCACAGAGTTACCTCTTTCCCTTCAAGAAGCCTTTAGCTAAGGCTGTTCTTGTGGAATTGGCAAAGGGATATTTGGAAACCCGTAGAGGGCTATGGTGAAAAAGGAAATATCTTCCGTTCAAAACTGGAAAGAAGCTTTCTGAGAAACTGCTCTGTGTTCTTTTAATTCATCTCACAGAGTTACATCTTTCCCTTCAAGAAGCCTTACGCTAAGGCTGTTCTTGTGCAATTGGCAAAACGATATTTGGAAGCCCATAGAGGGCTACGGTGAAAAAGGAAATATCTTCCGTTCCAAACTGCAAAGAAGCTTTCTGAGAAACTGCTCTGTGTTCTGTTCATTCACCTCACAGAGTTACATCTTTCCCTTCTACAAGCCTTTCTCTAAGGCTGTTCTTGTGGAATTGGCAAAGGGATATTTGGAACCCCTAGAGGCCTATGGTGAAAAAGGAAATATCTTCCGTTCAAAACTGGAAAGAAGCTTTCTGAGAAACTGCTCTGTGTTCTGTTAATTCATCTCACCGAGTTACATCTTTCCCTTCAAGAAGCCTTTCGCTAAGGCTGTTCTTGTGGAATTGGCAAAGGGATATTTGGAAGCCCATAGAGGGCTATGGTGAAAAAGGAAATATCTTCCGTTCAAAACTGGAAAGAAGCTTTCTGGGAAACTGCTCTGTGTTCTCTTAATTCATCTCACAGAGTTACATCTTTCCCTTCAAGAAGCCTTTCTCTAAGGCTGTTCTTGTGGAATTGGCAAAGGGATATGTGGAAGCCCATAGAGGGCTATGGTGAAAAAGGAAATATCTTCCGTGCAAAACTGGAAAGAAGCTTTCTGAGAAACTGCTCTGTGTTCTGTTAATTTATCTCACAGAGTTACATCTTTCCCTTCAAGAAGCCCTTCGTTAAGGCTGTTCTTGTGGAATTGGCAAAGGGATATTTGGAAGCCCATAGAGGCCTATGGTGAAAAAGGAACTATCTTCCGTTCAAAACTGGAAAGAAGCTTTCTGAGAAACTGCTCTGTGTTTTTTCAATTCATCTCACAGGGTTACATCTTTCCCTTCAAGAAGCCTTTCGCTAAGGCTGTTATTGTGGAATTGGAAAAGTGATATTTGGAAGCCCATAGAGGGCTATGGTGAAAAAGGAAATAACATCCGTTCAAAACTGGAAAGAAGCTTCCTGAGAAACTGCTCTGTGTTCTGTTAATTCATCTCACAGAGTTACATCTTTCCCTTCAAGAAGCCTTTCGCTAATGCTGTTCTTGTGGAATTGGCAAAACGATATTTGGAAGCCCATAGAGGGCTACGGTGAAAAAGGAAATATCTTCCGTTCAAAACTGGAAAGAAGCTTTCTGAGAAACTGCTCTGTGTTCTCTTCATTCACCTCACACAGTTACATCTTACCTTCAACAAGCCTTTCGCTAATTCTGTTCTTGTGGAATTGGCAAAGGGATATTTGGAAGCCCATAGAGGCCTATGGTGAAAAAGGAAATATCTTCCATTCAAAACTGGAAAGAAGCTTTCTGAGAAACTGCTCTGAATTCTGTTAATTCATGTCACCGAGTTACATCTTTCCCTTCAAGAAGCCTTTCGCTAAGGCTGTTCTTGTGGAATTGGCAAACGGATATTTGGAAGCCCATAGAGGGCTTTGGTGAAAAAGGAAATATCTTACGTTCAAAACTGGAAAGAAGCTTTCTGAGAAACTTCTCTGTGTTCTGTTAATTCATCTCACAGAGTTACATCTTTCCCTTCAAGAAGCCTTTCGCTAAGGCTGTTCTTGTGGAATTGGCAAAACGATATTTGGAAGCCCATAGAGGGCTACGGTGAAAAAGGAAATATCTTCCGTTCAAAACTGGAAAGAAGCTTTCGGAGAAACTGCTCTGTGTTCTGTTAATTCATCTCACAGAGTTACATCTTTCCCTTCAAGAAGCCTTTCGCTAAGGCTGTTCTTGTGGAATTGGCAAAGGGATATTTGGAAGCCCATAGAGGGCTATGGTGAAAAAGGAAATATCTTCCGTTTAAAACTGGAAAGAAGCTTTCTGAGAAACTCCTCTGTGTTCTCTTAATTCATCTCACAGAGTTACATCTTTCCCTTCAAGAAGCCTTTGGCTAAGGCTGTTCTTGTGGAATTGGCAAAGGGATATTTGGAAGCCCATAGAGGGCTATGGTGAAAAAGGAAATATCTTCCGTTCAAAACTGGAAAGAAGCTTTCTGAGAAACTGCTCTATGTTCTCTTAATTCATCTCACAGAGTTACATCTTTCCCTTCAAGAAGCCTTTAGCTAAGGCTGTTCTTGTGGAATTGGCAAAGGGATATTTGGAAACCCGTAGAGCGCTATGGTGAAAAAGGAAATATCTTCCGTTCAAAACTGGAAAGAAGCTTTCTGAGAAACTGCTCTGTGTTCTTTTAATTCATCTCACAGAGTTACATCTTTCCCTTCAAGAAGGCTTACGCTAAGGCTGTTCTTGTGGAATTGGCAAAACGATATTTGGAAGCCCATAGAGGGCTACGGTGAAAAAGGAAATATCTTCCGTTCCAAACTGGAAAGAAGCTTTCTGAGAAACTGCTCTGTGTTCTGTTCATTCACCTCACAGAGTTACATCTTTCCCTTCTACAAGCCTTTCTCTAAGGCTGTTCTTGTGGAATTGGCAAAGGGATATTTGGAAGCCCATAGAGGCCTATGGTGAAAAAGGAAATATCTTCCGTTCAAAACTGGAAAGAAGCTTTCTGAGAAACTGCTCTGTGTTCTGTTAATTCATCTCACCGAGTTACATCTTTCCCTTCAAGAAGCCTTTCGCTAAGGCTGTTCTTGTGGAATTGGCAAAGGGATATTTGGAAGCCCATAGAGGGCTATGGTGAAAAAGGAAATATCTTACGTTCAAAACTGGAAAGAAGCTTTCTGAGAAACTGCTCTGTGTTCTGTTAATTCATCTCACAGAGTTACATCTTTCCCTTCAAGAAGCCTTTCTCTAAGGCTGTTCTTGTGGAATTGGCAAAGGGATATGTGGAAGCCCATAGAGGGCTATGGTGAAAAAGGAAATATCTTCCGGGCAAAACTGGAAAGAAGCTTTCTGAGAAACTGCTCTGTGTTCTGTTAATTTATCTCACAGAGTTACATCTTTCCCTTCAAGAAGCCCTTCGTTAAGGCTGTTCTTGTGGAATTGGCAAAGGGATATTTGGAAGCCCATAGAGGCCTATGGTGAAAAAGGAACTATCTTCCGTTCAAAACTGGAAAGAAGCTTTCTGAGAAACTGCTCTGTGTTTTTTCAATTCATCTCAAAGGGTTACATCTTTCCCTTCAAGAAGCCTTTCGCTAAGGCTGTTCTTGTGGAATTGGAAAAGTGATATCTGGAAGCCCATAGAGGGCTATGGTGAAAAAGGAAATAACATCCGTTCAAAACTGGAAAGAAGCTTCCTGAGAAACTGCTCTGTGTTCTGTTAATTCATCTCACAGAGTTACATCTTTCCCTTCAAGAAGCCTTTCGCTAATGCTGTTCTTGTGGAATTGGCAAAACGATATTTGGAAGCCCATAGAGGGCTACGGTGAAAAAGGAAATATCTTCCGTTCAAAACTGGAAAGAAGCTTTCTGAGAAACTGCTCTGTGTTCTCTTCATTCACCTCACACAGTTACATCTTACCTTCAACAAGCCTTTCGCTAATTCTGTTCTTGTGGAATTGGCAAAGGGATATTTGGAAGCCCATAGTGGCCTATTTTGAAAAAAGAAATATCTTCCGTTCAAAACTGGAAAGAAGCTTTCTGAGAAACTGCTCTGTGTTCTTTTAATTCATCACACAGAGTTACATCTTTCCCTTCAAGAAGCCTTTCGCTAAGGCTGTTCTTGTGGAATTGGCAAAACGATATTTGGAAGCCCATAGAGGGCTACGGTGAAAAAGGAAATATCTTCCGTTCAAACCTGGAAAGAAGCTTTCGGAGAAACTGCTCTGTGTTCTGTTAATTCATCACACAGAGTTACATCTTTCCCTTCAAGAAGCCTTTCACTAAGGCTGTTCTTGTGGAATTGGCAAAGGGATATTTGGAAGCCCATAGAGGGCTATGGTGAAAAAGGAAATATCTTCCGTTTAAAACTGGAAAGAAGCTTTCTGAGAAACTCCTCTGTGTTCTCTTAATTCATCTCACAGAGTTACATCTTTCCCTTCAAGAAGCCTTTGGCTAAGGCTGTTCTTGTGGAATTGGCAAAGGGATACTTGGAAGCCCATAGAGGGCTATGGTGAAAAAGGAAATATCTTCCGTTCAAAACTGGAAAGAAGCTTTCGGAGAAACTGCTCTGTGTTCTCTTAATTCATCTCACAGAGTTACATCTTTCCCTTCAAGAAGCCTTTAGCTAAGGCTGTTCTTGTGGAATTGGCAAAGGGATATTTGGAAACCCGTAGAGGGCTATGGTGAAAAAGGAAATATCTTCCGTTCAAAACTGGAAAGAAACTTTCTGAGAAACTGCTCTGTGTTCTTTTAATTCATCTCACAGAGTTACATCTTTCCCTTCAAGAAGCCTTACGCTAAGGCTGTTCTTGTGCGATTGGCAAAACGATATTTGGAAGCCCATAGAGGGCTACGGTGAAAAAGGAAATATCTTCCGTTCCAAACTGCAAAGAAGCTTTCTGAGAAACTGCTCTGTGTTCTGTTCATTCACCTCACAGAGTTACATCTTTCCCTTCTACAAGCCTTTCTCTAAGGCTGTTCTTGTGGAATTGGCAAAGGGATATTTGGAAGCCCATAGAGGCCTATGGTGAAAAAGGAAATATCTTCCGTTCAAAACTGGAAAGAAGCTTTCTGAGAAACTGCTCTGTGTTCTGTTAATTCATCTCACCGAGTTACATCTTTCCCTTCAAGAAGCCTTTCGCTAAGGCTGTTCTTGTGGAATTGGCAAAGGGATATTTGGAAGCCCATAGAGGGCTATGGTGAAAAAGGAAATATCTTACGTTCAAAACTGGAAAGAAGCTTTCTGAGAAACTGCTCTGTGTTCTGTTAATTCATCTCACAGAGTTACATCTTTCCCTTCAAGAAGCCTTTCTCTAAGGCTGTTCTTGTGGAATTGGCAAAGGGATATGTGGAAGCCCATAGAGGGCTATGGTGAAAAAGGAAATATCTTCCGGGCAAAACTGGAAAGAAGCTTTCTGAGAAACTGCTCTGTGTTCTGTTAATTTATCTCACAGAGTTACATCTTTCCCTTCAAGAAGCCCTTCGTTAAGGCTGTTCTTGTGGAATTGGCAAAGGGATATTTGGAAGCCCATAGAGGCCTATGGTGAAAAAGGAACTATCTTCCGTTCAAAACTGGAAAGAAGCTTTCTGAGAAACTGCTCTGTGGTTTTTCAATTCATCTCACAGGGTTACATCTTACCCTTCAAGAAGCCTTTCGCTAAGGCTGTTCTTGTGGAATTGGAAAAGTGATATCTGGAAGCCCATAGAGGGCTATGGTGAAAAAGGAAATAACATCCGTTCAAAACTGGAAAGAAGCTTCCTGAGAAACTGCTCTGTGTTCTGTTAATTCATCTCACAGAGTTACATCTTTCCCTTCAAGAAGCCTTTCGCTAATGCTGTTCTTGTGGAATTGGCAAAACGATATTTGGAAGCCCATAGAGGGCTACGGTGAAAAAGGAAATATCTTCCGTTCAAAACTGGAAAGAAGCTTTCTGAGAAACTGCTCTGTGTTCTCTTCATTCACCTCACACAGTTACATCTTACCTTCAACAAGCCTTTCGCTAATTCTGTTCTTGTGGAATTGGCAAAGGGATATTTGGAAGCCCATAGAGGCCTATTTTGAAAAAAGAAATATCTTCCGTTCAAAACTGGAAAGAAGCTTTCTGAGAAACTGCTCTGTGTTCTTTTAATTCATCACACAGAGTTACATCTTTCCCTTCAAGAAGCCTTTCGCTAAGGCTGTTCTTGTGGAATTGGCAAAACGATATTTGGAAGCCCATAGAGGGCTACGGTGAAAAAGGAAATATCTTCCGTTCAAACCTGGAAAGAAGCTTTCGGAGAAACTGCTCTGTGTTCTGTTAATTCATCACACAGAGTTACATCTTTCCCTTCAAGAAGCCTTTCACTAAGGCTGTTCTTGTGGAATTGGCAAAGGGATATTTGGAAGCCCATAGAGGGCTATGGTGAAAAAGGAAATATCTTCCGTTTAAAACTGGAAAGAAGCTTTCTGAGAAACTCCTCTGTGTTCTCTTAATTCATCTCACAGAGTTACATCTTTCCCTTCAAGAAGCCTTTGGCTAAGGCTGTTCTTGTGGAATTGGCAAAGGGATACTTGGAAGCCCATAGAGGGCTATGGTGAAAAAGGAAATATCTTCCGTTCAAAACTGGAAAGAAGCTTTCGGAGAAACTGCTCTGTGTTCTCTTAATTCATCTCACAGAGTTACATCTTTCCCTTCAAGAAGCCTTTAGCTAAGGCTGTTCTTGTGGAATTGGCAAAGGGATATTTGGAAACCCGTAGAGGGCTATGGTGAAAAAGGAAATATCTTCCGTTCAAAACTGGAAAGAAGCTTTCTGAGAAACTGCTCTGTGTTCTTTTAATTCATCTCACAGAGTTACATCTTTCCCTTCAAGAAGCCTTACGCTAAGGCTGTTCTTGTGCAATTGGCAAAACGATATTTGGAAGCCCATAGAGGGCTACGGTGAAAAAGGAAATATCTTCCGTTCCAAACTGCAAAGAAGCTTTCTGAGAAACTGCTCTGTGTTCTGTTCATTCACCTCACAGAGTTACATCTTTCCCTTCTACAAGCCTTTCTCTAAGGCTGTTCTTGTGGAATTGGCAAAGGGATATTTGGAAGCCCATAGAGGCCTATGGTGAAAAAGGAAATATCTTCCGTTCAAAACTGGAAAGAAGCTTTCTGAGAAACTGCTCTGTGTTCTGTTAATTCATCTCACCGAGTTACATCTTTCCCTTCAAGAAGCCTTTCGCTAAGGCTGTTCTTGTGGAATTGGCAAAGGGATATTTGGAAGCCCATAGAGGGCTATGGTGAAAAAGGAAATATCTTCCGTTCAAAACTGGAAAGAAGCTTTCTGAGAAACTGCTCTGTGTTCTCTTAATTCATCTCACAGAGTTACATCTTTCCCTTCAAGAAGCCTTTCGCTAAGGCTGTTCTTGTGGAATTGGCAAAACGATATTTGGAAGCCCATAGAGGGCTACGGAGAAAAAGGAAATATCTTCCGTTCAAAACTGGAAAGAAGCTTTCTGAGAAACTGCTCTGTGTTCTGTTCATTCACCTCACAGAGTTACATCTTTCCCTTCAACAAGCCTTTCGCTAAGGCTGTTCTTTTGGAATTGGCAAAGGGATATTTGGAAGCCCATAGAGGCCTATGGTGAAAAAGGAAATATCTTCCGTTCAAAACTGGAAAGAAGCTTTCTGAGAAACTGCTCTGTGTTCTGTTAATTCATCTCACCGAGTTACATCTTTCCCTTCAAGAAGCCTTTCGCTAAGGCTGTTCTTGTGGAATTGGCAAAGGGATATTTGGAAGCCCATAGAGGGCTATGGTGAAAAAGGAAATATCTTACGTTCAAAACTGGAAAGAAGCTTTCTGAGAAACTGCTCTGTGTTCTGTTAATTCATCTCACAGAGTTACATCTTTCCCTTCAAGAAGCCTTTCTCTAAGGCTGTTCTTGTGGAATTGGCAAAGGGATATGTGGAAGCCCATAGAGGGCTATGGTGAAAAAGGAAATATCTTCCGTGCAAAACTGGAAAGAAGCTTTCTGAGAAACTGCTCTGTGTTCTGTTAATTTATCTCACAGAGTTACATCTTTCCCTTCAAGAAGCCCTTCGTTAAGGCTGTTCTTGTGGAATTGGCAAAGGGATATTTGGAAGCCCATAGAGGCCTATGGTGAAAAAGGAACTATCTTCCGTTCAAAACTGGAAAGAAGCTTTCTGAGAAACTGCTCTGTGTTTTTTCAATTCATCTCACAGGGTTACATCTTTCCCTTCAAGAAGCCTTTCGCTAAGGCTGTTATTGTGGAATTGGAAAAGTGATATTTGGAAGCCCATAGAGGGCTATGGTGAAAAAGGAAATAACATCCGTTCAAAACTGGAAAGAAGCTTCCTGAGAAACTGCTCTGTGTTCTGTTAATTCATCTCACAGAGTTACATCTTTCCCTTCAAGAAGCCTTTCGCTAATGCTGTTCTTGTGGAATTGGCAAAACGATATTTGGAAGCCCATAGAGGGCTACGGTGAAAAAGGAAATATCTTCCGTTCAAAACTGGAAAGAAGCTTTCTGAGAAACTGCTCTGTGTTCTCTTCATTCACCTCACACAGTTACATCTTACCTTCAACAAGCCTTTCGCTAATTCTGTTCTTGTGGAATTGGCAAAGGGATATTTGGAAGCCCATAGAGGCCTATGGTGAAAAAGGAAATATCTTCCGTTCAAAACTGGAAAGAAGCTTTCTGAGAAACTGCTCTGAGTTCTGTTAATTCATGTCACCGAGTTACATCTTTCCCTTCAAGAAGCCTTTCGCTAAGGCTGTTCTTGAGGAATTGGCAAACGGATATTTGGAAGCCCATAGAGGGCTTTGGTGAAAAAGGAAATATCTTACGTTCAAAACTGGAAAGAAGCTTTCTGAGAAACTTCTCTGTGTTCTGTTAATTCATCTCACAGAGTTACATCTTTCCCTTCAAGAAGCCTTTCGCTAAGGCTGTTCTTGTGGAATTGGCAAAACGATATTTGGAAGCCCATAGAGGGCTACGGTGAAAAAGGAAATATCTTCCGTTCAAAACTGGAAAGAAGCTTTCGGAGAAACTGCTCTGTGTTCTGTTAATTCATCTCACAGAGTTACATCTTTCCCTTCAAGAAGCCTTTCGCTAAGGCTGTTCTTGTGGAATTGGCAAAGGGATATTTGGAAGCCCATAGAGGGCTATGGTGAAAAAGGAAATATCTTCCGTTTAAAACTGGAAAGAAGCTTTCTGAGAAACTCCTCTGTGTTCTCTTAATTCATCTCACAGAGTTACATCTTTCCCTTCAAGAAGCCTTTGGCTAAGGCTGTTCTTGTGGAATTGGCAAAGGGATATTTGGAAGCCCATAGAGGGCTATGGTGAAAAAGGAAATATCTTCCGTTCAAAACTGGAAAGAAGCTTTCTGAGAAACTGCTCTATGTTCTCTTAATTCATCTCACAGAGTTACATCTTTCCCTTCAAGAAGCCTTTAGCTAAGGCTGTTCTTGTGGAATTGGCAAAGGGATATTTGGAAACCCGTAGAGCGCTATGGTGAAAAAGGAAATATCTTCCGTTCAAAACTGGAAAGAAGCTTTCTGAGAAACTGCTCTGTGTTCTTTTAATTCATCTCACAGAGTTACATCTTTCCCTTCAAGAAGGCTTACGCTAAGGCTGTTCTTGTGGAATTGGCAAAACGATATTTGGAAGCCCATAGAGGGCTACGGTGAAAAAGGAAATATCTTCCGTTCCAAACTGGAAAGAAGCTTTCTGAGAAACTGCTCTGTGTTCTGTTCATTCACCTCACAGAGTTACATCTTTCCCTTCTACAAGCCTTTCTCTAAGGCTGTTCTTGTGGAATTGGCAAAGGGATATTTGGAAGCCCATAGAGTCCTATGGTGAAAAAGGAAATATCTTCCGTTCAAAACTGGAAAGAAGCTTTCTGAGAAACTGCTCTGTGTTCTGTTAATTCATCTCACCGAGTTACATCTTTCCCTTCAAGAAGCCTTTCGCTAAGGCTGTTCTTGTGGAATTGGCAAAGGGATATTTGGAAGCCCATAGAGGGCTATGGTGAAAAAGGCAATATCTTACGTTCAAAACTGGAAAGAAGCTTTCTGAGAAAGTGCTCTGTGTTCTGTTAATTCATCTCACAGAGTTACATCTTTCCCTTCAAGAAGCCTTTCGCTAAGGCTGTTCTTGTGGAATTGGCAAAGGGATACTTGGAAGCCCATAGAGGGCTATGGTGAAAAAGGCAATATCTTACGTTCAAAACTGGAAAGAAGCTTTCTGAGAAAGTGCTCTGTGTTCTGTTAATTCATCTCACAGAGTTACATCTTTCCCTTCAAGAAGCCTTTCGCTAAGGCTGTTCTTGTGGAATTGGCAAAACGATATTTGGATGTACATAGAGGGCCACGGTGAAAAAGTAAATATCTTCCGTTCAAAACTGGAAAGAAGCTTTCTGAGAAACTGCTCTGTGTTCTGTTAATTCATCTCACAGAGTTACATCTTTCCCTTCAAGAAGCCTTTCGCTAAGGCTGTTCTTGTGGAATTGGCAAAACGATATTTGGAAGCCCATAGAGGGCTACGGTGAAAAAGGAAATATCTTCCGTTCAAAACTGGAAAGAAGCTTTCGGAGAAACTACTCTGTGTTCTGTTAATTCATCTCACAGAGTTACATCATTCCCTTCAAGAAGCCTTTCTCTAAGGCTGTTCTTGTGGAATTGGCAAAGGGATATGTGGAAGCCCATAGAGGGCTATGGTGAAAAAGGAAATATCTTCCGTGCAAAACTGGAAAGAAGCTTTCTGAGAAACTGCTCTGTGTTCTGTTAATTTATCTCACAGAGTTACATCTTTCCCTTCAAGAAGCCCTTCGTTAAGGCTGTTCTTGTGGAATTGGCAAAGGGATATTTGGAAGCCCATAGAGGCCTATGGTGAAAAAGGAACTATCTTCCGTTCAAAACTGGAAAGAAGCATTCTGAGAAACTGCTCTGTGTTCTTTCAATTCATCTCACAGAGTTACATCTTTCCCTTCAAGAAGCCTTTCGCTAAGGCTGTTCTTGTGGAATTGGAAAAGTGATATTTGGAAGAACATAGAGGGCTATGGTGAAAAAGGAAATAACATCCGTTCAAAACTGGAAAGAAGCTTTCTGAGAAACTGCTCTGTGTTCTGCTAATTCATCTCACGGAGTTACATCTTTCCCTTGGAGGGCTACGGTGAAAAAGGAAATGTCTTCCGTTCAAAACTGGAAAGAAGCTTTCTGAGAAACTGCTCTGTGTTCTGTTCATTCACCTCACACAGTTACATCTTTCCCTTCAACAAGCCTTTCGCTAATTCTGTTCTTGTGGAATTGGCAAAGGGATATTTGGAAGCCCATAGAGGCCTATGGTGAAAAAGGAAATATCTTCCGTTCAAAACTGGAAAGAAGCTTTCTGAGAAACTGCTCTGTGTTCTGTTAATTCATGTCACCGAGTTACATCTTTCCCTTCAAGAAGCCTTTCGCTAAGGCTGTTCTTGTGGAATTGGCAAACGGATATTTGGAAGCCCATAGAGGGCTTTGGTGAAAAAGGAAATATCTTACCTTCAAAACTGGAAAGAAGCTTTCTGAGAAACTTCTCTGTGTTCTGTTAATTCATCTCACAGAGTTACATCTTTCCCTTCAAGAAGCCTTTCGCTAAGGCTGTTCTTGTGGAATTGGCAAAGGGATATTTGGAAGCCCATAGAGGGCTATGGTGAAAAAGGAAATATCTTCCGTACAAAACTGGAAAGAAGCTTCCTGAGAAACTGCTCTGTGTTCTGTTAATTTATCTCACCGAGTTACATCTTTCCCTTCAAGAAGCCTTTCGTTAAGGCTGTTCTTGTGGAATTGGCAAAGAGATATTTGGAAGCCCATAGAGGCCTATGGTGAAAAAAGAAATATCTTCCGTTCAAAATGGAAAGAAGCTTTCTGAGAAACTGCTCTGTGTTCTGTTAATTCATCTCTCAGAGTTACATCTTTCCCTTCAAGAAGCCTTTCGCTAAGGCTGTTCTTGTGGAATTTGCAAGGTGATATTTGGAAGCCCATAGAGGGCTATGGTGAAAAAGGAAATAACATCCGTTCAAAACTGGAAAGAATCTTTCTGAGAAACTGCTCTGGGTTCTTTTAATTCATCACACAGAGTTACATCTTTCCCTTCAAGAAGCCTTTCGCTAAGGCTGTTCTTGTGGAATTGGCAAAACGATATTTGGAAGCCCATAGAGGGCTACGGTGAAAAAGGAAATATCTTCCGTTCAAAACTGGAAAGAAGCTTTCGGAGAAACTGCTCTGTGTTCTGTTAATTCATCTCACAGAGTTACATCTTTCCCTTCAAGAAGCCTTTCGCTAAGGCTGTTCTTGTGGAATTGGCAAAGGGATATTTGGAAGCCCATAGAGGGCTATGGTGAAAAAGGAAATATCTTCCGTTTAAAACTGGAAAGAAGCTTTCTGAGAAACTCCTCTGTGTTCTCTTAATTCATCTCACAGAGTTACATCTTTCCCTTCAAGAAGCCTTTGGCTAAGGCTGTTCTTGTGGAATTGGCAAAGGGATATTTGGAAGCCCATAGAGGGCTATGGTGAAAAAGGAAATATCTTCCGTTCAAAACTGGAAAGAAGCTTTCTGAGAAACTGCTCTGTGTTCTCTTAATTCATCTCACAGAGTTACATCTTTCCCTTCAAGAAGCCTTTAGCTAAGGCTGTTCTTGTGGAATTGGCAAAGGGATATTTGGAAACCCGTAGAGGGCTATGGTGAAAAAGGAAATATCTTCCGTTCAAAACTGGAAAGAAGCTTTCTGAGAAACTGCTCTGTGTTCTTTTAATTCATCTCACAGAGTTACATCTTTCCCTTCAAGAAGCCTTACGCTAAGGCTGTTCTTGTGGAATTGGCAAAACGATATTTGGAAGCCCATAGAGGGCTACGGTGAAAAAGGAAATATCTTCCGTTCCAAACTGGAAAGAAGCTTTCTGAGAAACTGCTCTGTGTTCTGTTCATTCACCTCACAGAGTTACATCTTTCCCTTCTACAAGCCTTTCTCTAAGGCTGTTCTTGTGGAATTGGCAAAGGGATATTTGGAAGCCCATAGAGTCCTACGGTGAAAAAGGAAATATCTTCCGTTCAAAACTGGAAAGAAGCTTTCTGAGAAACTGCTCTGTGTTCTGTTAATTCATCTCACCGAGTTACATCTTTCCCTTCAAGAAGCCTTTCGCTAAGGCTGTTCTTGTGGAATTGGCAAAGGGATATTTGGAAGCCCATAGAGGGCTATGGTGAAAAAGGCAATATCTTACGTTCAAAACTGGAAAGAAGCTTTCTGAGAAAGTGCTCTGTGTTCTGTTAATTCATCTCACAGAGTTACATCTTTCCCTTCAAGAAGCCTTTCGCTAAGGCTGTTCTTGTGGAATTGGCAAAGGGATATTTGGAAGCCCATAGAGGGCTATGGTGAAAAAGGAAATATCTTCCGTGCAAAACTGGAAAGAAGCTTTCTGAGAAACTGCTCGGTGTTCTCTTAATTCATCTCACAGAGTTACATCTTTCCCTTCAAGAAGCCTTTCGCTAAGGCTGTTCTTGTGGAATTGGCAAAACGATATTTGGATGCCCATAGAGGGCCACGGTGAAAAAGTAAATATCTTCCGTTCAAAACTGGAAAGAAGCTTTCTGAGAAACTGCTCTGTGTTCTGTTAATTCATCTCACAGAGTTACATCTTTCCCTTCAAGAAGCCTTTCGCTAAGGCTGTTCTTGTGGAATTGGCAAAACGATATTTGGAAGCCCATAGAGGGCTACGGTGAAAAAGGAAATATCTTCCGTTCAAAACTGGAAAGAAGCTTTCGGAGAAACTGCTCTGTGTTCTGTTAATTCATCTCACAGAGTTACATCATTCCCTTCAAGAAGCCTTTCTCTAAGGCTGTTCTAGTGGAATTGGCAAAGGGATATGTGGAAGCCCATAGAGGGCTATGGTGAAAAAGGAAATATCTTCCGTGCAAAACTGGAAAGAAGCTTTCTGAGAAACTGCTCTGTGTTCTGTTAATTTATCTCACAGAGTTACATCTTTCCCTTCAAGAAGCCCTTCGTTAAGGCTGTTCTTGTGGAATTGGCAAAGGGATATTTGGAAGCCCATAGAGGCCTATGGTGAAAAAGGAACTATCTTCCGTTCAAAACTGGAAAGAAGCATTCTGAGAAACTGCTCTGTGTTCTTTCAATTCATCTCACAGAGTTACATCTTTCCCTTCAAGAAGCCTTTCGCTAAGGCTGTTCTTGTGGAATTGGAAAAGTGATATTTGGAAGAACATAGAGGGCTATGGTGAAAAAGGAAATAACATCCGTTCAAAACTGGAAAGAAGCTTTCTGAGAAACTGCTCTGTGTTCTGCTAATTCATCTCACAGAGTTACATCTTTCCCTTCAAGAAGCCTTTCGCTAAGGCTGTTCTTGTGGAATTGGCAAAGGGATATTTGGAAGCCCATAGAGGGCTATGGTGAAAAAGGAAATATCTTCCGTGCAAAACTGGAAAGAAGCTTTCTGAGAAACTGCTCGGTGTTCTCTTAATTCATCTCACAGAGTTACATCTTTCCCTTCAAGAAGGCTTTCGCTAAGGCTGTTCTTGTGGAATTGGCAAAACGATATTTGGATGCCCATAGAGGGCTACGGTGAAAAAGTAAATATCTTCCGTTCAAACCTGGAAAGAAGCTTTCTGAGAAACTGCTCTGTGTTCTGTTAATTCATCTCACAGAGTTACATCTTTCCCTTCAAGAAGCCTTTCGCTAAGGCTGTTCTTGTGGAATTGGCAAAGGGATATTTGGAAGCCCATAGAGGGCTATGGTGAAAAAGGAAATATCTTCCGTTCAAAACTGGAAAGAAGCTTTCTGAGAAAGTGCTCTGTGTTCTGTTAATTCATCTCACAGAGTTACAACTTTCCCTTCAAGAAGCCTTTCGCTAAGGCTGTTCTTGTGGAATTGGCAAAGGGATATTTGGAAGCCCATAGAGGGCTATGGTGAAAAAGGAAATATCTTCCGTGCAAAACTGGAAAGAAGCTTTCTGAGAAACTGCTCTGTGTTCTCTTAATTCATCTCAGAGAGTTACATCTTTCCCTTCAAGAAGCCTTTCGCTAGGGCTGTTCTTGTGGAATTGGCAAAGGGATATTTGGAAGCCCATAGAGGGCTATGGTGAAAAAGGAAATAACTTCCGTTCAAAACTGGAAAGAAGCTTTCTGAGAAACTGCTCTGTGTTCTTTTAATTCATCTCACAGAGTTACATCTTTCCCTTCAAGAAGCCTTTCGCTAAGGCAGTTCTTGTGGAATTGGCAAAACGATATTTGAAAGCCCATAGAGGGCTACGGTGAAAAAGGAAATATCTTCCGTTCCAAACTGGAAAGAAGCTTTCTGAGAAACTGCTCTGTGTTCTGTTCATTCACCTCACACAGTTACATCTTTCCCTTCAACAAGCCTTTCGCTAACTCGGTTCTTGCGGAATTGGCAAAGGGATATTTGGAAGCCCATAGAGGCCTATGGTGAAAAAGGAATTATCTTCCGTTCAAAACTGGAAAGAAGCTTTCTGAGAAACTGCTCTGTGTTCTGTTAATTCATGTCACCGAGTTACATCTTTCCCTTCAAGAAGCTTTTCGCTAAGGCTGTTCTTGTGGAATTGGCAAAGGGATATTTGGAAGCCCATAGAGGGCTTTGGTGAAAAAGGAAATATCTTACGTTCAAAACTGGAAAGAAGCTTTCTGAGAAACTTCTCTGTGTTCTGTTAATTCATCTCACAGAGTTACATCTTTCCCTTCAAGAAGCCTTTCGCTAAGGCTGTTCTTGTGGAATTGGCAAAGGGATATTTGGAAGCCCATAGAGGGCTATGGTGAAAAAGGAAATATCTTCCGTTCAAAACTGGAAAGAAGCTTCCTGAGAAACTGCTCTGTGTTCTGTTAATTTATCTCACCGAGTTACATCTTTCCCTTCAAGAAGCCTTTCGTTAAGGCTGTTCTTGTGGAATTGGCAAAGAGATATTTGGAAGCCCATAGAGGCCTATGGTGAAAAAAGAAATATCTTCCGTTCAAAACTGGAAAGAAGCTTTCTGAGAAACTGCTCTGTGTTCTGTTAATTCATCTCACAGAGTTACTTCTTTTCCTTCAAGTAGCCTTTCGCTAAGGCTGTTCTTGTGGAATTGGCAAAGTGATATTTGGAATCCCATAGAGGGCTACGGTGAAAAAGGAAATAACATCCGTTCAAAACTGGAAAGAATCTTTCTGAGAAACTGCTCTGTGTTCTTTTAATTCATCACACAGAGTTACATCTTTCCCTTCAAGAAGCCTTTCGCTAAGGCTGTTCTTGTGGAATTGGCAAAACGATATTTGGAAGCCCATAGAGGGCTACGGTGAAAAAGGAAATATCTTCCGTTCAAAACTGGAAAGAAGCTTTCGGAGAAACTGCTCTGTGTTCTGTTAATTCATGTCACCGAGTTACATCTTTCCCTTCAAGAAGCCTTTCGCTAAGGCTGTTCTTGTGGAATTGGCAAAGGGATATTTGGAAGCCCATAGAGGGCTATGGTGAAAAAGGAAATATCTTCCGTTTAAAACTGGAAAGAAGCTTTCTGAGAAACTCCTCTGTGTTCTCTTAATTCATCTCACAGAGTTACATCTTTCCTTTCAAGGAGCCTTTGGCTAAGGCTGTTCTTGTGGAATTGGCAAAGGGATACTTGGAAGCCCATAGAGGGCTATGGTGAAAAAGGAAATATCTTCCGTTCAAAACTGGAAAGAAGCTTTCGGAGAAACTGCTCTGTGTTCTCTTAATTCATCTCACAGAGTTTCATCTTTCCCTTCAAGAAGCCTTTCGCTAAGGCTGTTCTTGTGGAATTGGCAAAGGGATATTTGGAAGCCCATAGAGGGCTATGGTGAAAAAGGAAATATCTTCCGTGCAAAACTGGAAAGAAGCTTCCTGAGACACTGCTCTGTGTTCTGTTAATTTATCTCACCGAGTTACATCTTTCCCTTCAAGAAGCCTTTTGTTAAGGCTGTTCTTGTGGAATTGGCAAAGAGATATTTGGAAGCCCATAGATGCCTATTTTGAAAAAAGAAATATCTTCCGTTCAAAACTGGAAAGAAGCTTTCTGAGAAACTGCTCTGTGTTCTTTTAATTCATCACACAGAGTTACATCTTTCCCTTCAAGAAGCCTTTCGCTAAGGCTGTTCTTGTGGAATTGGCAAAACGATATTTGGAAGCCCATAGAGGGCTACGGTGAAAAAGGAAATATCTTCCGTTCAAAACTGGAAAGAAGCTTTCGGAGAAACTGCTCTGTGTTCTGTTAATTCATCACACAGAGTTACATTTTTCCCTTCAAGAAGCCTTTCACTAAGGCTGTTCTTGTGGAATTGGCAAAGGGATATTTGGAAGCCCATAGAGGGCTATGGTGAAAAAGGAAATATCTTCCGTTTAAAACTGGAAAGAAGCTTTCTGAGAAACTCCTCTGTGTTCTCTTAATTCATCTCACAGAGTTACATCTTTCCCTTCAAGAAGCCTTTGGCTAAGGCTGTTCTTGTGGAATTGGCAAAGGGATACTTGGAAGCCCATAGAGGGCTATGGTGAAAAAGGAAATATCTTCCGTTCAAAACTGGAAAGAAGCTTTCGGAGAAACTGCTCTGTGTTCTCTTAATTCATCTCACAGAGTTACATCTTTCCCTTCAAGAAGCCTTTAGCTAAGGCTGTTCTTGTGGAATTGGCAAAGGGATATTTGGAAACCTGTAGAGGGCTATGGTGAAAAAGGAAATATCTTCCGTTCAAAACTGGAAAGAAGCTTTCTGAGAAACTGCTCTGTGTTCTTTTAATTCATCTCACAGAGTTACGTCTTTCCCTTCAAGAAGCCTTACGCTAAGGCTGTTCTTGTGCAATTGGCAAAACGATATTTGGAAGCCCATAGAGGGCTACGGTGAAAAAGGAAATATCTTCCGTTCCAAACTGCAAAGAAGCTTTCTGAGAAACTGCTCTGTGTTCTGTTCATTCACCTCACAGAGTTACATCTTTCCCTTCTACAAGCCTTTCTCTAAGGCTGTTCTTGTGGAATTGGCAAAGGGATATTTGGAAGCCCATAGAGGCCTATGGTGAAAAAGGAAATATCTTCCGTTCAAAACTGGAAAGAAGCTTTCTGAGAAACTGCTCTGTGTTCTGTTAATTCATCTCACCGAGTTACATCTTTCCCTTCAAGAAGCCTTTCGCTAAGGCTGTTCTTGTGGAATTGGCAAAGGGATATTTGGAAGCCCATAGAGGGCTATGGTGAAAAAGGAAATATCTTCCGTGCAAAACTGGAAAGAAGCTTCCTGAGACACTGCTCTGTGTTCTGTTAATTTATCTCACCGAGTTACATCTTTCCCTTCAAGAAGCCTTTCTCTAAGGCTGTTCTTGTGGAATTGGCAAACCGATATTTGGAAGCCCATAGAGGCCTATTTTGAAAAAAGAAATATCTTCCGTTCAAAACTGGAAAGAAGCTTTCTGAGAAACTGCTCTGTGTTCTTTTAATTCATCACGCAGAGTTACATCTTTCCCTTCAAGAAGCCTTTCGCTAAGGCTGTTCTTGTGGAATTGGCAAAACGATATTTGGAAGCCCATAGAGGGCTACGGTGAAAAAGGAAATATCTTCCGTTCAAAACTGGAAAGAAGCTTTCGGAGAAACTGCTCTGTGTTCTGTTAATTCATGTCACCGAGTTACATCTTTCCCTTCAAGAAGCCTTTCGCTAAGGCTGTTCTTGTGGAATTGGCAAAGGGATATTTGGAAGCCCATAGAGGGCTATGGTGAAAAAGGAAATATCTTCCGTTTAAAACTGGAAAGAAGCTTTCTGAGAAACTCCTCTGTGTTCTCTTAATTCATCTCACAGAGTTACATCTTTCCTTTCAAGGAGCCTTTGGCTAAGGCTGTTCTTGTGGAATTGGCAAAGGGATACTTGGAAGCCCATAGAGGGCTATGGTGAAAAAGGAAATATCTTCCGTTCAAAACTGGAAAGAAGCTTTCGGAGAAACTGCTCTGTGTTCTCTTAATTCATCTCACAGAGTTACATCTTTCCCTTCAAGAAGCCTTTCGCTAAGGCTGTTCTTGTGGAATTGGCAAAGGGATATTTGGAAGCCCATAGAGGGCTATGGTGAAAAAGGAAATATCTTCCGTGCAAAACTGGAAAGAAGCTTCCTGAGACACTGCTCTGTGTTCTGTTAATTTATCTCACCGAGTTACATCTTTCCCTTCAAGAAGCCTTTCGTTAAGGCTGTTCTTGTGGAATTGGCAAAGAGATATTTGGAAGCCCATAGATGCCTATTTTGAAAAAAGAAATATCTTCCGTTCAAAACTGGAAAGAAGCTTT
Organism: Chlorocebus sabaeus; assembly: GCF_047675955.1. Classification (NCBI taxonomy): domain Eukaryota; kingdom Metazoa; phylum Chordata; class Mammalia; order Primates; family Cercopithecidae; genus Chlorocebus; species Chlorocebus sabaeus. The sequence continues at coordinate 29,964,847 of NC_132908.1, forward strand.
CTGAGAAACTGCTCTGTGTTCTTTTAATTCATCACACAGAGTTACATCTTTCCCTTCAAGAAGCCTTTCGCTAAGGCTGTTCTTGTGGAATTGGCAAAACGATATTTGGAAGCCCATAGAGGGCTACGGTGAAAAAGGAAATATCTTCCGTTCAAAACTGGAAAGAAGCTTTCGGAGAAACTGCTCTGTGTTCTGTTAATTCATCACACAGAGTTACATTTTTCCCTTCAAGAAGCCTTTCACTAAGGCTGTTCTTGTGGAATTGGCAAAGGGATATTTGGAAGCCCATAGAGGGCTATGGTGAAAAAGGAAATATCTTCCGTTTAAAACTGGAAAGAAGCTTTCTGAGAAACTCCTCTGTGTTCTCTTAATTCATCTCACAGAGTTACATCTTTCCCTTCAAGAAGCCTTTGGCTAAGGCTGTTCTTGTGGAATTGGCAAAGGGATACTTGGAAGCCCATAGAGGGCTATGGTGAAAAAGGAAATATCTTCCGTTCAAAACTGGAAAGAAGCTTTCGGAGAAACTGCTCTGTGTTCTCTTAATTCATCTCACAGAGTTACATCTTTCCCTTCAAGAAGCCTTTAGCTAAGGCTGTTCTTGTGGAATTGGCAAAGGGATATTTGGAAACCTGTAGAGGGCTATGGTGAAAAAGGAAATATCTTCCGTTCAAAACTGGAAAGAAGCTTTCTGAGAAACTGCTCTGTGTTCTTTTAATTCATCTCACAGAGTTACATCTTTCCCTTCAAGAAGCCTTACGCTAAGGCTGTTCTTGTGCAATTGGCAAAACGATATTTGGAAGCCCATAGAGGGCTACGGTGAAAAAGGAAATATCTTCCGTTCCAAACTGCAAAGAAGCTTTCTGAGAAACTGCTCTGTGTTCTGTTCATTCACCTCACAGAGTTACATCTTTCCCTTCTACAAGCCTTTCTCTAAGGCTGTTCTTGTGGAATTGGCAAAGGGATATTTGGAAGCCCATAGAGGCCTATGGTGAAAAAGGAAATATCTTCCGTTCAAAACTGGAAAGAAGCTTTCTGAGAAACTGCTCTGTGTTCTGTTAATTCATCTCACCGAGTTACATCTTTCCCTTCAAGAAGCCTTTCGCTAAGGCTGTTCTTGTGGAATTGGCAAAGGGATATTTGGAAGCCCATAGAGGGCTATGGTGAAAAAGGAAATATCTTCCGTGCAAAACTGGAAAGAAGCTTCCTGAGACACTGCTCTGTGTTCTGTTAATTTATCTCACCGAGTTACATCTTTCCCTTCAAGAAGCCTTTCTCTAAGGCTGTTCTTGTGGAATTGGCAAACCGATATTTGGAAGCCCATAGAGGCCTATTTTGAAAAAAGAAATATCTTCCGTTCAAAACTGGAAAGAAGCTTTCTGAGAAACTGCTCTGTGTTCTTTTAATTCATCACACAGAGTTACATCTTTCCCTTCAAGAAGCCTTTCGCTAAGGCTGTTCTTGTGGAATTGGCAAAACGATATTTGGAAGCCCATAGAGGGCTACGGTGAAAAAGGAAATATCTTCCGTTCAAAACTGGAAAGAAGCTTTCGGAGAAACTGCTCTGTGTTCTGTTAATTCATGTCACCGAGTTACATCTTTCCCTTCAAGAAGCCTTTCGCTAAGGCTGTTCTTGTGGAATTGGCAAAGGGATATTTGGAAGCCCATAGAGGGCTATGGTGAAAAAGGAAATATCTTCCGTTTAAAACTGGAAAGAAGCTTTCTGAGAAACTCCTCTGTGTTCTCTTAATTCATCTCACAGAGTTACATCTTTCCTTTCAAGGAGCCTTTGGCTAAGGCTGTTCTTGTGGAATTGGCAAAGGGATACTTGGAAGCCCATAGAGGGCTATGGTGAAAAAGGAAATATCTTCCGTTCAAAACTGGAAAGAAGCTTTCGGAGAAACTGCTCTGTGTTCTCTTAATTCATCTCACAGAGTTACATCTTTCCCTTCAAGAAGCCTTTCGCTAAGGCTGTTCTTGTGGAATTGGCAAAGGGATATTTGGAAGCCCATAGAGGGCTATGGTGAAAAAGGAAATATCTTCCGTGCAAAACTGGAAAGAAGCTTCCTGAGACACTGCTCTGTGTTCTGTTAATTTATCTCACCGAGTTACATCTTTCCCTTCAAGAAGCCTTTCGTTAAGGCTGTTCTTGTGGAATTGGCAAAGAGATATTTGGAAGCCCATAGATGCCTATTTTGAAAAAAGAAATATCTTCCGTTCAAAACTGGAAAGAAGCTTTCTGAGAAACTGCTCTGTGTTCTTTTAATTCATCACACAGAGTTACATCTTTCCCTTCAAGAAGCCTTTCGCTAAGGCTGTTCTTGTGGAATTGGCAAAACGATATTTGGAAGCCCATAGAGGGCTACGGTGAAAAAGGAAATATCTTCCGTTCAAAACTGGAAAGAAGCTTTCGGAGAAACTGCTCTGTGTTCTGTTAATTCATCACACAGAGTTACATTTTTCCCTTCAAGAAGCCTTTCACTAAGGCTGTTCTTGTGGAATTGGCAAAGGGATATTTGGAAGCCCATAGAGGGCTATGGTGAAAAAGGAAATATCTTCCGTTTAAAACTGGAAAGAAGCTTTCTGAGAAACTCCTCTGTGTTCTCTTAATTCATCTCACAGAGTTACATCTTTCCCTTCAAGAAGCCTTTGGCTAAGGCTGTTCTTGTGGAATTGGCAAAGGGATACTTGGAAGCCCATAGAGGGCTATGGTGAAAAAGGAAATATCTTCCGTTCAAAACTGGAAAGAAGCTTTCGGAGAAACTGCTCTGTGTTCTCTTAATTCATCTCACAGAGTTACATCTTTCCCTTCAAGAAGCCTTTAGCTAAGGCTGTTCTTGTGGAATTGGCAAAGGGATATTTGGAAACCTGTAGAGGGCTATGGTGAAAAAGGAAATATCTTCCGTTCAAAACTGGAAAGAAGCTTTCTGAGAAACTGCTCTGTGTTCTTTTAATTCATCTCACAGAGTTACATCTTTCCCTTCAAGAAGCCTTACGCTAAGGCTGTTCTTGTGCAATTGGCAAAACGATATTTGGAAGCCCATAGAGGGCTACGGTGAAAAAGGAAATATCTTCCGTTCCAAACTGCAAAGAAGCTTTCTGAGAAACTGCTCTGTGTTCTGTTCATTCACCTCACACAGTTACATCTTTCCCTTCAACAAGCCTTTCGCTAACTCGGTTCTTGCGGAATTGGCAAAGGGATATTTGGAAGCCCATAGAGGCCTATGGTGAAAAAGGAATTATCTTCCGTTCAAAACTGGAAAGAAGCTTTCTGAGAAACTGCTCTGTGTTCTGTTAATTCATGTCACCGAGTTACATCTTTCCCTTCAAGAAGCTTTTCGCTAAGGCTGTTCTTGTGGAATTGGCAAAGGGATATTTGGAAGCCCATAGAGGGCTTTGGTGAAAAAGGAAATATCTTACGTTCAAAACTGGAAAGAAGCTTTCTGAGAAACTTCTCTGTGTTCTGTTAATTCATCTCACAGAGTTACATCTTTCCCTTCAAGAAGCCTTTCGCTAAGGCTGTTCTTGTGGAATTGGCAAAGGGATATTTGGAAGCCCATAGAGGGCTATGGTGAAAAAGGAAATATCTTCCGTTCAAAACTGGAAAGAAGCTTCCTGAGAAACTGCTCTGTGTTCTGTTAATTTATCTCACCGAGTTACATCTTTCCCTTCAAGAAGCCTTTCGTTAAGGCTGTTCTTGTGGAATTGGCAAAGAGATATTTGGAAGCCCATAGAGGCCTATGGTGAAAAAAGAAATATCTTCCGTTCAAAACTGGAAAGAAGCTTTCTGAGAAACTGCTCTGTGTTCTGTTAATTCATCTCACAGAGTTACTTCTTTTCCTTCAAGTAGCCTTTCGCTAAGGCTGTTCTTGTGGAATTGGCAAAGTGATATTTGGAATCCCATAGAGAGCTACGGTGAAAAAGGAAATAACATCCGTTCAAAACTGGAAAGAATCTTTCTGAGAAACTGCTCTGTGTTCTTTTAATTCATCACACAGAGTTACATCTTTCCCTTCAAGAAGCCTTTCGCTAAGGCTGTTCTTGTGGAATTGGCAAAACGATATTTGGAAGCCCATAGAGGGCTACGGTGAAAAAGGAAATATCTTCCGTTCAAAACTGGAAAGAAGCTTTCGGAGAAACTGCTCTGTGTTCTGTTAATTCATGTCACCGAGTTACATCTTTCCCTTCAAGAAGCCTTTCGCTAAGGCTGTTCTTGTGGAATTGGCAAAGGGATATTTGGAAGCCCATAGAGGGCTATGGTGAAAAAGGAAATATCTTCCGTTTAAAACTGGAAAGAAGCTTTCTGAGAAACTCCTCTGTGTTCTCTTAATTCATCTCACAGAGTTACATCTTTCCTTTCAAGGAGCCTTTGGCTAAGGCTGTTCTTGTGGAATTGGCAAAGGGATACTTGGAAGCCCATAGAGGGCTATGGTGAAAAAGGAAATATCTTCCGTTCAAAACTGGAAAGAAGCTTTCGGAGAAACTGCTCTGTGTTCTCTTAATTCATCTCACAGAGTTTCATCTTTCCCTTCAAGAAGCCTTTCGCTAAGGCTGTTCTTGTGGAATTGGCAAAGGGATATTTGGAAGCCCATAGAGGGCTATGGTGAAAAAGGAAATATCTTCCGTGCAAAACTGGAAAGAAGCTTCCTGAGACACTGCTCTGTGTTCTGTTAATTTATCTCACCGAGTTACATCTTTCCCTTCAAGAAGCCTTTTGTTAAGGCTGTTCTTGTGGAATTGGCAAAGAGATATTTGGAAGCCCATAGATGCCTATTTTGAAAAAAGAAATATCTTCCGTTCAAAACTGGAAAGAAGCTTTCTGAGAAACTGCTCTGTGTTCTTTTAATTCATCACACAGAGTTACATCTTTCCCTTCAAGAAGCCTTTCGCTAAGGCTGTTCTTGTGGAATTGGCAAAACGATATTTGGAAGCCCATAGAGGGCTACGGTGAAAAAGGAAATATCTTCCGTTCAAAACTGGAAAGAAGCTTTCGGAGAAACTGCTCTGTGTTCTGTTAATTCATCACACAGAGTTACATTTTTCCCTTCAAGAAGCCTTTCACTAAGGCTGTTCTTGTGGAATTGGCAAAGGGATATTTGGAAGCCCATAGAGGGCTATGGTGAAAAAGGAAATATCTTCCGTTTAAAACTGGAAAGAAGCTTTCTGAGAAACTCCTCTGTGTTCTCTTAATTCATCTCACAGAGTTACATCTTTCCCTTCAAGAAGCCTTTGGCTAAGGCTGTTCTTGTGGAATTGGCAAAGGGATACTTGGAAGCCCATAGAGGGCTATGGTGAAAAAGGAAATATCTTCCGTTCAAAACTGGAAAGAAGCTTTCGGAGAAACTGCTCTGTGTTCTCTTAATTCATCTCACAGAGTTACATCTTTCCCTTCAAGAAGCCTTTAGCTAAGGCTGTTCTTGTGGAATTGGCAAAGGGATATTTGGAAACCTGTAGAGGGCTATGGTGAAAAAGGAAATATCTTCCGTTCAAAACTGGAAAGAAGCTTTCTGAGAAACTGCTCTGTGTTCTTTTAATTCATCTCACAGAGTTACGTCTTTCCCTTCAAGAAGCCTTACGCTAAGGCTGTTCTTGTGCAATTGGCAAAACGATATTTGGAAGCCCATAGAGGGCTACGGTGAAAAAGGAAATATCTTCCGTTCCAAACTGCAAAGAAGCTTTCTGAGAAACTGCTCTGTGTTCTGTTCATTCACCTCACAGAGTTACATCTTTCCCTTCTACAAGCCTTTCTCTAAGGCTGTTCTTGTGGAATTGGCAAAGGGATATTTGGAAGCCCATAGAGGCCTATGGTGAAAAAGGAAATATCTTCCGTTCAAAACTGGAAAGAAGCTTTCTGAGAAACTGCTCTGTGTTCTGTTAATTCATCTCACCGAGTTACATCTTTCCCTTCAAGAAGCCTTTCGCTAAGGCTGTTCTTGTGGAATTGGCAAAGGGATATTTGGAAGCCCATAGAGGGCTATGGTGAAAAAGGAAATATCTTCCGTGCAAAACTGGAAAGAAGCTTCCTGAGACACTGCTCTGTGTTCTGTTAATTTATCTCACCGAGTTACATCTTTCCCTTCAAGAAGCCTTTCTCTAAGGCTGTTCTTGTGGAATTGGCAAACCGATATTTGGAAGCCCATAGAGGCCTATTTTGAAAAAAGAAATATCTTCCGTTCAAAACTGGAAAGAAGCTTTCTGAGAAACTGCTCTGTGTTCTTTTAATTCATCACACAGAGTTACATCTTTCCCTTCAAGAAGCCTTTCGCTAAGGCTGTTCTTGTGGAATTGGCAAAACGATATTTGGAAGCCCATAGAGGGCTACGGTGAAAAAGGAAATATCTTCCGTTCAAAACTGGAAAGAAGCTTTCGGAGAAACTGCTCTGTGTTCTGTTAATTCATGTCACCGAGTTACATCTTTCCCTTCAAGAAGCCTTTCGCTAAGGCTGTTCTTGTGGAATTGGCAAAGGGATATTTGGAAGCCCATAGAGGGCTATGGTGAAAAAGGAAATATCTTCCGTTTAAAACTGGAAAGAAGCTTTCTGAGAAACTCCTCTGTGTTCTCTTAATTCATCTCACAGAGTTACATCTTTCCTTTCAAGGAGCCTTTGGCTAAGGCTGTTCTTGTGGAATTGGCAAAGGGATACTTGGAAGCCCATAGAGGGCTATGGTGAAAAAGGAAATATCTTCCGTTCAAAACTGGAAAGAAGCTTTCGGAGAAACTGCTCTGTGTTCTCTTAATTCATCTCACAGAGTTACATCTTTCCCTTCAAGAAGCCTTTCGCTAAGGCTGTTCTTGTGGAATTGGCAAAGGGATATTTGGAAGCCCATAGAGGGCTATGGTGAAAAAGGAAATATCTTCCGTGCAAAACTGGAAAGAAGCTTCCTGAGACACTGCTCTGTGTTCTGTTAATTTATCTCACCGAGTTACATCTTTCCCTTCAAGAAGCCTTTCGTTAAGGCTGTTCTTGTGGAATTGGCAAAGAGATATTTGGAAGCCCATAGATGCCTATTTTGAAAAAAGAAATATCTTCCGTTCAAAACTGGAAAGAAGCTTTCTGAGAAACTGCTCTGTGTTCTTTTAATTCATCACACAGAGTTACATCTTTCCCTTCAAGAAGCCTTTCGCTAAGGCTGTTCTTGTGGAATTGGCAAAACGATATTTGGAAGCCCATAGAGGGCTACGGTGAAAAAGGAAATATCTTCCGTTCAAAACTGGAAAGAAGCTTTCGGAGAAACTGCTCTGTGTTCTGTTAATTCATCACACAGAGTTACATTTTTCCCTTCAAGAAGCCTTTCACTAAGGCTGTTCTTGTGGAATTGGCAAAGGGATATTTGGAAGCCCATAGAGGGCTATGGTGAAAAAGGAAATATCTTCCGTTTAAAACTGGAAAGAAGCTTTCTGAGAAACTCCTCTGTGTTCTCTTAATTCATCTCACAGAGTTACATCTTTCCCTTCAAGAAGCCTTTGGCTAAGGCTGTTCTTGTGGAATTGGCAAAGGGATACTTGGAAGCCCATAGAGGGCTATGGTGAAAAAGGAAATATCTTCCGTTCAAAACTGGAAAGAAGCTTTCGGAGAAACTGCTCTGTGTTCTCTTAATTCATCTCACAGAGTTACATCTTTCCCTTCAAGAAGCCTTTAGCTAAGGCTGTTCTTGTGGAATTGGCAAAGGGATATTTGGAAACCTGTAGAGGGCTATGGTGAAAAAGGAAATATCTTCCGTTCAAAACTGGAAAGAAGCTTTCTGAGAAACTGCTCTGTGTTCTTTTAATTCATCTCACAGAGTTACATCTTTCCCTTCAAGAAGCCTTACGCTAAGGCTGTTCTTGTGCAATTGGCAAAACGATATTTGGAAGCCCATAGAGGGCTACGGTGAAAAAGGAAATATCTTCCGTTCCAAACTGCAAAGAAGCTTTCTGAGAAACTGCTCTGTGTTCTGTTCATTCACCTCACAGAGTTACATCTTTCCCTTCTACAAGCCTTTCTCTAAGGCTGTTCTTGTGGAATTGGCAAAGGGATATTTGGAAGCCCATAGAGGCCTATGGTGAAAAAGGAAATATCTTCCGTTCAAAACTGGAAAGAAGCTTTCTGAGAAACTGCTCTGTGTTCTGTTAATTCATCTCACCGAGTTACATCTTTCCCTTCAAGAAGCCTTTCGCTAAGGCTGTTCTTGTGGAATTGGCAAAGGGATATTTGGAAGCCCATAGAGGGCTATGGTGAAAAAGGAAATATCTTCCGTGCAAAACTGGAAAGAAGCTTCCTGAGACACTGCTCTGTGTTCTGTTAATTTATCTCACCGAGTTACATCTTTCCCTTCAAGAAGCCTTTCTCTAAGGCTGTTCTTGTGGAATTGGCAAACCGATATTTGGAAGCCCATAGAGGCCTATTTTGAAAAAAGAAATATCTTCCGTTCAAAACTGGAAAGAAGCTTTCTGAGAAACTGCTCTGTGTTCTTTTAATTCATCACACAGAGTTACATCTTTCCCTTCAAGAAGCCTTTCGCTAAGGCTGTTCTTGTGGAATTGGCAAAACGATATTTGGAAGCCCATAGAGGGCTACGGTGAAAAAGGAAATATCTTCCGTTCAAAACTGGAAAGAAGCTTTCGGAGAAACTGCTCTGTGTTCTGTTAATTCATGTCACCGAGTTACATCTTTCCCTTCAAGAAGCCTTTCGCTAAGGCTGTTCTTGTGGAATTGGCAAAGGGATATTTGGAAGCCCATAGAGGGCTATGGTGAAAAAGGAAATATCTTCCGTTTAAAACTGGAAAGAAGCTTTCTGAGAAACTCCTCTGTGTTCTCTTAATTCATCTCACAGAGTTACATCTTTCCTTTCAAGGAGCCTTTGGCTAAGGCTGTTCTTGTGGAATTGGCAAAGGGATACTTGGAAGCCCATAGAGGGCTATGGTGAAAAAGGAAATATCTTCCGTTCAAAACTGGAAAGAAGCTTTCGGAGAAACTGCTCTGTGTTCTCTTAATTCATCTCACAGAGTTACATCTTTCCCTTCAAGAAGCCTTTCGCTAAGGCTGTTCTTGTGGAATTGGCAAAGGGATATTTGGAAGCCCATAGAGGGCTATGGTGAAAAAGGAAATATCTTCCGTGCAAAACTGGAAAGAAGCTTCCTGAGACACTGCTCTGTGTTCTGTTAATTTATCTCACCGAGTTACATCTTTCCCTTCAAGAAGCCTTTCGTTAAGGCTGTTCTTGTGGAATTGGCAAAGAGATATTTGGAAGCCCATAGATGCCTATTTTGAAAAAAGAAATATCTTCCGTTCAAAACTGGAAAGAAGCTTTCTGAGAAACTGCTCTGTGTTCTTTTAATTCATCACACAGAGTTACATCTTTCCCTTCAAGAAGCCTTTCGCTAAGGCTGTTCTTGTGGAATTGGCAAAACGATATTTGGAAGCCCATAGAGGGCTACGGTGAAAAAGGAAATATCTTCCGTTCAAAACTGGAAAGAAGCTTTCGGAGAAACTGCTCTGTGTTCTGTTAATTCATCACACAGAGTTACATTTTTCCCTTCAAGAAGCCTTTCACTAAGGCTGTTCTTGTGGAATTGGCAAAGGGATATTTGGAAGCCCATAGAGGGCTATGGTGAAAAAGGAAATATCTTCCGTTTAAAACTGGAAAGAAGCTTTCTGAGAAACTCCTCTGTGTTCTCTTAATTCATCTCACAGAGTTACATCTTTCCCTTCAAGAAGCCTTTGGCTAAGGCTGTTCTTGTGGAATTGGCAAAGGGATACTTGGAAGCCCATAGAGGGCTATGGTGAAAAAGGAAATATCTTCCGTTCAAAACTGGAAAGAAGCTTTCGGAGAAACTGCTCTGTGTTCTCTTAATTCATCTCACAGAGTTACATCTTTCCCTTCAAGAAGCCTTTAGCTAAGGCTGTTCTTGTGGAATTGGCAAAGGGATATTTGGAAACCTGTAGAGGGCTATGGTGAAAAAGGAAATATCTTCCGTTCAAAACTGGAAAGAAGCTTTCTGAGAAACTGCTCTGTGTTCTTTTAATTCATCTCACAGAGTTACATCTTTCCCTTCAAGAAGCCTTACGCTAAGGCTGTTCTTGTGCAATTGGCAAAACGATATTTGGAAGCCCATAGAGGGCTACGGTGAAAAAGGAAATATCTTCCGTTCCAAACTGCAAAGAAGCTTTCTGAGAAACTGCTCTGTGTTCTGTTCATTCACCTCACAGAGTTACATCTTTCCCTTCTACAAGCCTTTCTCTAAGGCTGTTCTTGTGGAATTGGCAAAGGGATATTTGGAAGCCCATAGAGGCCTATGGTGAAAAAGGAAATATCTTCCGTTCAAAACTGGAAAGAAGCTTTCTGAGAAACTGCTCTGTGTTCTGTTAATTCATCTCACCGAGTTACATCTTTCCCTTCAAGAAGCCTTTCGCTAAGGCTGTTCTTGTGGAATTGGCAAAGGGATATTTGGAAGCCCATAGAGGGCTATGGTGAAAAAGGAAATATCTTCCGTGCAAAACTGGAAAGAAGCTTCCTGAGACACTGCTCTGTGTTCTGTTAATTTATCTCACCGAGTTACATCTTTCCCTTCAAGAAGCCTTTCGTTAAGGCTGTTCTTGTGGAATTGGCAAACCGATATTTGGAAGCCCATAGAGGCCTATTTTGAAAAAAGAAATATCTTCCGTTCAAAACTGGAAAGAAGCTTTCTGAGAAACTGCTCTGTGTTCTTTTAATTCATCACACAGAGTTACATCTTTCCCTTCAAGAAGCCTTTCGCTAAGGCTGTTCTTGTGGAATTGGCAAAACGATATTTGGAAGCCCATAGAGGGCTACGGTGAAAAAGGAAATATCTTCCGTTCAAAACTGGAAAGAAGCTTTCGGAGAAACTGCTCTGTGTTCTGTTAATTCATCACACAGAGTTACATTTTTCCCTTCAAGAAGCCTTTCACTAAGGCTGTTCTTGTGGAATTGGCAAAGGGATATTTGGAAGCCCATAGAGGGCTATGGTGAAAAAGGAAATATCTTCCGTTTAAAACTGGAAAGAAGCTTTCTGAGAAACTCCTCTGTGTTCTCTTAATTCATCTCACAGAGTTACATCTTTCCCTTCAAGAAGCCTTTCGCTAAGGCTGTTCTTGTGGAATTGGCAAAGGGATACTTGGAAGCCCATAGAGGGCTATGGTGAAAAAGGAAATATCTTCCGTTCAAAACTGGAAAGAAGCTTTCGGAGAAACTGCTCTGTGTTCTCTTAATTCATCTCACAGAGTTACATCTTTCCCTTCAAGAAGCCTTTAGCTAAGGCTGTTCTTGTGGAATTGGCAAAGGGATATTTGGAAACCTGTAGAGGGCTATGGTGAAAAAGGAAATATCTTCCGTTCAAAACTGGAAAGAAGCTTTCTGAGAAACTGCTCTGTGTTCTTTTAATTCATCTCACAGAGTTACATCTTTCCCTTCAAGAAGCCTTACGCTAAGGCTGTTCTTGTGCAATTGGCAAAACGATATTTGGAAGCCCATAGAGGGCTACGGTGAAAAAGGAAATATCTTCCGTTCCAAACTGCAAAGAAGCTTTCTGAGAAACTGCTCTGTGTTCTGTTCATTCACCTCACAGAGTTACATCTTTCCCTTCTACAAGCCTTTCTCTAAGGCTGTTCTTGTGGAATTGGCAAAGGGATATTTGGAAGCCCATAGAGGCCTATGGTGAAAAAGGAAATATCTTCCGTTCAAAACTGGAAAGAAGCTTTCTGAGAAACTGCTCTGTGTTCTGTTAATTCATCTCACCGAGTTACATCTTTCCCTTCAAGAAGCCTTTCGCTAAGGCTGTTCTTGTGGAATTGGCAAAGGGATATTTGGAAGCCCATAGAGGGCTATGGTGAAAAAGGAAATATCTTCCGTGCAAAACTGGAAAGAAGCTTCCTGAGACACTGCTCTGTGTTCTGTTAATTTATCTCACCGAGTTACATCTTTCCCTTCAAGAAGCCTTTCGTTAAGGCTGTTCTTGTGGAATTGGCAAACCGATATTTGGAAGCCCATAGAGGCCTATTTTGAAAAAAGAAATATCTTCCGTTCAAAACTGGAAAGAAGCTTTCTGAGAAACTGCTCTGTGTTCTTTTAATTCATCACACAGAGTTACATCTTTCCCTTCAAGAAGCCTTTCGCTAAGGCTGTTCTTGTGGAATTGGCAAAACGATATTTGGAAGCCCATAGAGGGCTACGGTGAAAAAGGAAATATCTTCCGTTCAAAACTGGAAAGAAGCTTTCAGAGAAACTGCTCTGTGTTCTGTTAATTCATCACACAGAGTTACATCTTTCCCTTCAAGAAGCCTTTCACTAAGGCTGTTCTTGTGGAATTGGCAAAGGGATATTTGGAAGCCCATAGAGGGCTATGGTGAAAAAGGAAATATCTTCCGTTTAAAACTGGAAAGAAGCTTTCTGAGAAACTCCTCTGTGTTCTCTTAATTCATCTCACAGAGTTACATCTTTCCCTTCAAGAAGCCTTTGGCTAAGGCTGTTCTTGTGGAATTGGCAAAGGGATACTTGTAAGCCCATAGAGGGCTATGGTGAAAAAGGAAATATCTTCCGTTCCAAACTGGAAAGAAGCTTTCGGAGAAACTGCTCTGTGTTCTCTTAATTCATCTCACAGAGTTACCTCTTTCCCTTCAAGAAGCCTTTAGCTAAGGCTGTTCTTGTGGAATTGGCAAAGGGATATTTGGAAACCCGTAGAGGGCTATGGTGAAAAAGGAAATATCTTCCGTTCAAAACTGGAAAGAAGCTTTCTGAGAAACTGCTCTGTGTTCTTTTAATTCATCTCACAGAGTTACATCTTTCCCTTCAAGAAGCCTTACGCTAAGGCTGTTCTTGTGCAATTGGCAAAACGATATTTGGAAGCCCATAGAGGGCTACGGTGAAAAAGGAAATATCTTCCGTTCCAAACTGCAAAGAAGCTTTCTGAGAAACTGCTCTGTGTTCTGTTCATTCACCTCACAGAGTTACATCTTTCCCTTCTACAAGCCTTTCTCTAAGGCTGTTCTTGTGGAATTGGCAAAGGGATATTTGGAAGCCCATAGAGGCCTATGGTGAAAAAGGAAATATCTTCCGTTCAAAACTGGAAAGAAGCTTTCTGGGAAACTGCTCTGTGTTCTCTTAATTCATCTCACAGAGTTACATCTTTCCCTTCAAGAAGCCTTTCGCTAAGGCTGTTCTTGTGGAATTGGCAAAACGATATTTGGAAGCCCATAGAGGGCTACGGTGAAAAAGGAAATATCTTCCGTTCAAAACTGGAAAGAAGCTTTCTGAGAAACTGCTCTGTGTTCTGTTCATTCACGTCACAGAGTTACATCTTTCCCTTCAACAAGCCTTTCGCTAAGGCTGTTCTTTTGGAATTGGCAAAGGGATATTTGGAAGCCCATAGAGGCCTATGGTGAAAAAGGAAATATCTTCCGTTCAAAACTGGAAAGAAGCTTTCTGAGAAACTGCTCTGTGTTCTGTTAATTCGTCTCACCGAGTTACATCTTTCCCTTCAAGAAGCCTTTCGCTAAGGCTGTTCTTGTGGAATTGGCAAAGGGATATTTGGAAGCCCATAGAGGGCTATGGTGAAAAAGGAAATATCTTACGTTCAAAACTGGAAAGAAGCTTTCTGAGAAACTGCTCTGTGTTCTGTTAATTCATCTCACAGAGTTACATCTTTCCCTTCAAGAAGCCTTTCTCTAAGACTGTTCTTGTGGAGTTGGCAAAGGGATATGTGGAAGCCCATAGAGGGCTATGGTGAAAAAGGAAATATCTTCCGTGCAAAACTGGAAAGAAGCTTTCTGAGAAACTGCTCTGTGTTCTGTTAATTTATCTCACAGAGTTACATCTTTCCCTTCAAGAAGCCCTTCGTTAAGGCTGTTCTTGTGGAATTGGCAAAGGGATATTTGGAAGCCCATAGAGGCCTATGGTGAAAAAGGAACTATCTTCCGTTCAAAACTGGAAAGAAGCTTTCTGAGAAACTGCTCTGTGTTTTTTCAATTCATCTCACAGGGTTACATCTTTCCCTTCAAGAAGCCTTTCCCTAAGGCTGTTCTTGTGGAATTGGAAAAGTGATATTTGGAAGCCCATAGAGGGCTATGGTGAAAAAGGAAATAACATCCGTTCAAAACTGGAAAGAAGCTTCCTGAGAAACTGCTCTGTGTTCTGTTAATTCATCTCACAGAGTTACATCTTTCCCTTCAAGAAGCCTTTCGCTAATGCTGTTCTTGTGGAATTGGCAAAACGATATTTGGAAGCCCATAGAGGGCTACGGTGAAAAAGGAAATATCTTCCGTTCAAAACTGGAAAGAAGCTTTCTGAGAAACTGCTCTGTGTTCTCTTCATTCACCTCACACAGTTACATCTTACCTTCAACAAGCCTTTCGCTAATTCTGTTCTTGTGGAATTGGCAAAGGGATATTTGGAAGCCCATAGAGGCCTATTTTGAAAAAAGAAATATCTTCCGTTCAAAACTGGAAAGAAGCTTTCTGAGAAACTGCTCTGTGTTCTTTTAATTCATCACACAGAGTTACATCTTTCCCTTCAAGAAGCCTTTCGCTAAGGCTGTTCTTGTGGAATTGGCAAAACGATATTTGGAAGCCCAGAGAGGGCTACGGTGAAAAAGGAAATATCTTCCGTTCAAAACTGGAAAGAAGCTTTCGGAGAAACTGCTCTGTGTTCTGTTAATTCATCACACAGAGTTACATCTTTCCCTTCAAGAAGCCCTTCGTTAAGGCTGTTCTTGTGGAATTGGCAAAGGGATATTTGGAAGCCCATAGAGGCCTATGATGAAAAAGGAACTATCTTCCGTTCAAAACTGGTAAGAAGCTTTCTGAGAAACTGCTCTGTGTTTTTTCAATTCATCTCACAGGGTTACATCTTTCCCTTCAAGAAGCCTTTCGCTAAGGCTGTTCTTGTGGAATTGGAAAAGTGATATTTGGAAGCCCATAGAGGGCTATGGTGAAAAAGGAAATAACATCCGTTCAAAACTGGAAAGAAGCTTCCTGAGAAACTGCTCTGTGTTCTGTTAATTCATCTCACAGAGTTACATCTTTCCCTTCAAGAAGCCTTTCGCTAATGCTGTTCTTGTGGAATTGGCAAAACGATATTTGGAAGCCCATAGAGGGCTACGGTGAAAAAGGAAATATCTTCCGTTCAAAACTGGAAAGAAGCTTTCTGAGAAACTGCTCTGTGTTCTCTTCATTCACCTCACACAGTTACATCTTACCTTCCACAAGCCTTTCGCTAATTCTGTTCTTGTGGAATTGGCAAAGGGATATTTGGAAGCCCATAGAGGCCTATGGTGAAAAAGGAAATATCTTCCGTTCAAAACTGGAAAGAAGCTTTCTGAGAAACTGCTCTGAGTTCTGTTAATTCATGTCACCGAGTTACATCTTTCCCTTCAAGAAGCCTTTCGCTAAGGCTGTTCTTGTGGAATTGGCAAACGGATATTTGGAAGCCCATAGAGGGCTTTGGTGAAAAAGGAAATATCTTACGTTCAAAACTGGAAAGAATCTTTCTGAGAAACTTCTCTGTGTTCTGTTAATTCATCTCACAGAGTTACATCTTTCCCTTCAAGAAGCCTTTCGCTAAGGCTGTTCTTGTGGAATTGGCAAAGGGATATTTCTAAGCCCATAGAGGGCTATGGTGAAAAAGGAAATATCTTCCGTGCAAAACTGGAAAGAAGCTTCCTGAGAAACTGCTCTGTGTTCTGTTAATTTATCTCACCGAGTTACATCTTTCCCTTCAAGAAGCCTTTCGTTAAGGCTGTTCTTGTGGAATTGGCAAAGAGATATTTGGAAGCCCATAGAGGCCTATGGTGAAAAAAGAAATATCTTCCGTTCAAAACTGGAAAGAAGCTTTCTGAGAAACTGCTCTGTGTTCTGTTAATTCATCTCTCAGAGTTACATCTTTCCCTTCAAGAAGCCTTTCGCTAAGGCTGTTCTTGTGGAATTGGCAAAGTGATATTTGGAAGCCCATAGAGGGCTATGGTGAAAAAGGAAATAACATCCGTTCAAAACTGGAAAGAATCATTCTGAGAAACTGCTCTGTGTTCTTTTAATTCATCACACAGAGTTACATCTTTCCCTTCAAGAAGCCTTTCGCTAAGGCTGTTCTTGTGGAATTGGCAAAACGATATTTGGAAGCCCATAGAGGGCTACGGTGAAAAAGGAAATATCTTCCGTTCAAAACTGGAAAGAAGCTTTCGGAGAAACTGCTCTGTGTTCTGTTAATTCATCTCACAGAGTTACATCTTTCCCTTCAAGAAGCCTTTCGCTAAGGCTGTTCTTGTGGAATTGGCAAAGGGATATTTGGAAGCCCATAGAGGGCTATGGTGAAAAAGGAAATACCTTCCGTTTAAAACTGGAAAGAAGCTTTCTGAGAAACTCCTCTGTGTTCTCTTAATTCATCTCACAGAGTTACATCTTTCCCTTCAAGAAGCCTTTGGCTAAGGCTGTTCTTGTGGAATTGGCAAAGGGATATTTGGAAGCCCATAGAGGGCTATGGTGAAAAAGGAAATATCTTCCGTTCAAAACTGGAAAGAAGCTTTCTGAGAAACTGCTCTGTGTTCTCTTAATTCATCTCACAGAGTTACATCTTTCCCTTCAAGAAGCCTTTAGCTAAGGCTGTTCTTGTGGAATTGGCAAAGGGATATTTGGAAACCCGTAGAGCGCTATGGTGAAAAAGGAAATATCTTCCGTTCAAAACTGGAAAGAAGCTTTCTGAGAAACTGCTCTGTGTTCTTTTAATTCATCTCACAGAGTTACATCTTTCCCTTCAAGAAGGCTTACGCTAAGGCTGTTCTTGTGGAATTGGCAAAACGATATTTGGAAGCCCATAGAGGGCTACGGTGAAAAAGGAAATATCTTCCGTTCCAAACTGGAAAGAAGCTTTCTGAGAAACTGCTCTGTGTTCTGTTCATTCACCTCACAGAGTTACATCTTTCCCTTCTACAAGCCTTTCTCTAAGGCTGTTCTTGTGGAATTGGCAAAGGGATATTTGGAAGCCCATAGAGTCCTATGGTGAAAAAGGAAATATCTTCCGTTCAAAACTGGAAAGAAGCTTTCTTAGAAACTCCTCTGTGTTCTGTTAATTCATCTCACCGAGTTACATCTTTCCCTTCAAGAAGCCTTTCGCTAAGGCTGTTCTTGTGGAATTGGCAAAGGGATATTTGGAAGCCCATAGAGGGCTATGGTGAAAAAGGCAATATCTTACGTTCAAAACTGGAAAGAAGCTTTTTGAGAAAGTGCTCTGTGTTCTGTTAATTCATCTCACAGAGTTACATCTTTCCCTTCAAGAAGCCTTTCGCTAAGGCTGTTCTTGTGGAATTGGCAAAGGGATATTTGGAAGCCCATAGAGGGCTATGGTGAAAAAGGAAATATCTTCCGTGCAAAACTGGAAAGAAGCTTTCTGAGAAATTGCTCGGTGTTCTCTTAATTCATCTCACAGAGTTACATCTTTCCCTTCAAGAAGCCTTTCGCTAAGGCTGTTCTTGTGGAATTGGCAAAACGATATTTGGATGCCCATAGAGGGCCACGGTGAAAAAGTAAATATCTTCCGTTCAAAACTGGAAAGAAGCTTTCTGAGAAACTGCTCTGTGTTCTGTTAATTCATCTCACAGAGTTACATCTTTCCCTTCAAGAAGCCTTTCGCTAAGGCTGTTCCTGTGGAATTGGCAAAACGATATTTGGAAGCCCATAGAGGGCTACGGTGAAAAAGGAAATATCTTCCGTTCAAAACTGGAAAGAAGCTTTCGGAGAAACTGCTCTGTGTTCTGTTAATTCATCTCACAGAGTTACATCTTTCCCTTCAAGAAGCCTTTCTCTAAGGCTGTTCTTGTGGAATTGGCAAAGGGATATGTGGAAGCCCATAGAGGGCTATGGTGAAAAAGGAAATATCTTCCGTGCAAAACTGGAAAGAAGCTTTCTGAGAAACTGCTCTGTGTTCTGTTAATTTATCTCACAGAGTTACATCTTTCCCTTCAAGAAGCCCTTCGTTAAGGCTGTTCTTGTGGAATTGGCAAAGGGATATTTGGAAGCCCATAGAGGCCTATGGTGAAAAAGGAACTATCTTCCGTTCAAAACTGGAAAGAAGCATTCTGAGAAACTGCTCTGTGTTCTTTCAATTCATCTCACAGAGTTACATCTTTCCCTTCAAGAAGCCTTTCGCTAAGGCTGTTCTTGTGGAATTGGAAAAGTGATATTTGGAAGCCCATAGAGGGCTATGGTGAAAAAGGAAATAACATCCGTTCAAAACTGGAAAGAAGCTTTCTGAGAAACTGCTCTGTGTTCTGCTAATTCATCTCACAGAGTTATATCTTTCCCTTCAAGAAGCCTTTCGCTAAGGCTGTTCTTGTGGAATTGGCAAAACGATATTTGGAAGCCCATAGAGGGCTACGGTGAAAAAGGAAATATCTTCCGTTCAAAACTGGAAAGAAGCTTTCTGAGAAACTGCTCTGTGTTCTGTTCATTCACCTCACACAGTTACATCTTTCCCTTCAACAAGCCTTTCGCTAATTCTGTTCTTGTGGAATTGGCAAAGGGATATTTGGAAGCCCATAGAGGCCTATGGTGAAAAAGGAAATATCTTCCGTTCAAAACTGGAAAGAAGCTTTCTGAGAAACTGCTCTGTGTTCTGTTAATTCATGTCACCGAGTTACATCTTTCCCTTCAAGAAGCCTTTCGCTAAGGCTGTTCTTGTGGAATTGGTAAACGGATATTTGGAAGCCCATAGAGGGCTTTGGTGAAAAAGGAAATATCTTACGTTCAAAACTGGAAAGAAGCTTTCTGAGAAACTTATCTGTGTTCTGTTAATTCATCTCACAGAGTTACATCTTTCCCTTCAAGAAGCCTTTCGCTAAGGCTGTTCTTGTGGAATTGGCAAAGGGATATTTGGAAGCCCATAGAGGGCTATGGTGAAAAAGGAAATATCTTCCGTGCAAAACTGGAAAGAAGCTTCCTGAGAAACTGCTCTGTGTTCTGTTAATTTATCTCACCGAGTTACATCTTTCCCTTCAAGAAGCCTTTCGTTAAGGCTGTTCTTGTGGAATTGGCAAAGAGATATTTGGAAGCCCATAGAGGCCTATGGTGAAAAAAGAAATATCTTCCGTTCAAAATGGAAAGAAGCTTTCTGAGAAACTGCTCTGTGTTCTGTTAATTCATCTCTCAGAGTTACATCTTTCCCTTCAAGAAGCCTTTCGCTAAGGCTGTTCTTGTGGAATTTGAAAGGTGATATTTGGAAGCCCATAGAGGGCTATGGTGAAAAAGGAAATAACATCCGTTCAAAACTGGAAAGAATCTTTCTGAGAAACTGCTCTGTGTTCTTTTAATTCATCACACAGAGTTACATCTTTCCCTTCAAGAAGCCTTTCGCTAAGGCTGTTCTTGTGGAATTGGCAAAACGATATTTGGAAGCCCATAGAGGGCTACGGTGAAAAAGGAAATATCTTCCGTTCAAAACTGGAAAGAAGCTTTCGGAGAAACTGCTCTGTGTTCTGTTAATTCATCTCACAGAGTTACATCTTTCCCTTCAAGAAGCCTTTCGCTAAGGCTGTTCTTGTGGAATTGGCAAAGGGATATTTGGAAGCCCCTAGAGGGCTATGGTGAAAAAGGAAATATCTTCCGTTTAAAACTGGAAAGAAGCTTTCTGAGAAACTCCTCTGTGTTCTCTTAATTCATCTCACAGAGTTACATTTTCCCTTCAAGAAGCCTTTGGCTAAGGCTGTTCTTGTGGAATTGGCAAAGGGATATTTGGAAGCCCATAGAGGGCTATGGTGAAAAAGGAAATATCTTCCGTTCAAAACTGGAAAGAAGCTTTCTGAGAAACTGCTCTGTGTTCTCTTAATTCATCTCACAGAGTTACATCTTTCCCTTCAAGAAGCCTTTAGCTAAGGCTGTTCTTGTGGAATTGGCAAAGGGATATTTGGAAACCCGTAGAGGGCTATGGTGAAAAAGGAAATATCTTCCGTTCAAAACTGGAAAGAAGCTTTCTGAGAAACTGCTCTGTGTTCTTTTAATACATCTCACAGAGTTACATCTTTCCCTTCAAGAAGCCTTACGCTAAGGCTGTTCTTGTGGAATTGGCAAAACGATATTTGGAAGCCCATAGAGGGCTACGGTGAAAAAGGAAATATCTTCCGTTCCAAACTGGAAAGAAGCTTTCTGAGAAACTGCTCTGTGTTCTGTTCATTCACCTCACAGAGTTACATCTTTCCCTTCTTCAAGCCTTTCTCTAAGGCTGTTCTTGTGGAATTGGCAAAGGGATATTTGGAAGCCCATAGAGGCCTATGGTGAAAAAGGAAATATCTTCCGTTCAAAACTGGAAAGAAGCTTTCTGAGAAACTGCTCTGTGTTCTGTTAATTCATCTCACCGAGTTACATCTTTCCCTTCAAGAAGCCTTTCGCTAAGGCTGTTCTTGTGGAATTGGCAAAGGGATATTTGGAAGCCCATAGAGGGCTATGGTGAAAAAGGAAATATCTTACGTTCAAAACTGGAAAGAAGCTTTCTGAGAAAGTGCTCTGTGTTCTGTTAATTCATCTGACAGAGTTACATCTTTCCCTTCAAGAAGCCTTTCGTTAAGGCTGTTCTTGTGGAATTGGCAAAACGATATTTGGAAGCCCATAGAGGGCTACGGTGAAAAAGGAAATATCTTCCGTTCAAAACTGGAAAGAAGCTTTCGGAGAAACTGCTCTGTGTTCTGTTAATTCATGTCACAGAGTTACATCTTTCCCTTCAAGAAGCCTTTCGCTAAGGCTGTTCTTGTGGAATTGGCAAAGGGATATTTGGAAGCCCATAGAGGGCTATGGTGAAAAAGGAAATATCTTACGTTCCAAACTGGAAAGAAGCTTTCTGAGAAACTGCTCTGTGTTTTGTTAATTCATCTCACAGAGTTACATCTTTCCCTTCAAGAAGCCTTTCGCTAAGGCTGTTTTTGTGGAATTGGCAAAGGGACATTTGGAAGCTCATCGAGGGCTATGGTGAAAAAGGAAATAACTTCCGTTCAAAACTGGAAAGAAGCTTTCTGAGAAACTGCTCTGTGTTCTTTTAATTCATCTCACAGAGTTATATCTTTCCCTTCAAGAAGCCTTTCGCTAAGGCTGTTCTTGTGGAATTGGCAAAGGGATATTTGGAAGCCCATAGAGGGCTATGGTGAAAAAGGAAATATCTTCCGTGCAAAACTGGAAAGAAGCTTTCTAAGAAACTGCTCTGTGTTCTGTTAATTTATCTCACAGAGTTACATCATTCCCTTCAAGAAGCCTTTCGTTAAGGCTGTTCTTGTGGAATTGGCAAACCGATATTTGGAAGCCCATAGAGGCCTATTTTGAAAAAAGAAATATCTTCCGTTCAAAACTGGAAAGAAGCTTTCTGAGAAACTGCTCTGTGTTCTTTTAATTCATCACACAGAGTTACATCTTTCCCTTCAAGAAGCCTTTCGCTAAGGCTGTTCTTGTGGAATTGGCAAAACGATATTTGGAAGCCCATAGAGGGCTACGGTGAAAAAGGAAATATCTTCCGTTCAAAACTGGAAAGAAGCTTTCGGAGAAACTGCTCTGTGTTCTGTTAATTCATGTCACCGAGTTACATCTTTCCCTTCAAGAAGCCTTTCGCTAAGGCTGTTCTTGTGGAATTGGCAAAGGGATATTTGGAAGCCCATAGAGGGCTATGGTGAAAAAGGAAATATCTTCCGTTTAAAACTGGAAAGAAGCTTTCTGAGAAACTCCTCTGTGTTCTCTTAATTCATCTCACAGAGTTACATCTTTCCTTTCAAGGAGCCTTTGGCTAAGGCTGTTCTTGTGGAATTGGCAAAGGGATACTTGGAAGCCCATAGAGGGCTATGGTGAAAAAGGAAATATCTTCCGTTCAAAACTGGAAAGAAGCTTTCGGAGAAACTGCTCTGTGTTCTCTTAATTCATCTCACAGAGTTACATCTTTCCCTTCAAGAAGCCTTTCGCTAAGGCTGTTCTTGTGGAATTGGCAAAGGGATATTTGGAAGCCCATAGAGGGCTATGGTGAAAAAGGAAATATCTTCCGTGCAAAACTGGAAAGAAGCTTCCTGAGACACTGCTCTGTGTTCTGTTAATTTATCTCACCGAGTTACATCTTTCCCTTCAAGAAGCCTTTCGTTAAGGGTGTTCTTGTGGAATTGGCAAAGAGATATTTGGAAGCCCATAGATGCCTATTTTGAAAAAAGAATTATCTTCCGTTCAAAACTGGAAAGAAGCTTTCTGAGAAACTGCTCTGTGTTCTTTTAATTCATCACACAGAGTTACATCTTTCCCTTCAAGAAGCCTTTCGCTAAGGCTGTTCTTGTGGAATTGGCAAAACGATATTTGGAAGCCCATAGAGGGCTACGGTGAAAAAGGAAATATCTTCCGTTCAAAACTGGAAAGAAGCTTTCGGAGAAACTGCTCTGTGTTCTGTTAATTCATCACACAGAGTTACATTTTTCCCTTCAAGAAGCCTTTCACTAAGGCTGTTCTTGTGGAATTGGCAAAGGGATATTTGGAAGCCCATAGAGGGCTATGGTGAAAAAGGAAATATCTTCCGTTTCAAACTGGAAAGAAGCTTTCTGAGAAACTCCTCTGTGTTCTCTTAATTCATCTCACAGAGTTACATCTTTCCCTTCAAGAAGCCTTTGGCTAAGGCTGTTCTTGTGGAATTGGCAAAGGGATACTTGGAAGCCCATAGAGGGCTATGGTGAAAAAGGAAATATCTTCCGTTCAAAACTGGAAAGAAGCTTTCGGAGAAACTGCTCTGTGTTCTCTTAATTCATCTCACAGAGTTACATCTTTCCCTTCAAGAAGCCTTTAGCTAAGGCTGTTCTTGTGGAATTGGCAAAGGGATATTTGGAAACCTGTAGAGGGCTATGGTGAAAAAGGAAATATCTTCCGTTCAAAACTGGAAAGAAGCTTTCTGAGAAACTGCTCTGTGTTCTTTTAATTCATCTCACAGAGTTACATCTTTCCCTTCAAGAAGCCTTACGCTAAGGCTGTTCTTGTGCAATTGGCAAAACGATATTTGGAAGCCCATAGAGGGCTACGGTGAAAAAGGAAATATCTTCCGTTCCAAACTGCAAAGAAGCTTTCTGAGAAACTGCTCTGTGTTCTGTTCATTCACCTCACAGAGTTACATCTTTCCCTTCTACAAGCCTTTCTCTAAGGCTGTTCTTGTGGAATTGGCAAAGGGATATTTGGAAGCCCATAGAGGCCTATGGTGAAAAAGGAAATATCTTCCGTTCAAAACTGGAAAGAAGCTTTCTGAGAAACTGCTCTGTGTTCTGTTAATTCATCTCACCGAGTTACATCTTTCCCTTCAAGAAGCCTTTCGCTAAGGCTGTTCTTGTGGAATTGGCAAAGGGATATTTGGAAGCCCATAGAGGGCTATGGTGAAAAAGGAAATATCTTCCGTGCAAAACTGGAAAGAAGCTTCCTGAGACACTGCTCTGTGTTCTGTTAATTTATCTCACCGAGTTACATCTTTCCCTTCAAGAAGCCTTTCACTAAGGCTGTTCTTGTGGAATTGGCAAAGGGATATTTGGAAGCCCATAGAGGGCTATGGTGAAAAAGGAAATATCTTCCGTTTAAAACTGGAAAGAAGCTTTCTGAGAAACTCCTCTGTGTTCTCTTAATTCATCTCACAGAGTTACATCTTTCCCTTCAAGAAGCCTTTGGCTAAGGCTGTTCTTGTGTAATTGGCAAAGGGATACTTGGAAGCCCATAGAGGGCTATGGTGAAAAAGGAAATATCTTCCGTTCAAAACTGGAAAGAAGCTTTCGGAGAAACTGCTCTGTGTTCTCTTAATTCATCTCACAGAGTTACCTCTTTCCCTTCAAGAAGCCTTTAGCTAAGGCTGTTCTTGTGGAATTGGCAAAGGGATATTTGGAAACCCGTAGAGGGCTATGGTGAAAAAGGAAATATCTTCCGTTCAAAACTGGAAAGAAGCTTTCTGAGAAACTGCTCTGTGTTCTTTTAATTCATCTCACAGAGTTACATCTTTCCCTTCAAGAAGCCTTACGCTAAGGCTGTTCTTGTGCAATTGGCAAAACGATATTTGGAAGCCCATAGAGGGCTACGGTGAAAAAGGAAATATCTTCCGTTCCAAACTGCAAAGAAGCTTTCTGAGAAACTGCTCTGTGTTCTGTTCATTCACCTCACAGAGTTACATCTTTCCCTTCTCCAAGCCTTTCTCTAAGGCTGTTCTTGTGGAATTGGCAAAGGGATATTTGGAAGCCCATAGAGGCCTATGGTGAAAAAGGAAATATCTTCCGTTCAAAACTGGAAAGAAGCTTTCGGAGAAACTGCTCTGTGTTCTGTTAATTCATCTCACAGAGTTACATCTTTCCCTTCAAGAAGCCTTTCGCTAAGGCTGTTCTTGTGGAATTGGCAAAGGGATATTTGGAAGCCCATAGAGGCCTATGGTGAAAAAGGAAATATCTTCCGTTCAAAACTGGAAAGAAGCTTTCTGAGAAACTGCTCTGTGTTCTGTTAATTCATCTCACCGAGTTACATCTTTCCCTTCAAGAAGCCTTTCGCTAAGGCTGTTCTTGTGGAATTGGCAAAGGGATATTTGGAAGCCCATAGAGGGCTACGGTGAAAAAGGAAATATCTTCCGTTCAAAACTGGAAAGAAGCTTTCTGAGAAACTGCTCTGTGTTCTGTTCATTCACCTCACAGAGTTACATCTTTCCCTTCAACAAGCCTTTCGCTAAGGCTGTTCTTTTGGAATTGGCAAAGGGATATTTGGAAGCCCATAGAGGCCTATGGTGAAAAAGGAAATATCTTCCGTTCAAAACTGGAAAGAAGCTTTCTGAGAAACTGCTCTGTGTTCTGTTAATTCGTCTCACCGAGTTACATCTTTCCCTTCAAGAAGCCTTTCGCTAAGGCTGTTCTTGTGGAATTGGCAAAGGGATATTTGGAAGCCCATAGAGGGCTATGGTGAAAAAGGAAATATCTTACGTTCAAAACTGGAAAGAAGCTTTCTGAGAAACTGCTCTGTGTTCTGTTAATTCATCTCACAGAGTTACATCTTTCCCTTCAAGAAGCCTTTCTCTAAGGCTGTTCTTGTGGAATTGGCAAAGGGATATGTGGAAGCCCATAGAGGGCTATGGTGAAAAAGGAAATATGTTCCGTGCAAAACTGGAAAGAAGCTTTCTGAGAAACTGCTCTGTGTTCTGTTAATTTATCTCACAGAGTTACATCTTTCCCTTCAACAAGCCCTTCGTTAAGGCTGTTCTTGTGGAATTGGCAAAGGGATATTTGGAAGCCCATAGAGGCCTATGGTGAAAAAGGAACTATCTTCCGTTCAAAACTGGAAAGAAGCTTTCTGAGAAACTGCTCTGTGTTTTTTCAATTCATCTCACAGGGTTACATCTTTCCCTTCAAGAAGCCTTTCGCTAAGGCTGTTCTTGTGGAATTGGAAAAGTGATATTTGGAAGCCCATAGAGGGCTATGGTGAATAAGGAAATAACATCCGTTCAAAACTGGAAAGAAGCTTCCTGAGAAACTGCTCTGTGTTCTGTTAATTCATCTCACAGAGTTACATCTTTCCCTTCAAGAAGCCTTTCGCTAATGCTGTTCTTGTGGAATTGGCAAAACGATATTTGGAAGCCCATAGAGGGCTACGGTGAAAAAGGAAATATCTTCCGTTCAAAAATGGAAAGAAGCTTTCTGAGAAACTGCTCTGTGTTCTCTTCATTCACCTCACACAGTTACATCTTACCTTCAACAAGCCTTTCGCTAATTCTGTTCTTGTGGAATTGGCAAAGGGATATTTGGAAGCCCATAGAGGCCTATTTTGAAAAAAGAAATATCTTCCGTTCAAAACTGGAAAGAAGCTTTCTGAGAAACTGCTCTGTGTTCTTTTAATTCATCACACAGAGTTACATCTTTCCCTTCAAGAAGCCTTTCGCTAAGGCTGTTCTTGTGGAATTGGCAAAACGATATTTGGAAGCCCATAGAGGGCTACGGTGAAAAAGGAAATATCTTCCGTTCAAAACTGGAAAGAAGCTTTCGGAGAAACTGCTCTGTGTTCTGTTAATTCATCACACAGAGTTACATCTTTCCCTTCAAGAAGCCCTTCGTTAAGGCTGTTCTTGTGGAATTGGCAAAGGGATATTTGGAAGCCCATAGAGGCCTATGATGAAAAAGGAACTATCTTCCGTTCAAAACTGGAAAGAAGCTTTCTGAGAAACTGCTCTGTGTTTTTTCAATTCATCTCACAGGGTTACATCTTTCCCTTCAAGAAGCCTTTCGCTAAGGCTGTTCTTGTGGAATTGGAAAAGTGATATTTGGAAGCCCATAGAGGGCTATGGTGAAAAAGGAAATAACATCCGTTCAAAACTGGAAAGAAGCTTCCTGAGAAACTGCTCTGTGTTCTGTTAATTCATCTCACAGAGTTACATCTTTGCCTTCAAGAAGCCTTTCGCTAATGCTGTTCTTGTGGAATTGGCAAAACGATATTTGGAAGCCCATAGAGGGCTACGGTGAAAAAGGAAATATCTTCCGTTCAAAACTGGAAAGAAGCTTTCTGAGAAACTGCTCTGTGTTCTCTTCATTCACCTCACACAGTTACATCTTACCTTCAACAAGCCTTTCGCTAATTCTGTTCTTGTGGAATTGGCAAAGGGATATTTGGAAGCCCTTAGAGGCCTATGGTGAAAAAGGAAATATCTTCCGTTCAAAACTGGAAAGAAGCTTTCTGAGAAACTGCTCTGAGTTCTGTTAATTCATGTTACCGAGTTACATCTTTCCCTTCAAGAAGCCTTTCGCTAAGGCTGTTCTTGTGGAATTGGCAAACGGATATTTGGAAGCCCATAGAGGGCTTTGGTGAAAAAGGAAATATCCTACGTTCAAAACTGGAAAGAATCTTTCTGAGAAACTTCTCTGTGTTCTGTTAATTCATCTCACAGAGTTACATCTTTCCCTTCAAGAAGCCTTTCGCTAAGGCTGTTCTTGTGGAATTGGCAAAGGGATATTTCTAAGCCCATAGAGGGCTATGGTGAAAAAGGAAATATCTTCCGTGCAAAACTGGAAAGAAGCTTCCTGAGAAACTGCTCTGTGTTCTGTTAATTTATCTCACCGAGTTACATCTTTCCCTTCAAGAAGCCTTTCGTTAAGGCTGTTCTTGTGGAATTGGCAAAGAGATATTTGGAAGCCCATAGAGGCCTATGGTGAAAAAAGAAATATCTTCCGTTCAAAACTGGAAAGAAGCTTTCTGAGAAACTGCTCTGTGTTCTGTTAATTCATCTCTCAGAGTTACATCTTTCCCTTCAAGAAGCCTTTCGCTAAGGCTGTTCTTGTGGAATTGGCAAAGTGATATTTGGAAGCCCATAGAGGGCTATGGTGAAAAAGGAAATAACATCCGTTCAAAACTG
Source organism: Chlorocebus sabaeus (assembly GCF_047675955.1). NCBI lineage: Eukaryota > Metazoa > Chordata > Mammalia > Primates > Cercopithecidae > Chlorocebus > Chlorocebus sabaeus. The sequence goes on from NC_132908.1 coordinate 29,992,177, forward strand.
GAAAGAATCTTTCTGAGAAACTGCTCTGTGTTCTTTTAATTCATCACACAGAGTTACATCTTTCCCTTCAAGAAGCCTTTCGCTAAGGCTGTTCTTGTGGAATTGGCAAAACGATATTTGGAAGCCCATAGAGGGCTACGGTGAAAAAGGAAATATCTTCCGTTCAAAACTGGAAAGAAGCTTTCGGAGAAACTGCTCTGTGTTCTGTTAATTCATCTCACAGAGTTACATCTTTCCCTTCAAGAAGCCTTTCGCTAAGGCTGTTCTTGTGGAATTGGCAAAGGGATATTTGGAAGCCCATAGAGGGCTATGGTGAAAAAGGAAATATCTTCCGTTTAAAACTGGAAAGAAGCTTTCTGAGAAACTCCTCTGTGTTCTCTTAATTCATCTCACAGAGTTACATCTTTCCCTTCAAGAAGCCTTTGGCTAAGGCTGTTCTTGTGGAATTGGCAAGGGATATTTGGAAGCCCATAGAGGGCTATGGTGAAAAAGGAAATATCTTCCGTTCAAAACTGGAAAGAAGCTTTCTGAGAAACTGCTCTGTGTTCTCTTAATTCATCTCACAGAGTTACATCTTTCCCTTCAAGAAGCCTTTAGCTAAGGCTGTTCTTGTGGAATTGGCAAAGGGATATTTGGAAACCCGTAGAGCGCTATGGTGAAAAAGGAAATATCTTCCGTTCAAAACTGGAAAGAAGCTTTCTGAGAAACTGCTCTGTGTTCTTTTAATTCATCTCACAGAGTTACATCTTTCCCTTCAAGAAGGCTTACGCTAAGGCTGTTCTTGTGGAATTGGCAAAACGATATTTGGAAGCCCATAGAGGGCTACGGTGAAAAAGGAAATATCTTCCGTTCCAAACTGGAAAGAAGCTTTCTGAGAAACTGCTCTGTGTTCTGTTCATTCACCTCACAGAGTTACATCTTTCCCTTCTACAAGCCTTTCTCTAAGGCTGTTCTTGTGGAATTGGCAAAGGGATATTTGGAAGCCCATAGAGTCCTATGGTGAAAAAGGAAATATCTTCCGTTCAAAACTGGAAAGAAGCTTTCTGAGAAACTGCTCTGTGTTCTGTTAATTCATCTCACCGAGTTACATCTTTCCCTTCAAGAAGCCTTTCGCTAAGGCTGTTCTTGTGGAATTGGCAAAGGGATATTTGGAAGCCCATAGAGGGCTATGGTGAAAAAGGCAATATCTTACGTTCAAAACTGGAAAGAAGCTTTTTGAGAAAGTGCTCTGTGTTCTGTTAATTCATCTCACAGAGTTACATCTTTCCCTTCAAGAAGCCTTTCGCTAAGGCTGTTCTTGTGGAATTGGCAAAGGGATATTTGGAAGCCCATAGAGGGCTATGGTGAAAAAGGAAATATCTTCCGTGCAAAACTGGAAAGAAGCTTTCTGAGAAATTGCTCGGTGTTCTCTTAATTCATCTCACAGAGTTACATCTTTCCCTTCAAGAAGCCTTTCGCTAAGGCTGTTCTTGTGGAATTGGCAAAACGATATTTGGATGCCCATAGAGGGCCACGGTGAAAAAGTAAATATCTTCCGTTCAAAACTGGAAAGAAGCTTTCTGAGAAACTGCTCTGTGTTCTGTTAATTCATCTCACAGAGTTACATCTTTCCCTTCAAGAAGCCTTTCGCTAAGGCTGTTCCTGTGGAATTGGCAAAACGATATTTGGAAGCCCATAGAGGTCTACGGTGAAAAAGGAAATATCTTCCGTTCAAAACTGGAAAGAAGCTTTCGGAGAAACTGCTCTGTGTTCTGTTAATTCATCTCACAGAGTTACATCTTTCCCTTCAAGAAGCCTTTCTCTAAGGCTGTTCTTGTGGAATTGGCAAAGGGATATGTGGAAGCCCATAGAGGGCTATGGTGAAAAAGGAAATATCTTCCGTGCAAAACTGGAAAGAAGCTTTCTGAGAAACTGCTCTGTGTTCTGTTAATTTATCTCACAGAGTTACATCTTTCCCTTCAAGAAGCCCTTCGTTAAGGCTGTTCTTGTGGAATTGGCAAAGGGATATTTGGAAGCCCATAGAGGCCTATGGTGAAAAAGGAACTATCTTCCGTTCAAAACTGGAAAGAAGCATTCTGAGAAACTGCTCTGTGTTCTTTCAATTCATCTCACAGAGTTACATCTTTCCCTTCAAGAAGCCTTTCGCTAAGGCTGTTCTTGTGGAATTGGAAAAGTGATATTTGGAAGCCCATAGAGGGCTATGGTGAAAAAGGAAATAACATCCGTTCAAAACTGGAAAGAAGCTTTCTGAGAAACTGCTCTGTGTTCTGCTAATTCATCTCACAGAGTTACATCTTTCCCTTCAAGAAGCCTTTCGCTAAGGCTGTTCTTGTGGAATTGGCAAAACGATATTTGGAAGCCCATAGAGGGCTATGGTGAAAAAGGAAATATCTTCCGTTCAAAACTGGAAAGAAGCTTTCTGAGAAACTGCTCTGTGTTCTGTTCATTCACCTCACACAGTTACATCTTTCCCTTCAACAAGCCTTTCGCTAATTCTGTTCTTGTGGAATTGGCAAAGGGATATTTGGAAGCCCATAGAGGCCTATGGTGAAAAAGGAAATATCTTCCGTTCAAAACTGGAAAGAAGCTTTCTGAGAAACTGCTCTCTGTTCTGTTAATTCATGTCACCGAGTTACATCTTTCCCTTCAAGAAGCCTTTCGCTAAGGCTGTTCTTGTGGAATTGGCAAACGGATATTTGGAAGCCCATAGAGGGCTTTGGTGAAAAAGGAAATATCTTACGTTCAAAATTGGAAAGAAGCTTTCTGAGAAACTTCTCTGTGTTCTGTTAATTCATCTCACAGAGTTACATCTTTCCCTTCAAGAAGCCTTTCGCTAAGGCTGTTCTTGTGGAATTGGCAAAGGGATATTTGGAAGCCCATAGAGGGCTATGGTGAAAAAGGAAATATCTTCCGTGCAAAACTGGAAAGAAGCTTCCTGAGAAACTGCTCTGTGTTCTGTTAATTTATCTCACCGAGTTACATCTTTCCCTTCAAGAAGCCTTTCGTTAAGGCTGTTCTTGTGGAATTGACAAAGAGATATTTGGAAGCCCATAGAGGCCTATGGTGAAAAAAGAAATATCTTCCGTTCAAAATGGAAAGAAGCTTTCTGAGAAACTGCTCTGTGTTCTGTTAATTCATGTCACAGAGTTACATCTTTCCCTTCAAGAAGCCTTTCGCTAAGGCTGTTCTTGTGGAATTTGAAAGGTGATATTTGGAAGCCCATAGAGGGCTATGGTGAAAAAGGAAATAACATCCGTTCAAAACTGGAAAGAATCTTTCTGAGAAACTGCTCTGTGTTCTTTTAATTCATCACACAGAGTTACATCTTTCCCTTCAAGAAGCCTTTCGCTAAGGCTGTTCTTGTGGAATTGGCAAAACGATATTTGGAAGCCCATAGAGGGCTACGGTGAAAAAGGAAATATCTTCCGTTCAAAACTGGAAAGAAGCTTTCGGAGAAACTGCTCTGTGTTCTGTTAATTCATCTCACAGAGTTACATCTTTCCCTTCAAGAAGCCTTTCGCTAAGGCTGTTCTTGTGGAATTGGCAAAGGGATATTTGGAAGCCCATAGAGGGCTATGGTGAAAAAGGAAATATCTTCCGTTTAAAACTGGAAAGAAGCTTTCTGAGAAACTCCTCTGTGTTCTCTTAATTCATCTCACAGAGTTACATCTTTCCCTTCAAGAAGCCTTTCGCTAAGGCTGTTCTTGTGGAATTGGCAAAGGGATATTTGGAAGCCCATAGAGGGCTATGGTGAAAAAGGAAATATCTTCCGTTCAAAACTGGAAAGAAGCTTTCTGAGAAACTGCTCTGTGTTCTCTTAATTCATCTCACAGAGTTACATCTTTCCCTTCAAGAAGCCTTTAGCTAAGGCTGTTCTTGTGGAATTGGCAAAGGGATATTTGGAAACCCGTAGAGGGCTATGGTGAAAAAGGAAATATCTTCCGTTCAAAACTGGAAAGAAGCTTTCTGAGAAACTGCTCTGTGTTCTTTTAATTCATCTCACAGAGTTACATCTTTCCCTTCAAGAAGCCTTACGCTAAGGCTGTTCTTGTGGAATTGGCAAAACGATATTTGGAAGCCCATAGAGGGCTACGGTGAAAAAGGCAATATCTTACGTTCAAAACTGGAAAGAAGCTTTCTGAGAAAGTGCTCTGTGTTCTGTTAATTCATCTCAGAGAGTTACACCTTTCCCTTCAAGAAGCCTTTCGCTAAGGCTGTTCTTGTGGAATTGGCAAAGGGATATTTGGAAGCCCATAGAGGGCTATGGTGAAAAAGGAAATATCTTCCGTGCAAAACTGGAAAGAAGCTTTCTGAGAAACTGTTCGGTGTTCTCTTAATTCATCTCACAGAGTTACATCTTTCCCTTCAAGAAGCCTTTCGCTAAGGCTGTTCTTGTGGAAATGGCAAAACGATATTTGGATGCCCATAGAGGGCCACGGTGAAAAAGGAAATATCTTCCGTTCAAAACTGGAAAGAAGCTTTCTGAGAAACTGCTCTGTGTTCTGTTAATTCATCTCACAGAGTTACATCTTTCCCTTCAAGAAGCCTTTCGCTAAGGCTGTTCTTGTGGAATTGGCAAAACGATATTTGGAAGCCCATAGAGGGCTATGGTGAAAAAGGAAATATCTTCCGTTCAAAACTGGAAAGAAGCTTTCGGAGAAACTGCTCTGTGTTCTGTTAATTCATCTCACAGAGTTACATCTTTCCCTTCAAGAAGCCTTTCTCTAAGGCTGTTCTTGTGGAATTGGCAAAGGGATATGTGGAAGCCCATAGAGGGCTATGGTGAAAAAGGAAATATCTTCCGTGCAAAACTGGAAAGAAGCTTTCTGAGAAACTGCTCTGTGTTCTGTTAATTTATCTCACAGAGTTACATCTTTCCCTTGAAGAAGCCCTTCGTTAAGGCTGTTCTTGTGGAATTGGCAAAGGGATATTTGGAAGCCCATAGAGGCCTATGGTGAAAAAGGAACTGTCTTCCGTTCAAAACTGGAAAGAAGCTTTCTGAGAAACTGCTCTGTGTTCTGTTAATTCATCTCACAGAGTTACATCTTACCTTCAACAAGCCTTTCGCTAATTCTGTTCTTGTGGAATTGGCAAAGGGATATTTGGAAGCCCTTAGAGGCCTATGGTGAAAAAGGAAATATCTTCCGTTCAAAACTGGAAAGAAGCTTTCTGAGAAACTGCTCTGAGTTCTGTTAATTCATGTTACCGAGTTACATCTTTCCCTTCAAGAAGCCTTTCGCTAAGGCTGTTCTTGTGGAATTGGCAAACGGATATTTGGAAGCCCATAGAGGGCTTTGGTGAAAAAGGAAATATCCTACGTTCAAAACTGGAAAGAATCTTTCTGAGAAACTTCTCTGTGTTCTGTTAATTCATCTCACAGAGTTACATCTTTCCCTTCAAGAAGCCTTTCGCTAAGGCTGTTCTTGTGGAATTGGCAAAGGGATATTTCTAAGCCCATAGAGGGCTATGGTGAAAAAGGAAATATCTTCCGTGCAAAACTGGAAAGAAGCTTCCTGAGAAACTGCTCTGTGTTCTGTTAATTTATCTCACCGAGTTACATCTTTCCCTTCAAGAAGCCTTTCGTTAAGGCTGTTCTTGTGGAATTGGCAAAGAGATATTTGGAAGCCCATAGAGGCCTATGGTGAAAAAAGAAATATCTTCCGTTCAAAACTGGAAAGAAGCTTTCTGAGAAACTGCTCTGTGTTCTGTTAATTCATGTCACAGAGTTACATCTTTCCCTTCAAGAAGCCTTTCGCTAAGGCTGTTCTTGTGGAATTGGCAAAGTGATATTTGGAAGCCCATAGAGGGCTATGGTGAAAAAGGAAATAACATCCGTTCAAAACTGGAAAGAATCTTTCTGAGAAACTGCTCTGTGTTCTTTTAATTCATCACACAGAGTTACATCTTTCCCTTCAAGAAGCCTTTCGCTAAGGCTGTTCTTGTGGAATTGGCAAAACGATATTTGGAAGCCCATAGAGGGCTACGGTGAAAAAGGAAATATCTTCCGTTCAAAACTGGAAAGAATCTTTCGGAGAAACTGCTCTGTGTTCTGTTAATTCATCTCACAGAGTTACATCTTTCCCTTCAAGAAGCCTTTCGCTAAGGCTGTTCTTGTGGAATTGGCAAAGGGATATTTGGAAGCCCATAGAGGGCTATGGTGAAAAAGGAAATATCTTCCGTTTAAAACTGGAAAGAAGCTTTCTGAGAAACTCCTCTGTGTTCTCTTAATTCATCTCACAGAGTTACATCTTTCCCTTCAAGAAGCCTTTCGCTAAGGCTGTTCTTGTGGAATTGGCAAAGGGATATTTGGAAGCCCATAGAGGGCTATGGTGAAAAAGGAAATATCTTCCGTTCAAAACTGGAAAGAAGCTTTCTGAGAAACTGCTCTGTGTTCTCTTAATTCATCTCACAGAGTTACATCTTTCCCTTCAAGAAGCCTTTAGCTAAGGCTGTTCTTGTGGAATTGGCAAAGGGATATTTGGAAACCCGTAGAGGGCTATGGTGAAAAAGGAAATATCTTCCGTTCAAAACTGGAAAGAAGCTTTCTGAGAAACTGCTCTGTGTTCTTTTAATTCATCTCACAGAGTTACATCTTTCCCTTCAAGAAGCCTTACGCTAAGGCTGTTCTTGTGGAATTGGCAAAACGATATTTGGAAGCCCATAGAGGGCTACGGTGAAAAAGGCAATATCTTACGTTCAAAACTGGAAAGAAGCTTTCTGAGAAAGTGCTCTGTGTTCTGTTAATTCATCTCAGAGAGTTACACCTTTCCCTTCAAGAAGCCTTTCGCTAAGGCTGTTCTTGTGGAATTGGCAAAGGGATATTTGGAAGCCCATAGAGGGCTATGGTGAAAAAGGAAATATCTTCCGTGCAAAACTGGAAAGAAGCTTTCTGAGAAACTGTTCGGTGTTCTCTTAATTCATCTCACAGAGTTACATCTTTCCCTTCAAGAAGCCTTTCGCTAAGGCTGTTCTTGTGGAATTGGCAAAACGATATTTGGATGCCCATAGAGGGCCACGGTGAAAAAGGAAATATCTTCCGTTCAAAACTGGAAAGAAGCTTTCTGAGAAACTGCTCTGTGTTCTGTTAATTCATCTCACAGAGTTACATCTTTCCCTTCAAGAAGCCTTTCGCTAAGGCTGTTCTTGTGGAATTGGCAAAACGATATTTGGAAGCCCATAGAGGGCTACGGTGAAAAAGGAAATATCTTCCGTTCAAAACTGGAAAGAAGCTTTCGGAGAAACTGCTCTGTGTTCTGTTAATTCATCTCACAGAGTTACATCTTTCCCTTCAAGAAGCCTTTCTCTAAGGCTGTTCTTGTGGAATTGGCAAAGGGATATGTGGAAGCCCATAGAGGGCTATGGTGAAAAAGGAAATATCTTCCGTGCAAAACTGGAAAGAAGCTTTCTGAGAAACTGCACTGTGTTCTGTTAATTTATCTCACAGAGTTACATCTTTCCATTCAAGAAGCCCTTCGTTAAGGCTGTTCTTGTGGAATTGGCAAAGGGATATTTGGAAGCCCATAGAGGCCTATGGTGAAAAAGGAACTATCTTCCGTTCAAAACTGGAAAGAAGCTTTCTGAGAAACTGCTCTGTGTTCTGTTAATTCATCTCACAGAGTTACATCTTACCTTCAACAAGCCTTTCGCTAATTCTGTTCTTGTGGAATTGGCAAAGGGATATTTGGAAGCCCTTAGAGGCCTATGGTGAAAAAGGAAATATCTTCCGTTCAAAACTGGAAAGAAGCTTTCTGAGAAACTGCTCTGAGTTCTGTTAATTCATGTTACCGAGTTACATCTTTCCCTTCAAGAAGCCTTTCGCTAAGGCTGTTCTTGTGGAATTGGCAAACGGATATTTGGAAGCCCATAGAGGGCTTTGGTGAAAAAGGAAATATCCTACGTTCAAAACTGGAAAGAATCTTTCTGAGAAACTTCTCTGTGTTCTGTTAATTCATCTCACAGAGTTACATCTTTCCCTTCAAGAAGCCTTTCGCTAAGGCTGTTCTTGTGGAATTGGCAAAGGGATATTTCTAAGCCCATAGAGGGCTATGGTGAAAAAGGAAATATCTTCCGTGCAAAACTGGAAAGAAGCTTCCTGAGAAACTGCTCTGTGTTCTGTTAATTTATCTCACCGAGTTACATCTTTCCCTTCAAGAAGCCTTTCGTTAAGGCTGTTCTTGTGGAATTGGCAAAGAGATATTTGGAAGCCCATAGAGGCCTATGGTGAAAAAAGAAATATCTTCCGTTCAAAACTGGAAAGAAGCTTTCTGAGAAACTGCTCTGTGTTCTGTTAATTCATCTCTCAGAGTTACATCTTTCCCTTCAAGAAGCCTTTCGCTAAGGCTGTTCTTGTGGAATTGGCAAAGTGATATTTGGAAGCCCATAGAGGGCTATGGTGAAAAAGGAAATAACATCCGTTCAAAACTGGAAAGAATCTTTCTGAGAAACTGCTCTGTGTTCTTTTAATTCATCACACAGAGTTACATCTTTCCCTTCAAGAAGCCTTTCGCTAAGGCTGTTCTTGTGGAATTGGCAAAACGATATTTGGAAGCCCATAGAGGGCTACGGTGAAAAAGGAAATATCTTCCGTTCAAAACTGGAAAGAAGCTTTCGGAGAAACTGCTCTGTGTTCTGTTAATTCATCTCACAGAGTTACATCTTTCCCTTCAAGAAGCCTTTCGCTAAGGCTGTTCTTGTGGAATTGGCAAAGGGATATTTGGAAGCCCATAGAGGGCTATGGTGAAAAAGGAAATATCTTCCGTTTAAAACTGGAAAGAAGCTTTCTGAGAAACTCCTCTGTGTTCTCTTAATTCATCTCACAGAGTTACATCTTTCCCTTCAAGAAGCCTTTGGCTAAGGCTGTTCTTGTGGAATTGGCAAGGGATATTTGGAAGCCCATAGAGGGCTATGGTGAAAAAGGAAATATCTTCCGTTCAAAACTGGAAAGAAGCTTTCTGAGAAACTGCTCTGTGTTCTCTTAATTCATCTCACAGAGTTACATCTTTCCCTTCAAGAAGCCTTTAGCTAAGGCTGTTCTTGTGGAATTGGCAAAGGGATATTTGGAAACCCGTAGAGCGCTATGGTGAAAAAGGAAATATCTTCCGTTCAAAACTGGAAAGAAGCTTTCTGAGAAACTGCTCTGTGTTCTTTTAATTCATCTCACAGAGTTACATCTTTCCCTTCAAGAAGGCTTACGCTAAGGCTGTTCTTGTGGAATTGGCAAAACGATATTTGGAAGCCCATAGAGGGCTACGGTGAAAAAGGAAATATCTTCCGTTCCAAACTGGAAAGAAGCTTTCTGAGAAACTGCTCTGTGTTCTGTTCATTCACCTCACAGAGTTACATCTTTCCCTTCTACAAGCCTTTCTCTAAGGCTGTTCTTGTGGAATTGGCAAAGGGATATTTGGAAGCCCATAGAGTCCTATGGTGAAAAAGGAAATATCTTCCGTTCAAAACTGGAAAGAAGCTTTCTGAGAAACTGCTCTGTGTTCTGTTAATTCATCTCACCGAGTTACATCTTTCCCTTCAAGAAGCCATTCGCTAAGGCTGTTCTTGTGGAATTGGCAAAGGGATATTTGGAAGCCCATAGAGGGCTATGGTGAAAAAGGCAATATCTTACGTTCAAAACTGGAAAGAAGCTTTTTGAGAAAGTGCTCTGTGTTCTGTTAATTCATCTCACAGAGTTACATCTTTCCCTTCAAGAAGCCTTTCGCTAAGGCTGTTCTTGTGGAATTGGCAAAGGGATATTTGGAAGCCCATAGAGGGCTATGGTGAAAAAGGAAATATCTTCCGTGCAAAACTGGAAAGAAGCTTTCTGAGAAATTGCTCGGTGTTCTCTTAATTCATCTCACAGAGTTACATCTTTCCCTTCAAGAAGCCTTTCGCTAAGGCTGTTCTTGTGGAATTGGCAAAACGATATTTGGATGCCCATAGAGGGCCACGGTGAAAAAGTAAATATCTTCCGTTCCAAACTGGAAAGAAGCTTTCTGAGAAACTGCTCTGTGTTCTGTTAATTCATCTCACAGAGTTACATCTTTCCCTTCAAGAAGCCTTTCGCTAAGGCTGTTCCTGTGGAATTGGCAAAACGATATTTGGAAGCCCATAGAGGGCTACGGTGAAAAAGGAAATATCTTCCGTTCAAAACTGGAAAGAAGCTTTCGGAGAAACTGCTCTGTGTTCTGTTAATTCATCTCACAGAGTTACATCTTTCCCTTCAAGAAGCCTTTCTCTAAGGCTGTTCTTGTGGAATTGGCAAAGGGATATGTGGAAGCCCATAGAGGGCTATGGTGAAAAAGGAAATATCTTCCGTGCAAAACTGGAAAGAAGCTTTCTGAGAAACTGCTCTGTGTTCTGTTAATTTATCTCACAGAGTTACATCTTTCCCTTCAAGAAGCCCTTCGTTAAGGCTGTTCTTGTGGAATTGGCAAAGGGATATTTGGAAGCCCATAGAGGCCTATGGTGAAAAAGGAACTATCTTCCGTTCAAAACTGGAAAGAAGCATTCTGAGAAACTGCTCTGTGTTCTTTCAATTCATCTCACAGAGTTACATCTTTCCCTTCAAGAAGCCTTTCGCTAAGGCTGTTCTTGTGGAATTGGAAAAGTGATATTTGGAAGCCCATAGAGGGCTATGGTGAAAAAGGAAATAACATCCGTTCAAAACTGGAAAGAAGCTTTCTGAGAAACTGCTCTGTGTTCTGCTAATTCATCTCACAGAGTTACATCTTTCCCTTCAAGAAGCCTTTCGCTAAGGCTGTTCTTGTGGAATTGGCAAAACGATATTTGGAAGCCCATAGAGGGCTACGGTGAAAAAGGAAATATCTTCCGTTCAAAACTGGAAAGAAGCTTTCTGAGAAACTGCTCTGTGTTCTGTTCATTCACCTCACACAGTTACATCTTTCCCTTCAACAAGCCTTTCGCTAATTCTGTTCTTGTGGAATTGGCAAAGGGATATTTGGAAGCCCATAGAGGCCTATGGTGAAAAAGGAAATATCTTCCGTTCAAAACTGGAAAGAAGCTTTCTGAGAAACTGCTCTCTGTTCTGTTAATTCATGTCACCGAGTTACATCTTTCCCTTCAAGAAGCCTTTCGCTAAGGCTGTTCTTGTGGAATTGGCAAACGGATATTTGGAAGCCCATATAGGGCTTTGGTGAAAAAGGAAATATCTTACGTTCAAAATTGGAAAGAAGCTTTCTGAGAAACTTCTCTGTGTTCTGTTAATTCATCTCACAGAGTTACATCTTTCCCTTCAAGAAGCCTTTCGCTAAGGCTGTTCTTGTGGAATTGGCAAAGGGATATTTGGAAGCCCATAGAGGGCTATGGTGAAAAAGGAAATATCTTCCGTGCAAAACTGGAAAGAAGCTTCCTGAGAAACTGCTCTGTGTTCTGTTAATTTATCTCACCGAGTTACATCTTTCCCTTCAAGAAGCCTTTCGTTAAGGCTGTTCTTGTGGAATTGGCAAAGAGATATTTGGAAGCCCATAGAGGCCTATGGTGAAAAAAGAAATATCTTCCGTTCAAAATGGAAAGAAGCTTTCTGAGAAACTGCTCTGTGTTCTGTTAATTCATGTCACAGAGTTACATCTTTCCCTTCAAGAAGCCTTTCGCTAAGGCTGTTCTTGTGGAATTTGAAAGGTGATATTTGGAAGCCCATAGAGGGCTATGGTGAAAAAGGAAATAACATCCGTTCAAAACTGGAAAGAATCTTTCTGAGAAACTGCTCTGTGTTCTTTTAATTCATCACACAGAGTTACATCTTTCCCTTCAAGAAGCCTTTCGCTAAGGCTGTTCTTGTGGAATTGGCAAAACGATATTTGGAAGCCCATAGAGGGCTACGGTGAAAAAGGAAATATCTTCCGTTCAAAACTGGAAAGAAGCTTTCGGAGAAACTGCTCTGCGTTCTGTTAATTCATCTCACAGAGTTACATCTTTCCCTTCAAGAAGCCTTTCGCTAAGGCTGTTCTTGTGGAATTGGCAAAGGGATATTTGGAAGCCCATAGAGGGCTATGGTGAAAAAGGAAATATCTTCCGTTTAAAACTGGAAAGAAGCTTTCTGAGAAACTCCTCTGTGTTCTCTTAATTCATCTCACAGAGTTACATCTTTCCCTTCAAGAAGCCTTTCGCTAAGGCTGTTCTTGTGGAATTGGCAAAGGGATATTTGGAAGCCCATAGAGGGCTATGGTGAAAAAGGAAATATCTTCCGTTCAAAACTGGAAAGAAGCTTTCTGAGAAACTGCTCTGTGTTCTCTTAATTCATCTCACAGAGTTACATCTTTCCCTTCAAGAAGCCTTTAGCTAAGGCTGTTCTTGTGGAATTGGCAAAGGGATATTTGGAAACCCGTAGAGGGCTATGGTGAAAAAGGAAATATCTTCCGTTCAAAACTGGAAAGAAGCTTTCTGAGAAACTGCTCTGTGTTCTTTTAATTCATCTCACAGAGTTACATCTTTCCCTTCAAGAAGCCTTACGCTAAGGCTGTTCTTGTGGAATTGGCAAAACGATATTTGGAAGCCCATAGAGGGCTACGGTGAAAAAGGCAATATCTTACGTTCAAAACTGGAAAGAAGCTTTCTGAGAAAGTGCTCTGTGTTCTGTTAATTCATCTCAGAGAGTTACACCTTTCCCTTCAAGAAGCCTTTCGCTAAGGCTGTTCTTGTGGAATTGGCAAAGGGATATTTGGAAGCCCATAGAGGGCTATGGTGAAAAAGGAAATATCTTCCGTGCAAAACTGGAAAGAAGCTTTCTGAGAAACTGTTCGGTGTTCTCTTAATTCATCTCACAGAGTTACATCTTTCCCTTCAAGAAGCCTTTCGCTAAGGCTGTTCTTGTGGAATTGGCAAAACGATATTTGGATGCCCATAGAGGGCCACGGTGAAAAAGGAAATATCTTCCGTTCAAAACTGGAAAGAAGCTTTCGGAGAAACTGCTCTGTGTTCTGTTAATTCATCACACAGAGTTACATCTTTCCCTTCAAGAAGCCTTTCTCTAAGGCTGTTCTTGTGGAATTGGCAAAGGGATATGTGGAAGCCCATAGAGGGCTATGGTGAAAAAGGAAATATCTTCCGTGCAAAACTGGAAAGAAGCTTTCTGAGAAACTGCTCTGTGTTCTGTTAATTTATCTCACAGAGTTACATCTTTCCCTTCAAGAAGCCCTTCGTTAAGGCTGTTCTTGTGGAATTGGCAAAGGGATATTTGGAAGCCCATAGAGGCCTATGGTGAAAAAGGAACTATCTTCCGTTCAAAACTGGAAAGAAGCTTTCTGAGAAACTGCTCTGTGTTCTGTTAATTCATCTCACAGAGTTACATCTTTCCCTTCAAGAAGCCTTTCGCTAAGGCTGTTCTTGTGGAATTGGAAAAGTGATATTTGGAAGCCCATAGAGGGCTATGGTGAAAAAGCAAATATCTTACGTTCAAAACTGGAAAGAAGCTTTCTGAGAAACTGCTCTGTGTTCTGTTAATTCATCTCACAGAGTTACATCTTTCCCTTCAAGAAGCCTTTCGCTAAGGCTGTTCTTGTGGAATTGGCAAACGGATATTTGGAAGCCCATAGAGGGCTACGGTGAAAAAGGAAATATCTTCCGTTCAAAACTGGAAAGAAGCTTTCTGAGAAACTTCTCTGTGTTCTGTTAATTCATCTCACAGAGTTACATCTTTCCCTTCAAGAAGCCTTTCGCTAAGGCTGTTCTTGTGGAATTGGCAAAGGGATATTTGGAAGCCCATAGAGGGCTATGGTGAAAAAGGAAATATCTTCCGTGCAAAACTGGAAAGAAGCTTCCAGAGAAACTGCTCTGTGTTCTGTTAATTTATCTCACCGAGTTACATCTTTCCCTTCAAGAAGCCTTTCGTTAAGGCTGTTCTTGTGGAATTGGCAAAGAGATATTTGGAAGCCCATAGAGGCCTATGGTGAAAAAAGAAATATCTTCCGTTCAAAATGGAAAGAAGCTTTCTGAGAAACTGCTCTGTGTTCTGTTAATTCATCTCTCAGAGTTACATCTTTCCCTTCAAGAAGCCTTTCGCTAAGGCTGTTCTTGTGGACTTGGCAAAGTGATATTTGGAAGCCCATAGAGGGCTATGGTGAAAAAGGAAATAACATCCGTTCAAAACTGGAAAGAATCTTTCTGAGAAACTGCTCTGTGTTCTTTTAATTCATCACACAGAGTTACATCTTTCCCTTCAAGAAGCCTTTCGCTAAGGCTGTTCTTGTGGAATTGGCAAAACGATATTTGGAAGCCCTTAGAGGGCTACGGTGAAAAAGGAAATATCTTCCGTTCAAAACTGGAAAGAAGCTTTCGGAGAAACTGCTCTGTGTTCTGTTAATTCATCTCACAGAGTTACATCTTTCCCTTCAAGAAGCCTTTCGCTAAGGCTGTTCTTGTGGAATTGGCAAAGGGATATTTGGAAGCCCCTAGAGGGCTATGGTGAAAAAGGAAATATCTTCCGTTTAAAACTGGAAAGAAGCTTTCTGAGAAACTCCTCTGTGTTCTCTTAATTCATCTCACAGAGTTACATCTTTCCCTTCAAGAAGCCTTTGGCTAAGGCTGTTCTTGTGGAATTGGCAAAGGGATATTTGGAAGCCCATAGAGGGCTATGGTGAAAAAGGAAATATCTTCCGTTCAAAACTGGAAAGAAGCTTTCTGAGAAACTGCTCTGTGTTCTCTTAATTCATCTCACAGAGTTACATCTTTCCCTTCAAGAAGCCTTTAGCTAAGGCTGTTCTTGTGGAATTGGCAAAGGGATATTTGGAAACTCGTAGAGGGCTATGGTGAAAAAGGAAATATCTTCCGTTCAAAACTGGAAAGAAGCTTTCTGAGAAACTGCTCTGTGTTCTTTTAATACATCTCACAGAGTTACATCTTTCCCTTCAAGAAGCCTTACGCTAAGGCTGTTCTTGTGGAATTGGCAAAACGATATTTGGAAGCCCATAGAGGGATACGGTGAAAAAGGAAATATCTTCCGTTCCAAACTGGAAAGAAGCTTTCTGAGAAACTGCTCTGTGTTCTGTTCATTCACCTCACAGAGTTACATCTTTCCCTTCTTCAAGCCTTTCTCTAAGGCTGTTCTTGTGGAATTGGCAAAGGGATATTTGGAAGCCCATAGAGGCCTATGGTGAAAAAGGAAATATCTTCCGTTCAAAACTGGAAAGAAGCTTTCTGAGAAACTGCTCTGTGTTCTGTTAATTCATCTCACCGAGTTACATCTTTCCCTTCAAGAAGCCTTTCGCTAAGGCTGTTCTTGTGGAATTGGCAAAGGGATATTTGGAAGCCCATAGAGGGCTATGGTGAAAAAGGAAATATCTTACGTTCAAAACTGGAAAGAAGCTTTCTGAGAAAGTGCTCTGTGTTCTGTTAATTCATCTCACAGAGTTACATCTTTCCCTTCAAGAAGCCTTTCGCTAAGGCTGTTCTTGTGGAATTGGCAAAACGATATTTGGAAGCCCATAGAGGGCTACGGTGAAAAAGGAAATATCTTCCGTTCAAAACTGGAAAGAAGCTTTCGGAGAAACTGCTCTGTGTTCTGTTAATTCATGTCACAGAGTTACATCTTTCCCTTCAAGAAGCCTTTCGCTAAGGCTGTTCTTGTGGAATTGGCAAAGGGATATTTGGAAGCCCATAGAGGGCTATGGTGAAAAAGGAAATATCTTACGTTCCAAACTGGAAAGAAGCTTTCTGAGAAACTGCTCTGTGTTTTGTTAATTCATCTCACAGAGTTACATCTTTCCCTTCAAGAAGCCTTTCGCTAAGGCTGTTTTTGTGGAATTGGCAAAGGGACATTTGGAAGCTCATCGAGGGCTATGGTGAAAAAGGAAATAACTTCCGTTCAAAACTGGAAAGAAGCTTTCTGAGAAACTGCTCTGTGTTCTTTTAATTCATCTCACAGAGTTATATCTTTCCCTTCAAGAAGCCTTTCGCTAAGGCTGTTCTTGTGGAATTGGCAAAGGGATATTTGGAAGCCCATAGAGGGCTATGGTGAAAAAGGAAATATCTTCCGTGCAAAACTGGAAAGAAGCTTCCTGAGAAACTGCTCTGTGTTCTGTTAATTTATCTCACAGAGTTACATCTTTCCCTTCAAGAAGCCTTTCGTTAAGGCTGTTCTTGTGGAATTGGCAAAGGGATATTTGGAAGCCCATAAAGGGCTATGGTGAAAAAGGAAATATCTTCCGTTCAAAACTGGAAAGAAGCTTTCTGAGTAACTGCTCTGTGTTCTCTTAATTCATCTCACAGAGTTACATCTTTCCCTTCAAGTAGCCTTTCTCTAAGGCTGTTCTTGTGGAATTGGCAAAGGGATATTTGGAAGCCCGTAGAGGGCTATGGTGAAAAAGTTAATAACTTCCGTTCAAAACTGGAAAGAAGCTTTCTGAGAAATTTCTCTGTGTTCTTTTAATTCATCTCACAGAGTTACATCTTTCCCTTCAAGAAGCCTTTCGCTAAGGTTGTTCTTGTGGAATTGGAAAACGATATTTGGAAGCCCATAGAGGCCTACGGTGAAAAAGGAAATATCTTCCGTTCCAAACTGGAAAGAAGATTTCTGAGAAACTGCTCTGTGTTCTGTTCATTCACCTCACAGAGTTACATCTTTCCCTTCAACAAGCCTTTCGCTAAGGCTGTTCCTGTGGAATTGGCAAAGGGATATTTGGAAGCCCATAGAGGCCTATGGTGAAAAAGGAAATATCTTCCGTTCAAAACTGGAAAGAAGCTTTCTGAGAAACTGCTCTGTGTTCTGTTAATTCATCTCACAGAGTTACATCTTTCCCTTCAAGAAGCCTTTCGCTAAGGCTGTTCTTGTGGAATTGGCAAAGGGATATTTGGAAGCCCATAGAGGGCTATGGTGAAAAAGGAAATATCTTACGTTCAAAACTGGAAAGAAGCTTTCTGAGAAACTGCTCTGTGTTCTGTTAATTCATCTCACAGAGTTACATCTTTCACTTCAAGAAGCCTTTCGCTCAGGCTGTTCTTGTGGAATTGGCAAAGGGATATTTGGAAGCCCATAGAGGGCTATGGTGAAAAAGGAAATATCTTCCGTTCAAAACTGGAAAGAAGCTTTCTGAGAAACTGCTCTGTGTTCTGTTAATTCATCTCACAGAGTTACATCTTTCCCTTCAAGAAGCCTTTCGCTAAGGCTGTTCTTGTGGAATTGGCAAAGGGATATTTGGAAGCCCAAAGAGGGCTATGGTGAAAAAGGAAATACCTTCCGTTCAAAACTGGAAAGAAGCTTTCTGAGAAACTGCTCTGTGTTCTGTTAATTCACCTCACAGAGTTACATCTTTCCCTTCAAGACGACTTTCGTTAAGGCTGTTCTTGTGGAATTGGCAAAGGGATATTTGGAAGCCCATAGAGGGCTATGGTGAAAAAGGAAATATCTTCCGTTCAAAACTGGAAAGAAGCTTTCTGAGAAACTGCTCTGTGTTCTCTTAATTCATCTCACAGAGTTACATCTGTCCCTTCAAGAAGCCTTTCGCTAAGGCTGTTCTTGTGGAATTGGCAAAAGGATATTTGGAAGCCCATAGAGGGCTACGGTGAAAAAGGAAATATCTTCCGTTCAAAACTGGAAAGAAGCTTTCGGAGAAACTGCTCTGTGTTCTGTTAATTCATCTCACAGAGTTACATCTTTCCCTTCAAGAAGCCTTACGCTAAGGCTGTTCTTGTGGAATTGGCAAAACGATATTTGGAAGCCCATAGAGGGCTACGGTGAAAAAGGAAATATCTTCCGTTCCAAACTGGAAAGAAGCTTTCTGAGAAACTGCTCTGTGTTCTGTTCATTCACCTCACAGAGTTATATCTTTACCTTCTACAAGCCTTTCTCTAAGGCTGTTCTTGTGGAATTGGGAAAGGGATATTTGGAAGCCCATAGAGGCCTATGGTGAAAAAGGAAATATCTTCCGTTCAAAACTGGAAAGAAGCTTTCTGAGAAACTGCTCTGTGTTCTGTTAATTCATCTCACCGAGTTACATCTTTCCCTTCAAGAAGCCTTTCGCTAAGGCTGTTCTTGTGGAATTGGCAAAGGGATATTTGGAAGCCCATAGAGGGCTATGGTGAAAAAGGAAATATCTTACGTTCAAAACTGGAAAGAAGCTTTCTGAGAAACTGCTCTGTGTTCTGTTAATTCATCTCACAGAGTTACATCTTTCCCTTCAAGAAGCCTTTCGCTAAGGCTGTTCTTGTGGAATTGGCAAAGGGATATTTGGAAGCCCATAGAGGGCTATGGTGAAAAAGGAAATATCTTCCGTGCAAAACTGGAAAGAAGCTTTCTGAGAAACTGCTCTGTGTTCTGTTAATTCATCTCACCGAGTTACATCTTTCCCTTCAAGAAGCCTTTCGCTAAGGCTGTTCTTCAGGAATTGGCAAAACGATATCTGGAAGCCCATAGAGGGCTACGGTGAAAAAGGAAATATCTTCCGTTCAAAACTGGAAAGAAGCTTTCGGAGAAACTGCTCTGCGTTCTGTTAATTCATCTCACAGAGTTACATCTTTCCCTTCAAGAAGCCTTTCGCTAAGGCTCTTCTTGTGGAATTCGCAAAGGGATATTTGGAAGCCCATAGAGGCCTATGGTGAAAAAGGAAATATCTTCCGTTCAAAACTGGAAAGAAGCATTCTGAGAAACTCCTCTGTGTTCTCTTAATTCATCTCACAGAGTTACATCTTTCCCTTCCAGAAGCCTTTCGCTAAGGCTGTTCTTGTGGAATTGGCAAAGGGATATTTGGAAGCCCATAGAGGGCAATGGTGAAAAAGGAAATATCTTCCGTTCAAAACTGGAAAGAAGCTTTCTGAGAAACTGCTCTGTGTTCTCTTAATTCATCTCACAGAGTTACATCTTTCCCTTCAAGAAGCCTTTCGCTAAGGCTGTTCTTGTGGAATTGGCAAAGGGATATTTGGAAGCCCGCAGAGGGCTATGGTGAAAAAGTTAATAACTTCCGTTCAAAACTGGAAAGAAGCTTTCTGAGAAATTGCTCTGTGTTCTTTTAATTCATCTCACAGAGTTACATCTTTCCCTTCAAGAAGCCTTTCGCTAAGGTTGTTCTTGTGGAATTGGAAAACGATATTTGGAAGCCCATAGAGGCCTACGGTGAAAAAGGAAATATCTTCCGTTCCAAACTGGAAAGAAGCTTTCTGAGAAACTGCTCTGTGTTCTGTTCATTCACCTCACAGAGTTACATCTTTCCCTTCAACAAGCCTTTCGCTAAGGCTGTTCTTGTGGAATTGGCAAAGGGATATTTGGAGGCCCATAGAGGCCTATGGTGAAAAAGGAAATATCTTCCGTTCAAAACTGGAAAGAAGCTTTCTGAGAAACTGCTCTGTGTTCTGTTAATTCATCTCACCGAGTTACATCTTTCCCTTCAAGAAGCCTTTCGCTAAGGCTGTTCTTGTGGAATTGGCAAAGGGATATTTGGAAGCCCATAGAGGGCTATGGTGAAAAAGGAAATATCTTCCGTTCAAAACTGGAAAGAAGCTTTCTGAGAAACTGCTCTGTGTTCTTTCAATTCATCTCACAGAGTTACATCTTTCCCTTCAAGAAGCCTTTCGCTAAGGCTGTTCTTGTGGAATTGGAAAAGTGATATTTGGAAGCCCATAGAGGGCTATGGTGAAAAAGGAAATAACATCCGTTCAAAACTGGAAAGAAGATTTCTGAGAAACTGCTCTGTGTTCTGTTAATTCATCTCACAGAGTTACATCTTTCCCTTCAAGAAGCCTTTCGCTAAGGCTGTTCTTGTGGAATTGGCAAAACGATATTTGGAAGCCCATAGAGGGCTATGGTGAAAAAGGAAATATCTTCCGTTCAAAACTGGAAAGAACCTTTCGGAGAAACTGCTCTGTGTTCTGTTAATTCATCTCACAGAGTTACATCTTTCCCTTCAAGAAGCCTTTCGCTAAGGCTGTTCTTGTGGAATTGGCAAAGGGATATTTGGAAGCTCATAGAGGGCTATGGTGAAAAAGGAAATATCTTACGTTCCAAACTGGAAAGAAGCTTTCTGAGAAACTGCTCTGTGTTTTGTTAATTCATCTCACAGAGTTACATCTTTCCCTTCAAGAAGCCTTTCGCTAAGGCTGTTCTTGTGGAATTGGCAAAGGGATATTTGGAAGCCCATAGAGGGCTATGGTGAAAAAGGAAATACCTTCCGTTCAAAACTGGAAAGAAGCTTTCTGAGAAACTGCTCTGTGTTCTGTTAATTCACCTCACAGAGTTACATCTTTCCCTTCAAGACGCCTTTCGTTAAGGCTGTTCTTGTGGAATTGGCAAAGGGATATTTGGAAGCCCATAGAGGGCTATGGTGAAAAAGGAAATATCTTCCGTTCAAAACTGGAAAGAAGCTTTCTGAGAAACTGCTCTGTGTTCTCTTAATTCATCTCACAGAGTTACATCTTTCCCTTCAAGAAGCCTTTCGCTAAGTCTGTTCTTGTGGTATTGGCAAAACGATATTTGGAAGCCCATAGAGGGCTACGGTGAAAAAGGAAATATCTTCCGTTCAAAACTGGAAAGAAGCTTTCGGAGAAACTGCTCTGTGTTCTGTTAATTCATCTCACAGAGTTACATCTTTCCCTTCAAGAAGCCTTTCGCTAAGGCTGTTCTTGTGGAATTGGCAAAGGGATATTTGGAAGCCCATAGAGGGCTATGGTGAAAAAGGAAATATCTTCCGTTTAAAACTGGAAAGAAGCTTTCTGAGAAACTCCTCTGTGTTCTCTTAATTCATCTCACAGAGTTACATCTTTCCCTTCAAGAAGCCTTTGGCTAAGGCTGTTCTTGTGGAATTGGCAAAGGGATATTTGGAAGCCCATAGAGGGCAATGGTGAAAAAGGAAATATCTTCCGTTCAAAACTGGAAAGAAGCTTTCTGAGAAACTGCTCTGTGTTCTCTTAATTCATCTCACAGAGTTACATCTTTCCCTTCAAGAAGCCTTTCGCTAAGGCTGTTTTTGTGGAATTGGCAAAGGGATATTTGGTAGCCCATAGAGGGCTATGGTGAAAAAGGAAATAACTTCCGTTCAAAACTGAAAAGAAGCTTTCTGAGAAACTGCTCTGTGTTCTTTTAATCCATCTCACAGAGTTATATCTTTCCCTTCAAGAAGCCTTTCGCTAAGGCTGTTCTTGTGGAATTGGCAAAGGGATATTTGGAAGCCCATAGAGGGCTATGGTGAAAAAGGAAATATCTTCCGTGCAAAACTGGAAAGAAGCTTTCTGAGAAACTGCTCGGTGTTCTCTTAATTCATCTCACAGAGTTACATCTTTCCCTTCAAGAAGCCTTTCGCTAAGGCTGTTCTTGTGGAAATGGCAAAACGATATTTGGATGCCCATAGAGGGCCACGGTGAAAAAGTAAATATCTTCCGTTCAAAACTGGAAAGAAGCTTTCTGAGAAACTGCTCTGTGTTCTGTTAATTCATCTCACAGAGTTACATCTTTCCCTTCAAGAAGCCTTTCTCTAAGGCTGTTCTTGTGGAATTGGCAAAGGGATATTTGGAAGCCCATAGAGGGCTATGGTGAAAAAGGAAATATCTTCAGTGCAAAACTGGAAAGAAGCTTTCGGAGAAACTGCTCTGTGTTCTGTTAATTTATCTCACAGAGTTACATCTTTCCCTTCAAGAAGCCCTTCGTTAAGGCTGTTCTTGTGGAATTGGCAAAGGGATATTTGGAAGCCCATAGAGGCCTACGGTGAAAAAGGAAATATCTTCCGTTCAAAACTGGAAAGAAGCTTTCTGAGAAACTGCTCTGTGTTCTTTCAATTCATCTCACAGAGTTACATCTTTCCCTTCAAGAAGCCTTTCGCTAAGGCTGTTCTTGTGGAATTGGAAAAGTGATATTTGGAAGCCCATAGAGGGCTATGGTGAAAAAGGAAATAACATCCGTTCAAAACTGGAAAGAAGCTTTCTGAGAAACTGCTCAGTGTTCTGTTAATTCATCTCACAGAGTTACATCTTTCCCTTCAAGAAGCCTTTCGCTAAGGCTGTTCTTGTGGAATTGGCAAAACGATATTTGGAAGCCCATAGAGGGCTACGGTGAAAAAGGAAACATCTTCCGTTCAAAACTGGAAAGAAGCTTTCGGAGAAACTGCTCTGTGTTCTGTTAATTCATCTCACAGAGTTACATCTTTCCCTTCAAGAAGCCTTTCGCTAAGGCTGTTCTTGTGGAATTGGCAAAGGAATATTTGGAAGCCCATAGAGGGCTATGGTGAAAAAGGAAATATCTTACGTTCCAAACTGGAAAGAAGCTTTCTGAGAAACTGCTCTGTGTTTTGTTAATTCATCTCACAGAGTTACATCTTTCCCTTCAAGAAGCCTTTCGCTAAGGCTGTTCTTGTGGAATTGGCAAAGGGATATTTGGAAGCCCATAGAGGGCAAAGGTGAAAAAGGAAATACCTTCCGTTCAAAACTGGAAAGAAGCTTTCTGAGAAACTGCTCTGTGTTCTGTTAATTCACCTCACAGAGTTACATCTTTCCCTTCAAGACGCCTATGGTTAAGGCTGTTCTTGTGGAATTGGAAAAGTGATATTTGGAAGCCCATAGAGGGCTATGGTGAAAAAGGAAACAACATCCGTTCAAAACTGGAAAGAAGCTTTCTGAGAAACTGCTCTGTGTTCTTTTAATTCATCACACAGCGTTACATCTTTCCCTTCAAGAAGCCTTTCGCTAAGGCTGTTCTTGTGGAATTGGCAAAGGGATATTTGGAAGCCCATAGAGGGCTATGGTGAAAAAGGAAATATCTTCCGTTTAAAACTGGAAAGAAGCTTTCTGAGAAACTGCTCTGTGTTCTCTTAATTCATCTCACAGAGTTACATCTTTCCCTTCAAGAAGTCTTTCGCTAAGGCTGTTTTTGTGGAATTGGCAAAGGGACATTTGGAAGCCCATAGAGGGCTATGGTGAAAAAGGAAATAACTTCCGTTCAAAACTGGAAAGAAGCTTTCTGAGAAACTGCTCTGTGTTCTTTTAATTCATCTCACAGAGTTACATCTTTCCCTTCTAGAAGCCTTTCGCTAAGGTTGTTCTTGTGGAATTGGAAAACGATATTTTGAAGCCCATAGAGGCCTACGGTGAAAAAGGAAATATCTTCCGTTCCAAACTGGAAAGAAGCTTTCTGAGAAACTGCTCTGTGTTCCGTTCATTCACCTCACAGAGTTACATCTTTCCCTTCAACAAGCCTTTCGCTAAGGCTGTTCTTGTGGAATTGGCAAAGGGATATTTGGAAGCCCATAGAGGCCTATGGTGAAAAAGGAAATATCTTCCGTTCAAAACTGGAAAGAAGCTTTCTGAGAATCTGCTCTGTGTTCTGATAATTCATCTCACCGAGTTACATCTTTCCCTTCATGAAGCCTTTCGCTAAGGCTGTTCTTGTGGAATTGGCAAAGGGATATTTGGAAGCCCATAGAGGGCTATGGTGAAAAAGGAAATATCTTACGTTCAAAACTGGAAAGAAGCTTTCTGAGAAACTGCTCTGTGTTCTGTTAATTCATCTCACAGAGTTACATCTTTCCCTTCAAGAAGCCTTTCTCTAAGGCTGTTCTTGTGGAATTGGCAAAGGGATATTTGGAAGCCCATAGAGGGCTATGGTGAAAAAGGAAATATCTTCAGTGCAAAACTGGAAAGAAGCTTTCTGAGAAACTGCTCTGTGTTCTGTTAATTTATCTCACAGAGTTACATCTTTCCCTTCAAGAAGCCCTTCGTTAAGGCTGTTCTTGTGGAATTGGCAAAGGGATATTTGGAAGCCCATAGAGGCCTATGGTGAAAAAGGAAATATCTTCCGTTCAAAACTGGAAAGAAGCTTTCTGAGAAACTGCTCTGTGTTCTTTCAATTCATCTCACAGAGTTACATCTTTCCCTTCAAGAAGCCTTTCGCTAAGGCTGTTCTTGTGGAATTGGAAAAGTGATATTTGGAAGCCCATAGAGGGCTATGGTGAAAAAGGAAATAACTTCCGTTCAAAACTGAAAAGAAGCTTTCTGAGAAACTGCTCTGTGTTATTTTAATCCATCTCACAGAGTTATATCTTTCCCTTCAGGAAGCCTTTCGCTAAGGCTGTTCTTGTGGAATTGGCAAAGGGATATTTGGAAGCCCATAGAGAGCTATGGTGAAAAAGGAAATATCTTCCGTGCAAAACTGGAAAGAAGCTTCCTGAGAAACTGCTCCGTGTTCTGTTAATTTATCTCACAGAGTTACATCTTTCCCTTCAAGAAGCCTTTCGTTAAGGCTGTTCTTGTGGAATTGGCAAAGGGATATTTGGAAGCCCATAGAGGGCTATGGTGAAAAAGGAAATATCTTCCGTTCCAAACTGGAAAGAAGCTTTCTGAGAAACTGCTCTGTGTTCTGTTCATTCACCTCACAGAGTTACATCTTTCCCTTCAAGAAGCCTTTCGCTAAGGCTGTTCTTGTGGAATTGGCGAAGGGATATTTGGAAGCCCATAGAGGCCTATGGTGAAAAAGTAAATATCTTCCGTTCAAAACTGGAAAGAAGCTTTCTGAGAAACTGCTCTGTGTTCTCTTAATTCATCTCACAGAGTTACATCTTTCCCTTCAAGAAGCCTTTTGCTAAGGCTGTTTTTGTGGAATTGGCAAAGGGACATTTGGAAGCCCATAGAGGGTTATGGTGAAAAAGGAAATAACTTCCGTTCAAAACTGGAAAGAAGCTTTCTGAGAAACTGCTCTGTGTTCTTTTAATTCATCTCACAGAGTTACATCTTTCCCTTCAAGAAGCCTTTCGCTAAGGTTGTTCTTGTGGAATTGGAAAACGATATTTGTAAGCCCATAGAGGCCTACGGTGAAAAAGGAAATATCTTCCGTTCCAAACTGGAAAGAAGCTTTCTGAGAAACTGCTCTGTGTTCTGTTCATTCACCTCACAGAGTTACATCTTTCCCTTCAACAAGCCTTTCGCTAAGGCTGTTCTTGTGGAATTGGCAAAGGGATATTTGGAAGCCCATAGAGGCCTATGGTGAAAAAGGAAATATCTTCCGTTCAAAACTGGAAAGAAGCTTTCTGAGAAACTGCTCTGTGTTCTGTTAATTCATCTCACCGAGTTACATCTTTCCCTTCAAGAAGCCTTTCGCTAAGGCTGTTCTTGTGGAATTGGCAAAGGGATATTTGGAAGCCCATAGAGGGCTATGGTGAAAAAGGAAATATCTTCCGTTCAAAACTGGAAAGAAGCTTTCTGAGAAACTGCTCTGTGTTCTGTTAATTCATCTCACCGAGTTACATCTTTCCCTTAAAGAAGCCTTTCGCTAAGGCTGTTCTTGTGGAATTAGCAAAACGATATTTGGATGCCCATAGAGGGCCACGGTGAAAAAGTAAATATCTTCCGTTCAAAACTGGAAAGAAGCTTTCTGAGAAACTGCTCTGTGTTCTGTTAATTCATCTCACAGAGTTACATCTTTCCCTTCAAGAAGCCTTTCGCTAAGGCTGTTCTTGTGCAATTGGCAATGGGATATTTGGAAGCCCATAGAGGGCTATGGTGAAAAAGGAAATATCTTCCGTTCAAAACTGGAAAGAAGCTTTCTGAGAAACTGCTCTGTGTTCTGTTAATTCATCTCACAGAGTTACATCTTTCCCTTCATGAAGCCTTTCGCTAAGGCTGTTCTTGTGGAATTGGCAAAGGGATATTTGGAACCCCATAGAGGGCTATGGTGAAAAAGGAAATATCTTCCGTTCAAAACTGGAAAGAAGCTTCTGAGAAACTTCTCTGTGTTCTGTTAATTCATCTCACAGAGTTACATTTTCCCTTCAAGAAGCCTTTCGCTAAGGCTGTTCTTGTGGAATTGGCAAAGGGATATTTGGAAGCCCATAGAGGGCTATGGTAAAAAAGGAAATATCTTCCGTTCAAAAGTCTAAAGAAGCTTTCGGAGAAACTGCTCTGTGTTCTGTTAATTCATCTCACAGAGTTATATCTTTCCCTTCAAGAAGCCTTTCGCTAAGGCTGTTCTTGTGGAATTGGCAAAGGGATATTTGGAAGCCCATAGAGGGCTATGGTGAAAAAGGAAGTATCTTCCGTTCAAAACTGGAAAGAAGCTTTCTGAGAAACTGCTCTGTGTTTTGTTAATTCATCTCACAGAGTTACATCTTTCCCTTCAAGAAGCCTTTCGATAAGGCTGTTCTTGTGGAATTGGCAAAGGGATATTTGGAAGCCCATAGAGGGCTATGGTGAAAAAGGAAATATCTTCCGTTCAAAACTGGAAAGAAGCTTTCTGAGAAACTGCTCTGTGTTCTCTTTATTCATCTCAGAGAGTTATATCTTTCCCTTCAAGAAGCCTTTCGCTAAGGCTGTTCTTGTGGAATTGGCAAAGGGATATTTGGAAGCCCATAGAGGGCTATGGTGAAAAAGGAAATATCTTCCGTTCAAAACTGGAAAGAAGCTTTCTGAGAAACTGCTCTGTGTTCTCTTAATTCATCTCACAGAGTTACATCTTTCCCTTCAAGAAGTCTTTCGCTAAGGCTGTTTTTGTGGAATTGGCAAAGGGACATTTGGAAGCCCATAGAGGGCTATGGTGAAAAAGGAAATAACTTCCGTTCAAAACTGGAAAGAAGCTTTCTGAGAAACTGCTCTGTGTTCTTTTAATTCATCTCACAGAGTTACATCTTTCCCTTCTAGAAGCCTTTCGCTAAGGTTGTTCTTGTGGAATTGGAAAACGATATTTTGAAGCCCATAGAGGCCTACGGTGAAAAAGGAAATATCTTCCGTTCCAAACTGGAAAGAAGCTTTCTGAGAAACTGCTCTGTGTTCCGTTCATTCACCTCACAGAGTTACATCTTTCCCTTCAACAAGCCTTTCGCTAAGGCTGTTCTTGTGGAATTGGCAAAGGGATATTTGGAAGCCCATAGAGGCCTATGGTGAAAAAGGAAATATCTTCCGTTCAAAACTGGAAAGAAGCTTTCTGAGAAACTGCTCTGTGTTCTGATAATTCATCTCACCGAGTTACATCTTTCCCTTCAAGAAGCCTTTCGCTAAGGCTGTTCTTGTGGAATTGGCAAAGGGATATTTGGAAGCCCATAGAGGGCTATGGTGAAAAAGGAAATATCTTACGTTCAAAACTGGAAAGAAGCTTTCTGAGAAACTGCTCTGTGTTCTGTTAATTCATCTCACAGAGTTACATCTTTCCCTTCAAGAAGCCTTTCTCTAAGGCTGTTCTTGTGGAATTGGCAAAGGGATATTTGGAAGCCCATAGAGGGCTATGGTGAAAAAGGAAATATCTTCAGTGCAAAACTGGAAAGAAGCTTTCTGAGAAACTGCTCTGTGTTCTGTTAATTTATCTCACAGAGTTACATCTTTCCCTTCAAGAAGCCCTTCGTTAAGGCTGTTCTTGTGGAATTGGCAAAGGGATATTTGGAAGCCCATAGAGGCCTATGGTGAAAAAGGAAATATCTTCCGTTCAAAACTGGAAAGAAGCTTTCTGAGAAACTGCTCTGTGTTCTTTCAATTCATCTCACAGAGTTACATCTTTCCCTTCAAGAAGCCTTTCGCTAAGGCTGTTCTTGTGGAATTGGAAAAGTGATATTTGGAAGCCCATAGAGGGCTATGGTGAAAAAGGAAATAACTTCCGTTCAAAACTGAAAAGAAGCTTTCTGAGAAACTGCTCTGTGTTATTTTAATCCATCTCACAGAGTTATATCTTTCCCTTCAGGAAGCCTTTCGCTAAGGCTGTTCTTGTGGAATTGGCGAAGGGATATTTGGAAGCCCATAGAGGCCTATGGTGAAAAAGTAAATATCTTCCGTTCAAAACTGGAAAGAAGCTTTCTGAGAAACTGCTCTGTGTTCTCTTAATTCATCTCACAGAGTTACATCTTTCCCTTCAAGAAGCCTTTTGCTAAGGCTGTTTTTGTGGAATTGGCAAAGGGACATTTGGAAGCCCATAGAGGGTTATGGTGAAAAAGGAAATAACTTCCGTTCAAAACTGGAAAGAAGCTTTCTGAGAAACTGCTCTGTGTTCTTTTAATTCATCTCACAGAGTTACATCTTTCCCTTCAAGAAGCCTTTCGCTAAGGTTGTTCTTGTGGAATTGGAAAACGATATTTGTAAGCCCATAGAGGCCTACGGTGAAAAAGGAAATATCTTCCGTTCCAAACTGGAAAGAAGCTTTCTGAGAAACTGCTCTGTGTTCTGTTCATTCACCTCACAGAGTTACATCTTTCCCTTCAACAAGCCTTTCGCTAAGGCTGTTCTTGTGGAATTGGCAAAGGGATATTTGGAAGCCCATAGAGGCCTATGGTGAAAAAGGAAATATCTTCCGTTCAAAACTGGAAAGAAGCTTTCTGAGAAACTGCTCTGTGTTCTGTTAATTCATCTCACCGAGTTACATCTTTCCCTTCAAGAAGCCTTTCGCTAAGGCTGTTCTTGTGGAATTGGCAAAGGGATATTTGGAAGCCCATACAGGGCTATGGTGAAAAAGGAAATATCTTCCGTTCAAAACTGGAAAGAAGCTTTCTGAGAAACTGCTCTGTGTTCTGTTAATTCATCTCACCGAGTTACATCTTTCCCTTAAAGAAGCCTTTCGCTAAGGCTGTTCTTGTGGAATTAGCAAAACGATATTTGGATGCCCATAGAGGGCCACGGTGAAAAAGTAAATATCTTCCGTTCAAAACTGGAAAGAAGCTTTCTGAGAAACTGCTCTGTGTTCTGTTAATTCATCTCACAGAGTTACATCTTTCCCTTCAAGAAGCCTTTCGCTAAGGCTGTTCTTGTGCAATTGGCAATGGGATATTTGGAAGCCCATAGAGGGCTATGGTGAAAAAGGAAATATCTTCCGTTCAAAACTGGAAAGAAGCTTTCTGAGAAACTGCTCTGTGTTCTGTTAATTCATCTCACAGAGTTACATCTTTCCCTTCATGAAGCCTTTCGCTAAGGCTGTTCTTGTGGAATTGGCAAAGGGATATTTGGAAGCCCATAGAGGGCTATGGTGAAAAAGGAAATATCTTCCGTTCAAAACTGGAAAGAAGCTTCTGAGAAACTTCTCTGTGTTCTGTTAATTCATCTCACAGAGTTACATTTTCCCTTCAAGAAGCCTTTCGCTAAGGCTGTTCTTGTGGAATTGGCAAAGGGATATTTGGAAGCCCATAGAGGGCTATGGTAAAAAAGGAAATATCTTCCGTTCAAAAGTCTAAAGAAGCTTTCGGAGAAACTGCTCTGTGTTCTGTTAATATATCTCACAGAGTTATATCTTTCCCTTCAAGAAGCCTTTCGCTAAGGCTGTTCTTGTGGAATTGGCAAAGGGATATTTGGAAGCCCATAGAGGGCTATGGTGAAAAAGGAAGTATCTTCCGTTCAAAACTGGAAAGAAGCTTTCTGAGAAACTGCTCTGTGTTTTGTTAATTCATCTCACAGAGTTACATGTTTCCCTTCAAGAAGCCTTTCGATAAGGCTGTTCTTGTGGAATTGGCAAAGGGATATTTGGAAGCCCATAGAGGGCTATGGTGAAAAAGGAAATATCTTCCGTTCAAAACTGGAAAGAAGCTTTCTGAGAAACTGCTCTGTGTTCTCTTAATTCATCTCAGAGAGTTATATCTTTCCCTTCAAGAAGCCTTTCGCTAAGGCTGTTCTTGTGGAATTGGCAAAGGGATATTTGGAAGCCCATAGA
Organism: Chlorocebus sabaeus; assembly: GCF_047675955.1. Taxonomy (NCBI): domain Eukaryota; kingdom Metazoa; phylum Chordata; class Mammalia; order Primates; family Cercopithecidae; genus Chlorocebus; species Chlorocebus sabaeus. The sequence continues at coordinate 30,021,704 of NC_132908.1, forward strand.
GGGCTATGGTGAAAAAGGAAATATCTTCCGTTCAAAACTGGAAAGAAGCTTTCTGAGAAACTGCTCTGTGTTCTGTTAATTCATCTCACAGAGTTACATCTTTCCCTTCAAGAAGTCTTTCGCTAAGGCTGTTTTTGTGGAATTGGCAAAGGGACATTTGGAAGCCCATAGAGGGCTATGGTGAAAAAGGAAATAACTTCCGTTCAAAACTGGAAAGAAGCTTTCTGAGAAACTGCTCTGTGTTCTTTTAATTCATCTCACAGAGTTACATCTTTCCCTTCTAGAAGCCTTTCGCTAAGGTTGTTCTTGTGGAATTGGAAAACGATATTTTGATGCCCATAGAGGCCTACGGTGAAAAAGGAAATATCTTCCGTTCCAAACTGGAAAGAAGCTTTCTGAGAAATTGCTCTGTGTTCCGTTCATTCACCTCACAGAGTTACATCTTTCCCTTCAACAAGCCTTTCGCTAAGGCTGTTCTTGTGGAATTGGCAAAGGGATATTTGGAAGCCCATAGAGGCCTATGGTGAAAAAGGAAATATCTTCCGTTCAAAACTGGAAAGAAGCTTTCTGAGAAACTGCTCTGTGTTCTGATAATTCATCTCACCGAGTTACATCTTTCCCTTCAAGAAGCCTTTCGCTAAGGCTGTTCTTGTGGAATTGGCAAAGGGATATTTGGAAGCCCATAGAGGGCTATGGTGAAAAAGGAAATATCTTACGTTCAAAACTGGAAAGAAGCTTTCTGAGAAACTGCTCTGTGTTCTGTTAATTCATCTCACAGAGTTACATCTTTCCCTTCAAGAAGCCTTTCTCTAAGGCTGTTCTTGTGGAATTGGCAAAGGGATATTTGGAAGCCCATAGAGGGCTATGGTGAAAAAGGAAATATCTTCAGTGCAAAACTGGAAAGAAGCTTTCTGAGAAACTGCTCTGTGTTCTGTTAATTTATCTCACAGAGTTACATCTTTCCCTTCAAGAAGCCCTTCGTTAAGGCTGTTCTTGTGGAATTGGCAAAGGGATATTTGGAAGCCCATAGAGGCCTATGGTGAAAAAGGAAATATCTTCCGTTCAAAACTGGAAAGAAGCTTTCTGAGAAACTGCTCGGTGTTCTTTCAATTCATCTCACAGAGTTACATCTTTCCCTTCAAGAAGCCTTTCGCTAAGGCTGTTCTTGTGGAATTGGAAAAGTGATATTTGGAAGCCCATAGAGGGCTATGGTGAAAAAGGAAATAACTTCCGTTCAAAACTGAAAAGAAGCTTTCTGAGAAACTGCTCTGTGTTATTTTAATCCATCTCACAGAGTTATATCTTTCCCTTCAGGAAGCCTTTCGCTAAGGCTGTTCTTGTGGAATTGGCAAAGGGATATTTGGAAGCCCATAGAGAGCTATGGTGAAAAAGGAAATATCTTCCGTGCAAAACTGGAAAGAAGCTTCCTGAGAAACTGCTCCGTGTTCTGTTAATTTATCTCACAGAGTTACATCTTTCCCTTCAAGAAGCCTTTCGTTAAGGCTGTTCTTGTGGAATTGGCAAAGGGATATTTGGAAGCCCATAGAGGGCTATGGTGAAAAAGGAAATATCTTCCGTTCAAAACTGGAAAGAAGCTTTCTGAGAAACTGCTCTGTGTTCTCTTAATTCATCTCACAGAGTTACATCTTTCCCTTCAAGAAGCCTTTCGCTAAGGCTGTTTTTGTGGAATTGGCAAAGGGATATTTGGAAGCCCGTAGAGGGCTATGGTGAAAAAGTTAATAACTTCCGTTCAAAACTGGAAAGAAGGTTTCTGAGAAACTGCTCTGTGTCCTTTTAATTCATCTCACAGAGTTACATCTTTCCCTTCAAGAAGCCTTTCGCTAAGGTTGTTCTTGTGGAATTGGAAAACGATATTTGGAAGCCCATAGAGGCCTACGGTGAAAAAGGAAATATCTTCCGTTCCAAACTGGAAAGAAGCTTTCTGAGAAACTGCTCTGTGTTCTGTTAATTCATCTCACAGAGTTACATCTTTCCCTTCAGCAAGCCTTTCGCTAATTCTGTTCTTGTGGAATTGGCAAAGGGATATTTGGAAGCCCATAGAGGCCTATGCTGAAAAAGGAAATATCTTCCGTTCAAAACTGGAAAGAAGCTTTCTGAGAAACTGCTCTGTGTTCTGTTAATTCATCTCACCGAGTTACATCTTTCCCTTCAAGAAGCCTTTCGCTAAGACTGTTCTTGTGGAATTGGCAAAGGGATATTTTGAAGCCCGTAGAGGGCTTTGGTGAAAAAGGAAATAACTTCCGTTCAAAACTGGAAAGAAGCTTTCTGAGAAACTGCTCTGTGTTCTTTTAATTCATCTCACAGAGTTACATCTTTCCCTTCAAGAAGCCTTTCGCTAAGGCTGTTCTTGTGGAATTGGCAAAACGATATTTGGAAGCCTATAGAGGGCTATGGTGAAAAAGGAAATATCTTCCGTTCAAAACTGGAAAGAAGCATTCTGAGAAATGCCTCTGTGTTCTCTTAATTCATCTCACAGAGTTACATCTTTCACTTCCAGAAGCCTTTCGCTAATGCTGTTCTTGTGGAATTGGCAAAGGGATATTTGGAAGCCCATTGTGGGCTATGGTGAAAAAGGAAATATCTTCCGTTCAAAACTGGAAAGAAGCTTTCTGGGAAACTGCTCTGTGTTCTCTTAATTCATCTCACAGAGTTACATCTTTAACTTCAAGAAGCCTTTCGCTAAGGCTGTTTTTGTGGAATTGGCAAAGGGATATTTGGAAGCCCATAGAGGGCTATGGTGAAAAAGGAAATATCTTCCGTGCAAAACTGGAAAGAAGCTTTCTGAGAAACTGCTCTGTGTTCTGTTAATTTATCTCACAGAGTTACATCTTTCCCTTCAAGAAGCCCTTCGTTAAGGCTGTTCTTGTGGAATTGGCAAAGGGATATTTGGAAGCCCATAGAGGCCTATGGTGAAAAAGGAATTATCTTCCGTGCAAAACTGGAAAGAAGCTTTCTGAGAAACTGCTCTGTGTTTTTTTAATTCATCTCACAGAGTTACATCTTTCGCTTCAAGAAGCCTTTCGCTGAGGCTGTTCTTGTGGAATTGGCAAAGTGATATTTGGAAGCCCATAGAGGGCTATGGTGAAAAAGGAAATAACATCCGTTCAAAACTGGAAAGAAGCTTTCTGAGAAACTGCTCTGTGTTCTGTTAATTCATCTCACCGAGTTACATCTTTCCCTTCAAGAAGCCTTTCGCTAAGGCTGTTCTTGTGGAATTGGCAAAACGATATTTGGAAGCCCATAGAGGGATACGGTGAAAAAGGAAATATCTTCCGTTCAAAACTGGAAAGAAGCTTTCGGAGAAACTGCTCTGTGTTCTGTTAATTCATCTCACAGAGTTACATCTTTCCCTTCAAGAAGCCTTTCGCTAAGGCTGTTCTTGTGGAATTGGCAAAGGGATATTTGGAAGCCCATAGAGGGCTATGGTGAAAAAGGAAATATCTTACGTTCCAAACTGGAAAGAAGCTTTCTGAGAAACTGCTCTGTGTTTTGTTAATTCATCTCACAGAGTTACATCTTTCCCTTCAAGAAGCCTTTCGCTAAGGCTGTTCTTGTGGAATTTCCAAAGGGATATTTGGAAGCCCATAGAGGGCTATGGTGAAAAAGGAAATACCTTCCTTCAAAACTGGAAAGAAGCTTTCTGAGAAACTGCTCTGTGTTCTGTTAATTCACCTCACAGAGTTACATCTTTCCCTTCAAGACGCCTTTCGTTAAGGCTGTTCTTGTGGAATTGGCAAAGGGATATTTGGAAGCCCATAGAGGGCTATGGTGAAAAAGGAAATATCTTCCGTTCAAAACTGGAAAGAAGCTTTCTGAGAAACTGCTCTGTGTTCTCTTAATTCATCTCACAGAGTTACATCTTTCCCTTCAAGAAGCCTTTCGCTAAGGCTGTTCTTGTGGAATTGGCAAAGGGATATTTGAAAGCCCATAGAGTGCTACGGTAAAAAAGGAAATATCTTCCGTTCAAAAGTGGAAAGAAGTTTTCGGTGAAACTGCTCTGTGTTCTGTTAATTCATCTCACAGGGTTACATCTTTCCCTTCAAGAAGCCTTTCGCTAAGGCTGTTCTTGTGGAATTGGCAAAGGGTTATTTGGAAGCCCATAGAGGGCTACGGTAAAAAAGGAAATATCTTACGTTCCAAACTGGAAAGAAGCTTTCTGAGAAACTGCTCTGTGTTTTGTTAATTCATCTCACAGAGTTACATCTTTCCCTTCAAGAAGCCTTTCGCTAAGGCTGTTCTTGTGGAATTGGCAAAGGGATATTTGGAAGCCCATAGAGGGCTATGGTGAAAAAGGAAATACCTTCCGTTCAAAACTGGAAAGAAGCTTTCTGAGAAACTGCTCTGTGTTCTGTTAATTCAACTCACAGAGTTACATCTTTCCCTTCAAGACGCCCTTTGTTAACGCTATTCTTGTGGAATTTTCAAAGTGATATTTGGAAGCCCATACAGGGCTATGGTGAAAAAGGAAATATCTTCCGTTCAAAACTGGAAAGAAGCTTTCTGAGAAACTACTCTGTGTTCTGTTAATTCATCTCACAGAGTTACATCTTTCCCTTCAAGAAGCCTTTCGCTAAGGCTCTTCTTGTTTAATTGGCAAAGGGATATTTGGAAGCCCATAGAGGGCTACGGTAAAAAAGGAAATATCTTCCGTTGAAAAGTGGAAAGAAGCTTTCAGAGAAACTGCTCTGTGTTCTGTTAATTCATCTCACAGAGTTATATCTTTCCCTTCAAGAAGACTTTCGCTATGGCTGTTCTTGTGGAATTGGCAAAGGGATATTTGGGAGCCCATAGAGGGCTATGGTGAAAAAGGAAATATCTTACGTTCCAAACTGGAAAGAAGCTTTCTGAGAAACTGCTCTGTGTTTTGTTAATTCATCTCACAGAGTAACATCTTTCCCTTCAAGAAGCCTTTCGCTAAGGCTGTTCTTGTGGAATTGGCAAAGGGATATTTTGAAGCCCATAGAGGGCTATGGTGAAAAAGGAAATACCTTCCGTTCAAAACTGGAAAGAAGCTTTCTGAGAAACTGCTCTGTGTTCTGTTAATACACCTCACGAGTTACATCTATCCCTTCAAGACGCCTTTCGTTAAGGCTGTTCTTGTGGAATTGGCAAAGTGATATTTGGAAGCCCATAGAGGGCTATGGTGAAAAAGGAAATATCTTAGGTTCAAAACTGGAAAGAAGCTTTCTGAGAAACTGCTCTGTGTTCTGTTAATTCATCTCACAGAGTTACATCTTTCCCTTCAAGAAGCCTTTCGCTAAGGCTGTTCTTGTGGAATTGGCAAAGTTATATTTGGAAGCCCCTAGAGGGCTACGGTGAAAAAGTAAATATCTTCCGCTCAAAGCTGGAAAGAAGCTTTCTGAGAAACTGCTCTGTGTTCTGTTAATTCATCTCACAGAGTTACATCTTTCCCTTCAAGAAGCCTTTCGCTAAGGCTGTTCTTGTGGAATTGGCAAAGGGATATTTGGAAGCCCATAGAGGGCTATGGTGAAAAAGGAAATATCTTCCGTTCAAAACTGGAAAGAAGCTTTCTGAGAAACTGCTCTGTGTTCTGTTAATTCATCTCACAGAGTTATATCTTTCCCTTCAAGAAGACTTTCGCTATGGCTGTTCTTGTGGAATTGGCAAAGGGATATTTGGAAGCCCATAGAGGGCTATGGTGAAAAAGGAAATATCTTACGTTCCAAACTGGAAAGAAGCTTTCTGAGAAACTGCTCTGTGTTTTGTTAATTCATCTCACAGAGTAACATCTTTCCCTTCAAGAAGCCTTTCGCTAAGGCTGTTCTTGTGGAATTGGCAAAGGGATATTTTGAAGCCCATAGAGGGCTATGGTGAAAAAGGAAATACCTTCCGTTCAAAACTGGAAAGAAGCTTTCTGAGAAACTGCTCTGTGTTCTGTTAATACACCTCACGAGTTACATCTATCCCTTCAAGACGCCTTTCGTTAAGGCTGTTCTTGTGGAATTGGCAAAGTGATATTTGGAAGCCCATAGAGGGCTATGGTGAAAAAGGAAATATCTTAGGTTCAAAACTGGAAAGAAGCTTTCTGAGAAACTGCTCTGTGTTCTGTTAATTCATCTCACAGAGTTACATCTTTCCCTTCAAGAAGCCTTTCGCTAAGGCTGTTCTTGTGGAATTGGCAAAGTTATATTTGGAAGCCCCTAGAGGGCTACGGTGAAAAAGTAAATATCTTCCGCTCAAAGCTGGAAAGAAGCTTTCTGAGAAACTGCTCTGTGTTCTGTTAATTCATCTCACAGAGTTACATCTTTCCCTTCAAGAAGCCTTTCGCTAAGGCTGTTCTTGTGGAATTGGCAAAGGGATATTTGGAAGCCCATAGAGGGCTATGGTGAAAAAGGAAATATCTTCCGTTCAAAACTGGAAAGAAGCTTTCTGAGAAACTGCTCTGTGTTCTGTTAATTCATCTCACAGAGTTACATCTTTCCCTTCAAGAAGCCTTTCACTAAGGCTGTTCTTGTGGAATTGGCAAAGGGATATTTGGAAGCCCATAGAGGGCTATGGTGAAAAAGGAAATACCTTCCGTTCAAAACTGGAAAGAAGCTTTCTGAGAAACTGCTCTGTGTTCTGTTAATTCACCTCACAGAGTTACATCTTTCCCTTCAAGACGCCCTTCGTTAAGGCTGTTCTTGTGGAATTGGCAAAGTGATATTTGGAAGCCCATAGAGGGCTATGGTGAAAAAGGAAATATCTTCCGTTCAAAACTGGAAAGAAGCTTTCTGAGAAACTGCTCTGTGTTCTGTTAATTCATCTCACAGAGTTACATCTTTCCCTTCAAGAAGCCTTTCGCTAAGGCTGTTCTTGTGGAATTGGCAAAGGGATATTTGGAAGCCCATAGAGGGCTACGGTAAAAAAGGAAATATCTTCCGTTGAAAAGTGGAAAGAAGCTTTCAGAGAAACTGGTCTGTGTTCTGTTAATTCATCTCACCGAGTTATATCTTTCCCTTCAAGAAGCCTTTCGCTAAGGCTGTTCTTGTGGAATTGGCAAAGGGATATTTGGAAGCCCAGAGAGGGATATGGTGAAAAAGGAAATATCTTACGTTCCAAACTGGAAAGAAGCTTTCTGAGAAACTGCTCTGTGTTTTGTTAATTCATCTCACAGAGTTACATCTTTCCCTTCAAGAAGCCTTTCGCTAAGGCTGTTCTTGTGGAATTGGCAAAGGGATATTTTGAAGCCCATAGAGGGCTAAGGTGAAAAAGGAAATACCTTCCGTTCAAAACTGGAAAGAAGCTTTCTGAGAAACTGCTCTGTGTTCTGGTAATTCATCTCACAGAGTTACTTCTTTCCCTTCCACAAGCATTTCGCTAAGGCTGTTCTTGTGGAATTGGCAAAGGGATATTTGGAAGCCCATAGAGGGCTGTGGTGAAAAAGGAAATAACATCCGTTCAAAACTGGAAAGAAGCTTTCTGAGAAACTGCTCTGTGTTCTCTTAATTCATCTCACAGAGTTACATCTTTCACTTCAAGAAGCCTTTCGCTAAGGCTGTTCTTGTGGAATTGGCAAAACGATATTTGGAAGCCCATAGAGGGCTACGGTGAAAAAGGAAATATCTTCCGTTCAAAACTGGAAAGAAGCTTTCGGAGAAACTGCTCTGTGTTCTGTTAATTCATCTCACAGGGTTACATCTTTCCCTTCAAGAAGCCTTTCGCTAAGGCTGTTCTTGTGGAATTGGCAAAGGGATATTTGGAAGCCCATAGAGGGCTACGGTAAAAAAGGAAGTATCTTACGTTCCAAACTGGAAAGAAGCTTTCTGAGAAACTTCTCTGTGTTTTGTTAATTCATCTCACAGAGTTACATCTTTCCCTTCAAGAAGCCTTTCGCTAAGGCTGTTCTTGTGGAATTGGCAAAGGGATATTTGGAAGCCCTTAGAGGGCTATGGTGAAAAAGGAAATACCTTCCGTTCAAAACTGGAAAGAAGCTTTCTGAGAAACTGCTCTGTGTTCTGTTAATTCACCTCACAGAGTTACATCTTTCCCTTCAAGACGCCCTTTGTTAACGCTGTTCTTGTGGAATTTTCAAAGTGATATTTGGAAGCCCATAGAGGGCTATGGTGAAAAAGGAAATATCTTTCGTTCAAAACTGGAAAGAAGCTTTCTGAGAAACTACTCTGTGTTCTGTTAATTCATCTCACAGAGTTACATCTTTCCCTTCAAGAAGCCTTTCGCTAAGGCTGTTCTTGTGGAATTGGCAAAGGGATATTTGGAAGCCCATAGAGGGCTATTTTGAAAAAGGAAATATCTTCCGTTCAAAACTGGAAAGAAGCTTTCTGAGAAACTGCTCTGTGTTCTGTTAATTCATCTCACAGAGTTACATCTTTCCCTTGAAGAAGCCTCTCACTAAGGCTGTTCTTGTGGAATTGGCAAAGGGATATTTGGAAGCCCTTAGAGGGCTATGGTGAAAAAGGAAATATCTTCCGTTCAAAACTGGAAAGAAGCTTTCTGAGAAACTCCTCTGTGTTCTCTCAATTCATCTCACAGTGTTACATCTTTCCCTTCCAGAAGCCTTTCGCTAAGGCTGTTCTTGTGGAATTGGCAAAGGGATATTTGGAAGCCCATAGAGGGCTATTCTGAAAAAGGAAATATCTTACGTTCAAAACTGGAAAGAAGCTTTCTGAGAAACTGCTCTGTGTTCTGTTAATTCATCTCACAGAGTTACATCTTTCCCTTCAAGAAGCCTTTCGCTAAGGCTTTTCTTGTGGAATTGGAAAAGTGATATTTGGAAGCCCATAGAGGGCTATGGTGAAAAAGGAAATAACTTCCGTTCAAAACTGGAAAGAAGCTTTCTGAGAAACTGCTCAGTGTTCTGTTAATTCATCTCACAGAGTTACATGTTTCCCTTCAAGAAGCCTTTCGCTAAGGCTGTTCTTGTGGAATTGGCAAAACGATATTTGGAAGCCCATAGAGGGCTACGGTGAAAACGGAAATATCTACCGTTCCAAACTGGAAAGAAGCTTTCTGAGAAACTGCTCTGTGTTCTGTTCATTCACCTCACAGAGTTACAACTTTCCCTTCAACAAGCCTTTCGCTAATTCTGTTCTTGTGGAATTGGCAAAGGGATATTTGGAAGCCCATAGAGGCCTATGGTGAAAAAGGATAGATCTTCCGTTTAAAACTGGAAAGAAGCTTTCTGAGAAACTGCTCTGTGTTCTGTTAATTCATCTCACAGAGTTACATCTTTCCCTTCAAGAAGCCTTTCGCTAAGGCTGTTCTTGTGGAATTGGCAAAGGGATATTTGGAAGCCCATAGAGGGCTTTAGTGAAAAAGGAAATATCTTACGTTCAAAACTGGAAAGAAGCTTTCTGAGAAACTGCTCTGTGTTCTCTTAATTCATCTCACAGAGTTACATCTTTCCCTTCAAGAAGCCTTTCGCTAAGGCTGTTCTTGTGGAATTGGCAAAGGGATATTTGGAAGCCCATAGAGGGCTACGGTGAAAAAGTAAATATCTTCCGTTCAAAGCTGGAAAGAAGCTTTCTGAGAAACTGCTCTGTGTTCTGTTAATTCATCTCACAGAGTTACATCTTTCCCTTCAAGAAGCCTTTCACTAAGGCTGTTCTTGTGGAATTGGCAAAGGGATATTTGGAAGCCCTTAGAGGGCTATGGTGAAAAAGGAAATATCTTCCGTTCAAAACTGGAAAGAAGCTTTCTGAGAAACTACTCTGTGTTCTCTCAATTCATCTCACAGTGTTACATCTTTCCCTTCCAGAAGCCTTTCGCTAAGGCTGTTCTTGTGGAATTGGCAAAGGGATATTTGGAAGCCCATAGAGGGCTATTCTGAAAAAGGAAATATCTTACGTTCAAAACTGGAAAGAAGCTTTCTGAGAAACTGCTCTGTGTTCTCTTAATTCATCTCACAGAGTTACATCTTTCCCTTCAAGAAGCCTTTCGCTAAGGCTTTTCTTGTGGAATTGGAAAAGTGATATTTGGAAGCCCATAGAGGGCTATGGTGAAAAAGGAAATAACTTCCGTTCAAAACTGGAAAGAAGCTTTCTGAGAAACTGCTCAGTGTTCTGTTAATTCATCTCACAGAGTTACATCTTTCCCTTCAAGAAGCCTTTCGCTAAGGCTGTTCTTGTGGAATTGGCAAAACGATATTTGGAAGCCCATAGAGGGCTACGGTGAAAACGGAAATATCTTCCGTTCCAAACTGGAAAGAAGCTTTCTCAGAAACTGCTCTGTGTTCTGTTCATTCACCTCACAGAGTTACAACTTTCCCTTCAACAAGCCTTTCGCTAATTCTGTTCTTGTGGAATTGGCAAAGGGATATTTGGAAGCCCATAGAGGCCTATGGTGAAAAAGGATAGATCTTCCGTTTAAAACTGGAAAGAAGCTTTCGGAGAAACTGCTCTGTGTTCTGTTAATTCATCTCACAGAGTTACATCTTTCCCTTCAAGAAGCCTTTCGCTAAGGCTGTTCTTGTGGAATTGGCAAAGGGATATTTGGAAGCCCATAGAGGGCTTTGGTGAAAAAGGAAATATCTTCCGTGCAAAACTGGAAAGAAGCTTCCTGAGAAACTGCTCTGTGTTCTGTTAATTTATCTCACAGAGTTACATCTTTCCCTTCAAGAAGCCTTTCGCTAAGGGTGTTCTTGTGGAATTGGCAAAGGGATATTTGGAAGCCCATAGAGGCCTATGGTGAAAAAGGAAATATCTTCTGTGCAAAATTGGAAAGAAGCTTTCTGAGAAACTGCTCTGTGTTCTGTTAATTTATCTCACAGAGTTACATGTTTCCCTTCAAGAAGCCTTTCGCTAAGGCTGTTCTTGTGGAATTGGCAAAACGATATTTCGAAGCCCATAGAGGGCTACGGTGAAAAAAGAAATATCTTCCGTTCAAAACTGGAAAGAAGCTTTCGGAGAAACTGCTCTGTGTTCTGTTAATTCATCTCACAGGGTTACATCTTTCCCTTCAAGAAGCCTTTCGCTAAGGCTGTTCTTGTGGAATTGGCAAAGGGATATTTGGAAGCCCATAGAGGGCTACGGTAAAAAAGGAAATATCTTCCGTTCAAAAGTGGAAAGAAGCTTTCGGAGAAACTGCTCTGTGTTCTGTTAATTCATCTCACAGAGTTATATCTTTCCCTTCAAGAAGCCTTTCGCTAAGGCTGTTCTTGTGGAATTGGCAAAGGGATATTTGGAAGCCCATAGAGGGCTATGGTGAAAAAGGAAATATCTTACGTTCCAAACTGGAAAGAAGCTTTCTGAGAAACTGCTCTGTGTTCTTTTAATTCATCTCACAGAGTTACATCTTTCCCTTCAAGAAGCCTTTCGCTAAGACTGTTCTTGTGGAATTGGCAAAACGATATTTGGAAGCCCATAGAGGGCTACGGTGAAAACGGAAATATCTTCCGTTCCAAAATGGAAAGAAGCTTTCTGAGAAACTGCTCTGTGTTCTGTTCATTCACCTCACAGAGTTACAACTTTCCCTTCAACAAGCCTTTCGCTAATTCTGTTCTTGTGGAATTGGTAAAGGGATATTTGGAAGCCCATAGAGGCCTATGGTGAAAAAGGATATATCTTCCGTTCAAAACTGGAAAGAAGCTTTCTGAGAAACTGCTCTGTGTTCTGTTAATTCATCTCACAGAGTTACATCTTTCCCTTCAAGAAGCCTTTCGCTAAGGCTGTTCTTGTGGAATTGGCAAATTGATATTTGGAAGCCCATAGAGGGCTTTGGTGAAAAAGGAAATATCTTACGTTCAAAACTGGAAAGAAGCTTTCTGAGAATCTGCTCTGAGTTCTGTTAATTCATCTCACAGAGTTACATCTTTCCCTTCAAGAAGCCTTTCGATAAGGCTGTTCTTGTGGAATTCGCAAAGGGATATTTGGAAGCCCATAGAGGGCTATGGTGAAAAAGGAAATATCTTCCATGCAAAACTGGAAAGAAGCTTTCTGAGAAACTGCTCTGTGTTCTGTTAATTTATCTCACAGAGTTACATCTTTCCCTTCAAGAAGCCTTTCGCTAAGGCTGTTCTTGTGGAATTGGCAAAACGATATTTCGAAGCCCATAGAGGGCTACGGTGAAAAAGGAAATATCTTCCGTTCAAAACTGGAAAGAAGCTTTCGGAGAAACTGCTCTGTGTTCTGTTAGTTCATCTCACAGAGTTACATCTTTCCCTTCAAGTAGCCTTTCGCTAAGGCTGTTCTTGTGGAATTGGCAAAGGGATATTTGAAAGCCCATAGAGGGCTACGGTAAAAAAGGAAATATCTTCCGTTCAAAAGTGGAAAGAAGCTTTCGGAGAAACTGCTCTGTGTTCTGTTAATTCATCTCACAGGGTTACATCTTTCCCTTCAAGAAGCCTTTCGCTAAGGCTGTTCTTGTGGAATTGGCAAAGGGATATTTGGAAGCCCATAGAGGGCTACGGTAAAAAAGGAAATATCTTACGTTCCAAACTGGAAAGAAGCTTTCTGAGAAACTGCTCTGTGTTTTGTTAATTCATCTCACAGAGTTACATCTTTCCCTTCAAGAAGCCTTTCGCTAAGGCTGTTCTTGTGGAATTGGCAAAGGGATATTTGGAAGCCCATAGAGGGCTATGGTGAAAAAGGAAATACCTTCCGTTCAAAACTGGAAAGAAGCTTTCTGAGAAACTGCTCTGTGTTCTGTTAATTCACCTCACAGAGTTACATCTTTCCCTTCAAGACGCCCTTTGTTAACGCTGTTCTTGTGGAATTTTCAAAGTGATATTTGGAAGCCCATAGAGGGCTATGGTGAAAAAGGAAATATCTTCCGTTCAAAACTGGAAAGAAGCTTTCTGAGAAACTGCTTTGTGTTCTGTTCATTCATCTCACAGAGTTATATCTTTCCCTTCAAGAAGACTTTCGCTAAGGCTGTTCTTGTGGAATTGGCAAAGGGATATTTGGAAGCCCATAGAGGGCTATGGTGAAAAAGGAAATATCTTACGTTCCAAACTGGAAAGAAGCTTTCTGAGAAACTGCTCTGTGTTTTGTTAATTCATCTCACAGAGTAACATCTTTCCCTTCAAGAAGCCTTTCGCTAAGGCTGTTCTTGTGGAATTGGCAAAGGGATATTTTGAAGCCCATAGAGGGCTATGGTGAAAAAGGAAATACCTTCCGTTCAAAACTGGAAAGAAGCTTTCTGAGAAACTGCTCTGTGTTCTGTTAATTCACCTCACAGAGTTACATCTTTCCCTTCAAGACGCCTTTCGATAAGGCTGTTCTTGTGGAATTGGCAAAGTGATATTTGGAAGCCCATAGAGGGCTATGGTGAAAAAGGAAATATCTTAGGTTCAAAACTGGAAAGAAGCTTTCTGAGAAACTGCTCTGTGTTCTGTTAATTCATCTCAGAGAGTTACATCTTTCCCTTCAAGAAGCCTTTCGCTAAGGCTGTTCTTGTGGAATTGGCAAAGTTATATTTGGAAGCCCCTAGAGGGCTACGGTGAAAAAGTAAATATCTTCCGTTCAAAGCTGGAAAGAAGCTTTCTGAGAAACTGCTCTGTGTTCTGTTAATTCATCTCACAGAGTTACATCTTTCCCTTCAAGAAGCCTTTCGCTAAGGCTGTTCTTGTGGAATTGGCAAAGGGATATTTGGAAGCCCATAGAGGGCTATGGTGAAAAAGGAAATATCTTCCGTTCAAAACTGGAAAGAAACTTTCTGAGAAACTGCTCTGTGTTCTGTTAATTCATCTCACAGAGTTACATCTTTCCCTTCAAGAAGCCTTTCACTAAGGCTGTTCTTGTAGAATTGGCAAAGGGATATTTGGAAGCCCTTAGAGGGCTATGGTGAAAAAGGAAATATCTTCCGTTCAAAACTGGAAAGAAGCTTTCTGAGAAACTCCTCTGTGTTCTCTCAATTCATCTCACAGTGTTACATATTTCCCTTCCAGAAGCCTTTCGCTAAGGCTGTTCTTGTGGAATTGGCAAAGGGATATTTGGAAGCCCATAGAGGGCTATTCTGAAAAAGGAAATATCTTACGTTCAAAACTGGAAAGAAGCTTTCTGAGAAACTGCTCTGTGTTCTGTTAATTCATCTCACAGAGTTACATCTTTCCCTTCAAGAAGCCTTTCGCTAAGGCTTTTCTTGTGGAATTGGAAAAGTGATATTTGGAAGCCCATAGAGGGCTATGGTGAAAAAGGAAATAACTTCCGTTCAAAACTGGAAAGAAGCTTTCTGAGAAACTGCTCAGTGTTCTGTTAATTCATCTCACAGATTTACATCTTTCCCTCAAGAAGCCTTTCGCTAAGGCTGTTGTTGTGGAATTGGCAAAACGATATTTGGAAGCCCATAGAGGGCTACGGTGAAAACGGAAATATCTTCCGTTCCAAACTGGAAAGAAGCTTTCTGAGAAACTGCTCTGTGTTCTGTTCATTCACCTCACAGAGTTACAACTTTCCCTTCAACAAGCCTTTCGCTAATTCTGTTCTTGTGGAATTGGCAAAGGGATATTTGGAAGCCCATAGAGGCCTATGGTGAAAAAGGATAGATCTTCCGTTTAAAACTGGAAAGAAGCTTTCGGAGAAACTGCTCTGTGTTCTGTTAATTCATCTCACAGGGTTACATCTTTCCCTTCAAGAAGCCTTTCGCTAAGGCTGTTCTTGTGGAATTGGCAAAGGGATATTTGGAAGCCCATAGAGGGCTACGGTAAAAAAGGAAATATCTTCCGTTCAAAAGTGGAAAGAAGCTTTCGGAGAAACTGCTCTGTGTTCTGTTAATTCATCTCACAGAGTTATATCTTTCCCTTCAAGAAGCCTTTCGCTAAGGCTGTTCTTGTGGAATTGGCAAAGGGATATTTGGAAGCCCATAGAGGGCTATGGTGAAAAAGGAAATATCTTACGTTCCAAACTGCAAAGAAGCTTTCTGAGAAACTGCTCTGTGTTCTTTTAATTCATCTCACAGAGTTACATCTTTCCCTTCAAGAAGCCTTTCGCTAAGACTGTTCTTGTGGAATTGGCAAAACGATATTTGGAAGCCCATAGAGGGCTACGGTTAAAACGGAAATATCTTCCGTTCCAAAATGGAAAGAAGCTTTCTGAGAAACTGCTCTGTGTTGTGTTCATTCACCTCACAGAGTTACAACTTTCCCTTCAACAAGCCTTTCGCTAATTCTGTTCTTGTGGAATTGGTAAAGGGATATTTGGAAGCCCATAGAGGCCTATGGTGAAAAAGGATATATCTTCCGTTCAAAACTGGAAAGAAGCTTTCTGAGAAACTGCTCTGTGTTCTGTTAATTCATCTCACAGAGTTACATCTTTCCCTTCAAGAAGCCTTTCGCTAAGGCTGTTCTTGTGGAATTGGCAAAGGGATATTTGGAAGCCCATAGAGGGCTATGGTGAAAAAGGAAATATCTTACGTTCAAAACTGGAAAGAAGCTTTCTGAGAAACTGCTCTGAGTTCTGTTAATTCATCTCACAGAGTTACATCTTTCCCTTCAAGAAGCCTTTCGATAAGGCTGTTCTTGTGGAATTCGCAAAGGGATATTTGGAAGCCCATAGAGGGCTATGGTGAAAAAGGAAATATCTTCCGTGCAAAACTGGAAAGAAGCTTTCTGAGAAACTGCTCTGTGTTCTGTTAATTTATCTCACAGAGTTACATCTTTCCCTTCAAGAAGCCTTTCGCTAAGGCTGTTCTTGTGGAATTGGCAAAACGATATTTCGAAGCCCATAGAGGGCTACGGTGAAAAAGGAAATATCTTCCGTTCAAAACTGGAAAGAAGCTTTCGGAGAAACTGCTCTGTGTTCTGTTAGTTCATCTCACAGAGTTACATCTTTCCCTTCAAGAAGCCTTTCGCTAAGGCTGTTCTTGTGGAATTGGCAAAGGGATATTTGAAAGCCCATAGAGGGCTACGGTAAAAAAGGAAATATCTTCCGTTCAAAAGTGGAAAGAAGCTTTCGGAGAAACTGCTCTGTGTTCTGTTAATTCATCTCACAGGGTTACATCTTTCCCTTCAAGAAGCCTTTCGCTAAGGCTGTTCTTGTGGAATTGGCAAAGGGATATTTGGAAGCCCATAGAGGGCTACGGTAAAAAAGGAAATATCTTACGTTCCAAACTGGAAAGAAGCTTTCTGAGAAACTGCTCTGTGTTTTGTTAATTCATCTCACAGAGTTACAACTTTCCCTTCAAGAAGCCTTTCGCTAGGGCTGTTCTTGTGGAATTGGCAAAGGGATACTTGGAAGCCCATAGAGGGCTATGGTGAAAAAGGAAATACATTCCGTTCAAAACTGGAAAGAAGCTTTCTGAGAAACTGCTCTGTGTTCTGTTAATTCATCTCACAGAGTTACATCTTTCCCTTCAAGAAGCCTTTCGCTAAGGCTGTTCTTGTGGAATTGGCAAAGGGATATTTGGAAGCCCATAGAGGGCTATGGTGAAAAAGGAAATATCTTAGGTTCAAAACTGGAAAGAAGCTTTCTGAGAAACTACTCTGTGTTCCGTTAATTCATCTCACAGAGTTACATCTTTCCTTTCAAGAAGCCTTTCGCTAAGGCTCTTCTTGTTTAATTGGCAAAGGGATATTTGGAAGCCCATAGAGGGCTACGGTAAAAAAGGAAATATCTTCCGTTGAAAAGTGGAAAGAAGCTTTCAGAGAAACTGCTCTGTGTTCTGTTAATTCATCTCACAGAGTTATATCTTTCCCTTCAAGAAGACTTTCGCTAAGGCTGTTCTTGTGGAATTGGCAAAGGGATATTTGGAAGCCCATAGAGGGCTATGGTGAAAAAGGAAATATCTTACGTTCCAAACTGGAAAGAAGCTTTCTGAGAAACTGCTCTGTGTTTTGTTAATTCATCTCACAGAGTAACATCTTTCCGTTCAAGAAGCCTTTCGCTAAGGCTGTTCTTGTGGAATTGGCAAAGGGATATTTTGAAGCCCATAGAGGGCTATGGTGAAAAAGGAAATACCTTCCGTTCAAAACTGGAAAGAAGCTTTCTGAGAAACTGCTCTGTGTTCTGTTAATTCACCTCACAGAGTTACATCTTTCCCTTCAAGACGCCTTTCGTTAAGGCTGTTCTTGTGGAATTGGCAAAGTGATATTTGGAAGCCCATAGAGGGCTATGGTGAAAAAGGAAATATCTTAGGTTCAAAACTGGAAAGAAGCTTTCTGAGAAACTGCTCTGTGTTCTGTTAATTCATCTCACAGAGTTACATCTTTCCCTTCAAGAATCCTTTCGCTAAGGCTGTTCTTGTGGAATTGGCAAAGTTGTATTTGGAAGCCCCTAGAGGGCTACGGTGAAAAAGTAAATATCTTCCGTTCAAAGCTGGAAAGATGCTTTCTGAGAAACTGCTCTGTGTTCTGTTCATTCATCTCACAGAGTTACATCTTTCCCTTCAAGAAGCCTTTCGCTAAGGCTGTTCTTGTGGAATTGGCAAAACGATATTTGGAAGCCCATAGAGGGCTACGGTGAAAACGGAAATATCTTCCGGTCCAAACTGGAAAGAAGCTTTCTGAGAAACTGCTCTGTGTTCTGTTCATTCACCTCACAGAGTTACAACTTTCTCTTCAACAAGCCTTTCGCTAATTCTGTTCTTGTGGAATTGGTAAAGGGATATTTGGAAGCCCATAGAGGCCTATGGTGAAAAAGGATATATCTTCCGTTCAAAACTGGAAAGAAGCTTTGTGAGAAACTGCTCTGTGTTCTGTTAATTCATCTCACAGAGTTACATCTTTCCCTTCAAGAAGCCTTTCGCTAAGGCTGTTCTTGTGGAATTGGCAAAGGGATATTTGGAAGCCCATAGAGGGCTTTGGTGAAAAAGGAAATATCTTACGTTCAAAACTGGAAAGAAGCTTTCTGAGAAACTGCTCTGTGTTCTGTTAATTCATCTCACAGAGTTACATCTTTCCCTTCAAGAAGCCTTACGCTAAGGCTGTTCTTGTGGAATTGGCAAAGGGATATTTGGAAGCCCATAGAGGGCTATGGTGAAAAAGGAAATATCTTCCGTTCAAAACTGGAAAGAAGCTTTCTGAGAAACTGCTCTGTGTTCTGTTAATTCATCTCACAGAGTTACATCTTTCCCTTCAAGAAGCCTTTCACTAAGGCTGTTCTTGTGGAATTGGCAAAGGGATATTTGGAAGCCCTTAGAGGGCTATGGTGAAAAAGGAAATATCTTCCGTTCAAAACTGGAAAGAAGCTTTCTGAGAAACTCCTCTGTGTTCTCTCAATTCATCTCACAGTGTTACATCTTTCCCTTCCAGAAGCCTTTCGCTAAGGCTGTTCTTGTGGAATTGGCAAAGGGATATTTGGAAGCCCATAGAGGGCTATTCTGAAAAAGGAAATATCTTACGTTCAAAACTGGAAAGAAGCTTTCTGAGAAACTGCTCTGTGTTCTGTTAATTCATCTCACAGAGTTACATCTTTCCCTTCAAGAAGCCTTTCGCTAAGGCTTTTCTTGTGGAATTGGAAAAGTGATATTTGGAAGCCCATAGAGGGCTATGGTGAAAAAGGAAATAACTTCCGTTCAAAACTGGAAAGAAGCTTTCTGAGAAACTGCTCAGTGTTCTGTTAATTCATCTCACAGAGTTACATCTTTCCCTTCAAGAAGCCGTTCGCTAAGGCTGTTCTTGTGGAATTGGCAAAACGATATTTGGAAGCCCATAGAGGGCTACGGTGAAAACGGAAATATCTTCCGTTCCAAACTGGAAAGAAGCTTTCTGAGAAACTGCTCTGTGTTCTGTTGATTCACCTCACAGAGTTACAACTTTCCCTTCAACAAGCCTTTCGCTAATTCTGTTCTTGTGGAATTGGCAAAGGGATATTTGGAAGCCCATAGAGGCCTATGGTGAAAAAGGATAGATCTTCCGTTTAAAACTGGAAAGAAGCTTTCTGAGAAACTGCTCTGTGTTCTGTTAATTCATCTCACAGAGTTACATCTTTCCCTTCAAGAAGCCTTTCGCTAAGGCTGTTCTTGTGGAATTGGCAAAGGGATATTTGGAAGCCCATAGAGGGCTTTGGTGAAAAAGGAAATATCTTACGTTCAAAACTGGAAAGAAGCTTTCTGAGAAACTGCTCTGTGTTCTGTTAATTCATCTCACAGAGTTACATCTTTCCCTTCAAGAAGCCTTTCGCTAAGGCTGTTCTTGTGGAATTGGCAAAGGGACATTTGGAAGCCCATAGAGGGCTACGGTAAAAAAGGAAATATCTTCCGTTCAAAAGTGGAAAGAAGCTTTCGGAGAAACTGCTCTGTGTTCTGTTAATTCATCTCACAGAGTTATATCTTTCCCTTCAAGAAGCCTTTCGCTAAGGCTGTTCTTGTGGAATTGGCAAAGGGATATTTGGAAGCCCATAGAGGGCTATGGTGAAAAAGGAAATATCTTACGTTCCAAACTGGAAAGAAGCTTTCTGAGAAACTGCTCTGTGTTTTGTTAATTCATCTCACAGAGTTACATCTTTCCCTTCAAGAAGCCTTTCGCTAAGGCTGTTCTTGTGGAATTGGCAAAGGGATATTTGGAAGCCCATAGAGGGCTATGGTGAAAAAGGAAATACCTTCCGTTCAAAACTGGAAAGAAGCTTTCTGAGAAACTGCTCTGTGTTCTGTTAATTTACCTCACAGAGTTACATCTTTCCCTTCAAGACGCCTTTCGTTAAGGCTGTTCTTGTGGAATTGACAAAGTGATATTTGGAAGCCCATAGAGGGCTATGGTGAAAAAGGAAATATCTTCCGTTCAAAACTGGAAAGAAGCTTTCTGAGAAACTGCTCTGTGTTCTGTTAATTCATCTCACAGAGTTACATCTTTCCCTTCAAGAAGCCTTTCGCTAAGGCTGTTCTTGTGGAATTGGCAAAGTTATATTTGGAAGCCCCTAGAGGGCTACGGTGAAAAAGTAAATATCTTCCGTTCAAAGATGGAAAGAAGCTTTCTGAGAAACTGCTCTGTGTTCTGTTAATTCATCTCACAGAGTTACATCTTTCCCTTCAAGAAGCCTTTCGCTAAGGCTGTTCTTGTGGAATTGGCAAAGGGATATTTGGAAGCCCTTAGAGGGCTATGGTGAAAAAGGAAATATCTTCCGTTCAAAACTGGAAAGAAGCTTTCTGAGAAACTGCTCTGTGTTCTGTTAATTCATCTCACAGAGTTACATCTTTCCCTTCAAGAAGCCTTTCGCTAAGGCTGTTCTTGTGGAATTGGCAAAGGGATATTTGGAAGCCCATAGAGGGCTACGGTAAAAAAGGAAATATCTTCCGTTGAAAAGTGGAAAGAAGCTTTCAGAGAAACTGCTCTGTGTTCTGTTAATTCATCTCACCGAGTTATATCTTTCCCTTCAAGAAGCCTTTCGCTAAGGCTGTTCTTGTGGAATTGGCAAAGGGATATTTGGAAGCCCATAGAGGGCTATGGTGAAAAAGGAAATATCTTACGTTCCAAACTGGAAAGAAGCTTTCTGAGAAACTGCTCTGTGTTTTGTTAATTCATCTCACAGAGTTACATCTTTCCCTTCAAGAAGCCTTTCGCTAAGGCTGTTCTTGTGGAATTGGCAAAGGGATATTTTGAAGCCCATAGAGGGCTAAGGTGAAAAAGGAAATACCTTCCGTTCAAAACTGGAAAGAAGCTTTCTGAGAAACTGCTCTGTGTTCTGTTAATTCATCTCACAGAGTTACTTCTTTCCCTTCCACAAGCCTTTCGCTAAGGCTGTTCTTTTGGAATTGGCAAAGTGATATTTGGAAGCCCATAGAGGGCTATGGTGAAAAAGGAAGTAACATCCGTTCAAAACTGGAAAGAAGCTTTCTGAGAAACTGCTCTGTGTTCTTTTAATTCATCACACAGAGTTACATCTTTCCCTTCAAGAAGCCTTTCGCTAAGGCTATTCTTGTGGAATTGGCAAAACGATATTTCGAAGCCCATAGAGGACTACGGTGAAAAAGGAAATATCTTCCGTTCAAAACTGGAAAGAAGCTTTCGGAGAAACTGCTCTGTGTTCTGTTAATTCATCTCACAGGGTTACATCTTTCCCTTCAAGAAGCCTTTCGCTAAGGCTGTTCTTGTGGAATTGGCAAAGGGATATTTGGAAGCCCATAGAGGGCTACGGTTAAAACGGAAATATCTTCCGTTCCAAAATGGAAAGAAGCTTTCTGAGAAACTGCTCTGTGTTCTGTTCATTCACCTCACAGAGTTACAACTTTCCCTTCAACAAGCCTTTCGCTAATTCTGTTCTTGTGGAATTGGTAAAGGGATATTTGGAAGCCCATAGAGGCCTATGGTGAAAAAGGATATATCTTCCGTTCAAAACTGGAAAGAAGCTTTCTGAGAAACTGCTCTGTGTTCTGTTAATTCATCTCACAGAGTTACATCTTTCCCTTCAAGAAGCCTTTCGCTAAGGCTGTTCTTGTGGAATTGGCAAAGGGATATTTGGAAGCCCATAGAGGGCTATGGTGAAAAAGGAAATATCTTACGTTCAAAACTGGAAAGAAGCTTTCTGAGAAACTGCTCTGAGTTCTGTTAATTCATCTCACAGAGTTACATCTTTCCCTTCAAGAAGCCTTTCTATAAGGCTGTTCTTGTGGAATTCGCAAAGGGATATTTGGAAGCCCATAGAGGGCTATGGTGAAAAAGGAAATATCTTCCGTGCAAAACTGGAAAGAAGCTTTCTGAGAAACTGCTCTGTGTTCTGTTAATTTATCTCACAGAGTTACATCTTTCCCTTCAAGAAGCCTTTCGCTAAGGCTGTTCTTGTGGAATTGGCAAAACGATATTTCGAAGCCCATAGAGGGCTACGGTGAAAAAGGAAATATCTTCCGTTCAAAACTGGAAAGAAGCTTTCGGAGAAACTGCTCTGTGTTCTGTTAGTTCATCTCACAGAGTTACATCTTTCCCTTCAAGAAGCCTTTCGCTAAGGCTGTTCTTGTGGAATTGGCAAAGGGATATTTGAAAGCCCATAGAGGGCTACGGTAAAAAAGGAAATATCTTCCGTTCAAAAGTGGAAAGAAGCTTTCGGAGAAACTGCTCTGTGTTCTGTTAATTCATCTCACAGGGTTACATCTTTCCCTTCAAGAAGCCTTTCGCTAAGGCTGTTCTTGTGGAATTGGCAAAGGGATATTTGGAAGCCCATAGAGGGCTACGGTAAAAAAGGAAATATCTTACGTTCCAAACTGGAAAGAAGCTTTCTGAGAAACTGCTCTGTGTTTTGTTAATTCATCTCACAGAGTTACAACTTTCCCTTCAAGAAGCCTTTCGCTAGGGCTGTTCTTGTGGAATTGGCAAAGGGATATTTGGAAGCCCATAGAGGGCTATGGTGAAAAAGGAAATACATTCCGTTCAAAACTGGAAAGAAGCTTTCTGAGAAACTGCTCTGTGTTCTGTTAATTCATCTCACAGAGTTACATCTTTCCCTTCAAGAAGCCTTTCGCTAAGGCTGTTCTTGTGGAATTGGCAAAGGGATATTTGGAAGCCCATAGAGGGCTATGGTGAAAAAGGAAATATCTTAGGTTCAAAACTGGAAAGAAGCTTTCTGAGAAACTACTCTGTGTTCCGTT
Organism: Chlorocebus sabaeus; assembly: GCF_047675955.1. Classification (NCBI taxonomy): domain Eukaryota; kingdom Metazoa; phylum Chordata; class Mammalia; order Primates; family Cercopithecidae; genus Chlorocebus; species Chlorocebus sabaeus. Next base: position 30,044,135 of record NC_132908.1, read on the forward strand.
AATTCATCTCACAGAGTTACATCTTTCCCTTCAAGAAGCCTTTCGCTAAGGCTCTTCTTGTTTAATTGGCAAAGGGATATTTGGAAGCCCATAGAGGGCTACGGTAAAAAAGGAAATATCTTCCGTTGAAAAGTGGAAAGAAGCTTTCAGAGAAACTGCTCTGTGTTCTGTTAATTCATCTCACAGAGTTATATCTTTCCCTTCAAGAAGACTTTCGCTAAGGCTGTTCTTGTGGAATTGGCAAAGGGATATTTGGAAGCCCATAGAGGGCTATGGTGAAAAAGGAAATATCTTACGTTCCAAACTGGAAAGAAGCTTTCTGAGAAACTGCTCTGTGTTTTGTTAATTCATCTCACAGAGTAACATCTTTCCGTTCAAGAAGCCTTTCGCTAAGGCTGTTCTTGTGGAATTGGCAAAGGGATATTTTGAAGCCCATAGAGGGCTATGGTGAAAAAGGAAATACCTTCCGTTCAAAACTGGAAAGAAGCTTTCTGAGAAACTGCTCTGTGTTCTGTTAATTCACCTCACAGAGTTACATCTTTCCCTTCAAGACGCCTTTCGTTAAGGCTGTTCTTGTGGAATTGGCAAAGTGATATTTGGAAGCCCATAGAGGGCTATGGTGAAAAAGGAAATATCTTAGGTTCAAAACTGGAAAGAAGCTTTCTGAGAAACTGCTCTGTGTTCTGTTAATTCATCTCACAGAGTTACATCTTTCCCTTCAAGAATCCTTTCGCTAAGGCTGTTCTTGTGGAATTGGCAAAGTTGTATTTGGAAGCCCCTAGAGGGCTACGGTGAAAAAGTAAATATCTTCCGTTCAAAGCTGGAAAGATGCTTTCTGAGAAACTGCTCTGTGTTCTGTTCATTCATCTCACAGAGTTACATCTTTCCCTTCAAGAAGCCTTTCGCTAAGGCTGTTCTTGTGGAATTGGCAAAACGATATTTGGAAGCCCATAGAGGGCTACGGTGAAAACGGAAATATCTTCCGGTCCAAACTGGAAAGAAGCTTTCTGAGAAACTGCTCTGTGTTCTGTTCATTCACCTCACAGAGTTACAACTTTCTCTTCAACAAGCCTTTCGCTAATTCTGTTCTTGTGGAATTGGTAAAGGGATATTTGGAAGCCCATAGAGGCCTATGGTGAAAAAGGATATATCTTCCGTTCAAAACTGGAAAGAAGCTTTTTGAGAAACTGCTCTGTGTTCTGTTAATTCATCTCACAGAGTTACATCTTTCCCTTCAAGAAGCCTTTCGCTAAGGCTGTTCTTGTGGAATTGGCAAAGGGATATTTGGAAGCCCATAGAGGGCTTTGGTGAAAAAGGAAATATCTTACGTTCAAAACTGGAAAGAAGCTTTCTGAGAAACTGCTCTGTGTTCTGTTAATTCATCTCACAGAGTTACATCTTTCCCTTCAAGAAGCCTTACGCTAAGGCTGTTCTTGTGGAATTGGCAAAGGGATATTTGGAAGCCCATAGAGGGCTATGGTGAAAAAGGAAATATCTTCCGTTCAAAACTGGAAAGAAGCTTTCTGAGAAACTGCTCTGTGTTCTGTTAATTCATCTCACAGAGTTACATCTTTCCCTTCAAGAAGCCTTTCACTAAGGCTGTTCTTGTGGAATTGGCAAAGGGATATTTGGAAGCCCTTAGAGGGCTATGGTGAAAAAGGAAATATCTTCCGTTCAAAACTGGAAAGAAGCTTTCTGAGAAACTCCTCTGTGTTCTCTCAATTCATCTCACAGTGTTACATCTTTCCCTTCCAGAAGCCTTTCGCTAAGGCTGTTCTTGTGGAATTGGCAAAGGGATATTTGGAAGCCCATAGAGGGCTATTCTGAAAAAGGAAATATCTTACGTTCAAAACTGGAAAGAAGCTTTCTGAGAAACTGCTCTGTGTTCTGTTAATTCATCTCACAGAGTTACATCTTTCCCTTCAAGAAGCCTTTCGCTAAGGCTTTTCTTGTGGAATTGGAAAAGTGATATTTGGAAGCCCATAGAGGGCTATGGTGAAAAAGGAAATAACTTCCGTTCAAAACTGGAAAGAAGCTTTCTGAGAAACTGCTCAGTGTTCTGTTAATTCATCTCACAGAGTTACATCTTTCCCTTCAAGAAGCCGTTCGCTAAGGCTGTTCTTGTGGAATTGGCAAAACGATATTTGGAAGCCCATAGAGGGCTACGGTGAAAACGGAAATATCTTCCGTTCCAAACTGGAAAGAAGCTTTCTGAGAAACTGCTCTGTGTTCTGTTCATTCACCTCACAGAGTTACAACTTTCCCTTCAACAAGCCTTTCGCTAATTCTGTTCTTGTGGAATTGGCAAAGGGATATTTGGAAGCCCATAGAGGCCTATGGTGAAAAAGGATAGATCTTCCGTTTAAAACTGGAAAGAAGCTTTCTGAGAAACTGCTCTGTGTTCTGTTAATTCATCTCACAGAGTTACATCTTTCCCTTCAAGAAGCCTTTCGCTAAGGCTGTTCTTGTGGAATTGGCAAAGGGATATTTGGAAGCCCATAGAGGGCTTTGGTGAAAAAGGAAATATCTTACGTTCAAAACTGGAAAGAAGCTTTCTGAGAAACTGCTCTGTGTTCTGTTAATTCATCTCACAGAGTTACATCTTTCCCTTCAAGAAGCCTTTCGCTAAGGCTGTTCTTGTGGAATTGGCAAAGGGACATTTGGAAGCCCATAGAGGGCTACGGTAAAAAAGGAAATATCTTCCGTTCAAAAGTGGAAAGAAGCTTTCGGAGAAACTGCTCTGTGTTCTGTTAATTCATCTCACAGAGTTATATCTTTCCCTTCAAGAAGCCTTTCGCTAAGGCTGTTCTTGTGGAATTGGCAAAGGGATATTTGGAAGCCCATAGAGGGCTATGGTGAAAAAGGAAATATCTTACGTTCCAAACTGGAAAGAAGCTTTCTGAGAAACTGCTCTGTGTTTTGTTAATTCATCTCACAGAGTTACATCTTTCCCTTCAAGAAGCCTTTCGCTAAGGCTGTTCTTGTGGAATTGGCAAAGGGATATTTGGAAGCCCATAGAGGGCTATGGTGAAAAAGGAAATACCTTCCGTTCAAAACTGGAAAGAAGCTTTCTGAGAAACTGCTCTGTGTTCTGTTAATTTACCTCACAGAGTTACATCTTTCCCTTCAAGACGCCTTTCGTTAAGGCTGTTCTTGTGGAATTGACAAAGTGATATTTGGAAGCCCATAGAGGGCTATGGTGAAAAAGGAAATATCTTCCGTTCAAAACTGGAAAGAAGCTTTCTGAGAAACTGCTCTGTGTTCTGTTAATTCATCTCACAGAGTTACATCTTTCCCTTCAAGAAGCCTTTCGCTAAGGCTGTTCTTGTGGAATTGGCAAAGTTATATTTGGAAGCCCCTAGAGGGCTACGGTGAAAAAGTAAATATATTCCGTTCAAAGATGGAAAGAAGCTTTCTGAGAAACTGCTCTGTGTTCTGTTAATTCATCTCACAGAGTTACATCTTTCCCTTCAAGAAGCCTTTCGCTAAGGCTGTTCTTGTGGAATTGGCAAAGGGATATTTGGAAGCCCTTAGAGGGCTATGGTGAAAAAGGAAATATCTTCCGTTCAAAACTGGAAAGAAGCTTTCTGAGAAACTGCTCTGTGTTCTGTTAATTCATCTCACAGAGTTACATCTTTCCCTTCAAGAAGCCTTTCGCTAAGGCTGTTCTTGTGGAATTGGCAAAGGGATATTTGGAAGCCCATAGAGGGCTACGGTAAAAAAGGAAATATCTTCCGTTGAAAAGTGGAAAGAAGCTTTCAGAGAAACTGCTCTGTGTTCTGTTAATTCATCTCACCGAGTTATATCTTTCCCTTCAAGAAGCCTTTCGCTAAGGCTGTTCTTGTGGAATTGGCAAAGGGATATTTGGAAGCCCATAGAGGGCTATGGTGAAAAAGGAAATATCTTACGTTCCAAACTGGAAAGAAGCTTTCTGAGAAACTGCTCTGTGTTTTGTTAATTCATCTCACAGAGTTACATCTTTCCCTTCAAGAAGCCTTTCGCTAAGGCTGTTCTTGTGGAATTGGCAAAGGGATATTTTGAAGCCCATAGAGGGCTAAGGTGAAAAAGGAAATACCTTCCGTTCAAAACTGGAAAGAAGCTTTCTGAGAAACTGCTCTGTGTTCTGTTAATTCATCTCACAGAGTTACTTCTTTCCCTTCCACAAGCCTTTCGCTAAGGCTGTTCTTGTGGAATTGGCAAAGTGATATTTGGAAGCCCATAGAGGGCTATGGTGAAAAAGGAAGTAACATCCGTTCAAAACTGGAAAGAAGCTTTCTGAGAAACTGCTCTGTGTTCTTTTAATTCATCACACAGAGTTACATCTTTCCCTTCAAGAAGCCTTTCGCTAAGGCTATTCTTGTGGAATTGGCAAAACGATATTTCGAAGCCCATAGAGGACTACGGTGAAAAAGGAAATATCTTCCGTTCAAAACTGGAAAGAAGCTTTCGGAGAAACTGCTCTGTGTTCTGTTAATTCATCTCACAGAGTTACATCTTTCCCTTCAAGAAGCCTTTCGCTAAGGCTGTTCTTGTGGAATTGGCAAAGGGATATTTGGAAGCCCATAGAGGGCTATGGTGAAAAAGGAAATATCTTCCGTTCAAAACTGGAAAGAAGCATTCTGAGAAACTCCTCTGTGTTCTCTTAATTCATCTCACAGAGTTACAACTTTCCCTTCCAGAAGCCTTTCGCTAAGGCTGTTCTTGTGGAATTGGCAAAGGGATATTTGGAAGCCCATAGAGGGCTGTGGTGAAAAAGGAAATATCTTACGTTGAAAACTGGAAAGAAGCTTTCTGAGAAGCTGCTCTGTGTTCTGTTAATTCATCTCACAGAGTTACATCTTTCCCTTCAAGAAGCCTTTCGCTAAGGCTGTTCTTGTGGAATTGGCAAAGGGATATTTGGAAGCCCACAGAGGGCTACGGTGAAAACGGAAATATATTCCGTGCAAAACTGGAAAGAAGCTTTCAGATAAACTGATCTGTGTTCTGTTAATTTATCTCACAGAGATACATCTTTCCCTTCGAGAAGCCTTTCGTTAAGGCTGTTCTTGTGGAATTGGCAAAGGGATATTTGGAAGCCCATAGAGGCCTATGGTGAAAAAGGAAATATCTTCCGTTCAAAACTGGAAAGAAGCTTTCTGAGAAACTACTCTGTGTTCTGTTAATTCATCTCACAGAGCTACATCTTTCCCTTCAAGAAGCCTTTCGCTAAGGCTGTTCTTGTGGAATTGGCAAAGGGATATTTGGAAGCCCATAGAGGGCTATGGTGAAAAAGGAAATAACATCCGTTCAAAACTGGAAAGAAGCTTTCTGAGAAACTGCTCTGTGTTCCTTTAATTCATGTCACAGAGTTACATCTTTCCCTTCAGGAAGCCTTTCGCTAATGCTGTTCTTGTGGAATTGGCAAAACGATATTTGGAAGCCCATAGAGGGCTACGGTGAAAAAGGAAATATCTTCCGTTCAAAAGTGGAAAGAAGCTTTCGGAGAAACTGCTCTGTGTTCTTTTAATTCATCTCACAGAGTTATATCTTTCCCTTCAAGAAGCCTTTCGCTAAGGCTGTTCTTGTGGAATTGGCAAAGGGATATTTGGAAGCCCATAGAGGGCTATGGTGAAAAAGGAATTATCTTACGTTCCAAACTGGAATGAAGCTTTCTGAGAAACTGCTCTGTGTTTTGTTAATTCATCTCACAGAGTTACATCTTTCCCTTCAAGAAGCCTTTCGCTAAGGCTGTTCTTGTGGAATTGGCAAAGGGATATTTGGAAGCCCATAGAGGGCTATGGTGAAAAAGGAAATACCTTCCGTTCAAAACTGGAAAGAAGCTTTCTGAGAAACTGCTCTGTGTTCTGTTAATTCACCTCACAGAGTTACATCTTTCCCTTCAAGACGCCCTTCGTTAAGGCTGTTCTTGTGGAATTGGCAAAGTGATATTTGGAAGCCCATAGAGGGCTATGGTGAAAAAGGAAATATCTTACGTTCCAAACTGGAAAGAAGCTTTCTGAGAAACTGCTCTGTGTTTTGTTAATTCATCTCACAGAGTTACATCTTTCCCTTCAAGAAGCCTTTCGCTAAGGCTGTTCTTGTGGAATTGGCAAAGGGATATTTGGAAGCCCATAGAGGGCTATGGTGAAAAAGGAAATATCTTCCGTTCAAAACTGGAAAGAAGCTTTCTGAGAAACTGCTCTGTGTTCTGTTAATTCATCTCACAGAGTTCCATCTTTCCCTTCAAGAAGCCTTTCACTAAGGCTGTTCTTGTGGAATTGGCAAAGGGATATTTGGAAGACCTTAGAGGGCTATGGTGAAAAAGGAAATATCTTCCGTTCAAAACTGGAAATAAGCTTTCTGAGAAACTCCTCTGTGTTCTCTTAATTCATCTCACAGTGTTACATCTTTCCCTTCCAGAAGCCTTTCGCTAAGGCTGTTCTTGTGGAATTGGCAAAGGGATATTTGGAAGCCCATAGAGGGCTACGGTGAAAAAGGAAATATCTTACGTTCAAAACTGGAAAGAAGCTTTCTGAGAAACTGCTCTGTGTTCTGTTAATTCATCTCACAGAGTTACATCTTTCCCGTCAAGAAGCCTTTCGCTAAGGCTTTTCTTGTGGAATTGGCAAAGGGATATTTGGAAGCCCATAGAGGGCTATGGTTAAAAAGGAAATAACTTCCGTTCAAAACTGGAAAGAAGCTTTCTGAGAAACTGCTCAGTGTTCTTTTAATTCATCTCACAGAGTTACATCTTTCCCTTCAAGAAGCCTTTCGCTAAGGCTGTTCTTGTGGAATTGGAAAGGGATATTTGGAAGCCCATAGAGGGCTATGGTGAGAAAGGAAATATCTTACGTTCAAAACTGGAAAGAAGCTTTCTGAGAAACTGCTCTGTGTTCTGTTAATTCATCTCACAGAGTTACATCTTTCCCTTCAAGAAGACTTTCGCTAAGGCTGTTCTTTTGGAATTGGCAAAGGGATATTTGGAAGCCCATAGAGGGCTATGGTGAAAAAGGAAATATCTTCCGTTCAAAACTGGAAAGAAGCTTTCTGAGAAACTGCTCTGTGTTCTGTTAATTCATTTCACCGAGTTACATCTTTCCCTTCAAGAAGCCTTTCGCTAAGGCTGTTCTTGTGGAATTGGCAAAGGGATATTTGGAAGCCCATAGAGGGCTTTGGTGAAAAAGGAAATATCTTACGTTCAAAACTGGAAAGAAGCTTTCTGAGAAACTGCTCTGTGTTCTGTTAATTCATCTCACAGAGTTACATCTTTCCCTTCAAGAAGCCTTTCGCTAAGGCTGTTCTTGTGGAATTGGCAAAGGGACATTTGGAAGCCCATAGAGGGCTACGGTAAAAAAGGAAATATCTTCCGTTCAAAAGTGGAAAGAAGCTTTCGGAGAAACTGCTCTGTGTTCTGTTAATTCATCTCACAGAGTTATATCTTTCCCTTCAAGAAGCCTTTCGCTAAGGCTGTTCTTGTGGAATTGGCAAAGGGATATTTGGAAGCCCATAGAGGGCTATGGTGAAAAAGGAAATATCTTACGTTCCAAACTGGAAAGAAGCTTTCTGAGAAACTGCTCTGTGTTTTGTTAATTCATCTCACAGAGTTACATCTTTCCCTTCAAGAAGCCTTTCGCTAAGGCTGTTCTTGTGGAATTGGCAAAGGGATATTTGGAAGCCCATAGAGGGCTATGGTGAAAAAGGAAATACCTTCCGTTCAAAACTGGAAAGAAGCTTTCTGAGAAACTGCTCTGTGTTCTGTTAATTTACCTCACAGAGTTACATCTTTCCCTTCAAGACGCCTTTCGTTAAGGCTGTTCTTGTGGAATTGACAAAGTGATATTTGGAAGCCCATAGAGGGCTATGGTGAAAAAGGAAATATCTTCCGTTCAAAACTGGAAAGAAGCTTTCTGAGAAACTGCTCTGTGTTCTGTTAATTCATCTCACAGAGTTACATCTTTCCCTTCAAGAAGCCTTTCGCTAAGGCTGTTCTTGTGGAATTGGCAAAGTTATATTTGGAAGCCCCTAGAGGGCTACGGTGAAAAAGTAAATATATTCCGTTCAAAGATGGAAAGAAGCTTTCTGAGAAACTGCTCTGTGTTCTGTTAATTCATCTCACAGAGTTACATCTTTCCCTTCAAGAAGCCTTTCGCTAAGGCTGTTCTTGTGGAATTGGCAAAGGGATATTTGGAAGCCCTTAGAGGGCTATGGTGAAAAAGGAAATATCTTCCGTTCAAAACTGGAAAGAAGCTTTCTGAGAAACTGCTCTGTGTTCTGTTAATTCATCTCACAGAGTTACATCTTTCCCTTCAAGAAGCCTTTCGCTAAGGCTGTTCTTGTGGAATTGGCAAAGGGATATTTGGAAGCCCATAGAGGGCTACGGTAAAAAAGGAAATATCTTCCGTTGAAAAGTGGAAAGAAGCTTTCAGAGAAACTGCTCTGTGTTCTGTTAATTCATCTCACCGAGTTATATCTTTCCCTTCAAGAAGCCTTTCGCTAAGGCTGTTCTTGTGGAATTGGCAAAGGGATATTTGGAAGCCCATAGAGGGCTATGGTGAAAAAGGAAATATCTTACGTTCCAAACTGGAAAGAAGCTTTCTGAGAAACTGCTCTGTGTTTTGTTAATTCATCTCACAGAGTTACATCTTTCCCTTCAAGAAGCCTTTCGCTAAGGCTGTTCTTGTGGAATTGGCAAAGGGATATTTTGAAGCCCATAGAGGGCTAAGGTGAAAAAGGAAATACCTTCCGTTCAAAACTGGAAAGAAGCTTTCTGAGAAACTGCTCTGTGTTCTGTTAATTCATCTCACAGAGTTACTTCTTTCCCTTCCACAAGCCTTTCGCTAAGGCTGTTCTTGTGGAATTGGCAAAGTGATATTTGGAAGCCCATAGAGGGCTATGGTGAAAAAGGAAGTAACATCCGTTCAAAACTGGAAAGAAGCTTTCTGAGAAACTGCTCTGTGTTCTTTTAATTCATCACACAGAGTTACATCTTTCCCTTCAAGAAGCCTTTCGCTAAGGCTATTCTTGTGGAATTGGCAAAACGATATTTCGAAGCCCATAGAGGACTACGGTGAAAAAGGAAATATCTTCCGTTCAAAACTGGAAAGAAGCTTTCGGAGAAACTGCTCTGTGTTCTGTTAATTCATCTCACAGAGTTACATCTTTCCCTTCAAGAAGCCTTTCGCTAAGGCTGTTCTTGTGGAATTGGCAAAGGGATATTTGGAAGCCCATAGAGGGCTATGGTGAAAAAGGAAATATCTTCCGTTCAAAACTGGAAAGAAGCATTCTGAGAAACTCCTCTGTGTTCTCTTAATTCATCTCACAGAGTTACAACTTTCCCTTCCAGAAGCCTTTCGCTAAGGCTGTTCTTGTGGAATTGGCAAAGGGATATTTGGAAGCCCATAGAGGGCTGTGGTGAAAAAGGAAATATCTTACGTTGAAAACTGGAAAGAAGCTTTCTGAGAAGCTGCTCTGTGTTCTGTTAATTCATCTCACAGAGTTACATCTTTCCCTTCAAGAAGCCTTTCGCTAAGGCTGTTCTTGTGGAATTGGCAAAGGGATATTTGGAAGCCCACAGAGGGCTACGGTGAAAACGGAAATATATTCCGTGCAAAACTGGAAAGAAGCTTTCAGATAAACTGATCTGTGTTCTGTTAATTTATCTCACAGAGATACATCTTTCCCTTCGAGAAGCCTTTCGTTAAGGCTGTTCTTGTGGAATTGGCAAAGGGATATTTGGAAGCCCATAGAGGCCTATGGTGAAAAAGGAAATATCTTCCGTTCAAAACTGGAAAGAAGCTTTCTGAGAAACTACTCTGTGTTCTGTTAATTCATCTCACAGAGCTACATCTTTCCCTTCAAGAAGCCTTTCGCTAAGGCTGTTCTTGTGGAATTGGCAAAGGGATATTTGGAAGCCCATAGAGGGCTATGGTGAAAAAGGAAATAACATCCGTTCAAAACTGGAAAGAAGCTTTCTGAGAAACTGCTCTGTGTTCCTTTAATTCATGTCACAGAGTTACATCTTTCCCTTCAGGAAGCCTTTCGCTAATGCTGTTCTTGTGGAATTGGCAAAACGATATTTGGAAGCCCATAGAGGGCTACGGTGAAAAAGGAAATATCTTCCGTTCAAAAGTGGAAAGAAGCTTTCGGAGAAACTGCTCTGTGTTCTTTTAATTCATCTCACAGAGTTATATCTTTCCCTTCAAGAAGCCTTTCGCTAAGGCTGTTCTTGTGGAATTGGCAAAGGGATATTTGGAAGCCCATAGAGGGCTATGGTGAAAAAGGAATTATCTTACGTTCCAAACTGGAATGAAGCTTTCTGAGAAACTGCTCTGTGTTTTGTTAATTCATCTCACAGAGTTACATCTTTCCCTTCAAGAAGCCTTTCGCTAAGGCTGTTCTTGTGGAATTGGCAAAGGGATATTTGGAAGCCCATAGAGGGCTATGGTGAAAAAGGAAATACCTTCCGTTCAAAACTGGAAAGAAGCTTTCTGAGAAACTGCTCTGTGTTCTGTTAATTCACCTCACAGAGTTACATCTTTCCCTTCAAGACGCCCTTCGTTAAGGCTGTTCTTGTGGAATTGGCAAAGTGATATTTGGAAGCCCATAGAGGGCTATGGTGAAAAAGGAAATATCTTACGTTCCAAACTGGAAAGAAGCTTTCTGAGAAACTGCTCTGTGTTTTGTTAATTCATCTCACAGAGTTACATCTTTCCCTTCAAGAAGCCTTTCGCTAAGGCTGTTCTTGTGGAATTGGCAAAGGGATATTTGGAAGCCCATAGAGGGCTATGGTGAAAAAGGAAATATCTTCCGTTCAAAACTGGAAAGAAGCTTTCTGAGAAACTGCTCTGTGTTCTGTTAATTCATCTCACAGAGTTCCATCTTTCCCTTCAAGAAGCCTTTCACTAAGGCTGTTCTTGTGGAATTGGCAAAGGGATATTTGGAAGACCTTAGAGGGCTATGGTGAAAAAGGAAATATCTTCCGTTCAAAACTGGAAATAAGCTTTCTGAGAAACTCCTCTGTGTTCTCTTAATTCATCTCACAGTGTTACATCTTTCCCTTCCAGAAGCCTTTCGCTAAGGCTGTTCTTGTGGAATTGGCAAAGGGATATTTGGAAGCCCATAGAGGGCTACGGTGAAAAAGGAAATATCTTACGTTCAAAACTGGAAAGAAGCTTTCTGAGAAACTGCTCTGTGTTCTGTTAATTCATCTCACAGAGTTACATCTTTCCCGTCAAGAAGCCTTTCGCTAAGGCTTTTCTTGTGGAATTGGCAAAGGGATATTTGGAAGCCCATAGAGGGCTATGGTTAAAAAGGAAATAACTTCCGTTCAAAACTGGAAAGAAGCTTTCTGAGAAACTGCTCAGTGTTCTTTTAATTCATCTCACAGAGTTACATCTTTCCCTTCAAGAAGCCTTTCGCTAAGGCTGTTCTTGTGGAATTGGAAAGGGATATTTGGAAGCCCATAGAGGGCTATGGTGAGAAAGGAAATATCTTACGTTCAAAACTGGAAAGAAGCTTTCTGAGAAACTGCTCTGTGTTCTGTTAATTCATCTCACAGAGTTACATCTTTCCCTTCAAGAAGACTTTCGCTAAGGCTGTTCTTTTGGAATTGGCAAAGGGATATTTGGAAGCCCATAGAGGGCTATGGTGAAAAAGGAAATATCTTCCGTTCAAAACTGGAAAGAAGCTTTCTGAGAAACTGCTCTGTGTTCTGTTAATTCATTTCACCGAGTTACATCTTTCCCTTCAAGAAGCCTTTCGCTAAGGCTGTTCTTGTGGAATTGGCAAAGGGATATTTGGAAGCCCATAGAGGGCTACGGTGGAAAAGGAAATAACATCCGTTCAAAACTGGAAAGAAGCTTTCTGAAAAACTGCTCTGTGTTCTGTTAATTCATCTCACAGAGTTACATCTTTCCTTTCTAGAAACCTTTCGCTAAGGCTGTTCTTGTGGAATTGGCAAAGGGATATTTGGAAGCCCATAGAGGGCTATGGTGAAAAAGGAAATATCTTCCGTTCAAAACTGGAAAGAAGCTTTCTGAGAAACTGCTCAGTGTTCTGTTCATTCATCTCATAGAGTTACATCTTTCCCTTCAAGAAGCCTTTCGTTAAGGCCGTTCTTGTGGAATTGACAAAATGATATTTGGAAGCACATAGTGGCCTATGGTGAAAAAGGAAATATCTTCCGTTCAAAACTGGAAAGAAGCTTTCTGAGAAACTGCTCTGTGTTCTGTTAATTCATCTCACAGAATTACATCTTTCCCTTCAAGAAGCCTTTCGCTGAGGCTGTTCTTGTGGAATTGGCAAAGGGATATTTGGAAGCCCATAGAGGGCTATGGTGAAAAAGGAAATATCTTCCGTTCAAAACTGGAAAGAAGCTTTCTGAGAAACTGCTCTGTGTTCTCTTAATTCATCTCACAGAGTTACATCTTTCCCTTCAAGAAGCCTTTCGCTAAGGCTGTTCTTGTGGAATTGGCAAAGGGATATTTGGAAGCCCATAGAGGGCTATGGTGAAAAAGGAAATATCTTCCGTTCAAAACTGGAACGAAGATTTCTGAGAAACTGCTCTGTGTTCTGTTAATTCATCTCACAGAGTTACATCTTTCCCTTCAAGAAGCCTTTCGCTAAGGCTATTCTTGTGGAATTGGCAAAACGATATTTCGAAGCCCATAGAGGGCTACGGTGAAAAAGGAAATATCTTCCGTTCAAAACTGGAAAGAAGCTTTCGGAGAAACTGCTGTGTGTTCTGTTAATTCATCTCACAGTGTTACATCTTTCCCTTCAAGAAGCCTTTCGCTAAGGCTGTTCTTGTGGAATTGGCAAAGGGATATTTGGAAGCCCATAGAGGGCTATGGTGAAAAAGGAAATATCTTCCGTTCAAAACTGGAAAGAAGCATTCTGAGAAACTCCTCTGTGTTCTCTTAATTCATCTCACAGAGTTACAACTTTCCCTTCCAGAAGCCTTTCGCTAAGGCTGTTCTTGTGGAATTGGCAAAGGGATATTTGGAAGCCCATAGAGGGCTGTGTTGAAAAAGGAAATAACATCCGTTCAAAACTGGAAAGAAGCTTTCTGAGAAACTGCTCTGTGTTCTCTTAATTCATCTCACAGAGTTACATCTTTCACTTCAAGAAGCCTTTCACTAAGGCTGTTCTTGTGGAATTGGCAAAACGATATTTGGAAGCCCATAGAGGGCTACGGTGAAAAAGGAAATATCTTCCGTTCAAAACTGGAAAGAAGCTTTCGGAGAAACTGCTCTGTGTTCTGTTAATTCATCTCACAGGGTTACATCTTTCCCTTCAAGAAGCCTTTCGCTAAGGCTGTTCTTGTGGAATTGGCAAAGGGATATTTGGAAGCCCATAGAGGGCTACGGTAAAAAAGGAAATATCTTCCGTTGAAAAGTGGAAAGAAGCTTTCAGAGAAACTGCTCTGTGTTCTGTTAATTCATCTCACAGAGTTATATCTTTCCCTTCAAGAAGACTTTCGCTAAGGCTGTTCTTGTGGAATTGGCAAAGGGATATTTGGAAGCCCATAGAGGGCTACGGTGAAAAAGGAAATATCTTACGTTCCAAACTGGAAAGAAGCTTTCTGAGAAACTGCTCTGTGTTTTGTTAATTCATCTCACAGAGTAACATCTTTCCCTTCAAGAAGCCTTTCGCTAAGGCTGTTCTTGTGGAATTGGCAAAGGGATATTTTGAAGCCCATAGAGGGCTATGGTGAAAAAGGAAATACCTTCCGTTCAAAACTGGAAAGAAGCTTTCTGAGAAACTGCTCTGTGTTCTGTTAATTCACCTCACAGAGTTACATCTTTCCCTTCAAGACGCCTTTCGTTAAGGCTGTTCTTGTGGAATTGGCAAAGTGATATTTGGATGCCCATAGAGGGCTATGGTGAAAAAGGAAATAACTTCCGTTCAAAACTGGAAAGAAGCTTTCTGAGAAACTGCTCAGTGTTCTGTTAATTCATCTCACAGAGTTACATCTTTCCCTTCAAGAAGCCTTTCGCTAAGGCTCTTCTTGTGGAATTGGCAAAACGATATTTGGAAGCCCATAGAGGGCTACGGTGAAAACGGAAATATCTTCCGGTCCAAACTGGAAAGAAGCTTTCTGAGAAACTGCTCTGTGTTCTGTTCATTCACCTCACAGAGTTACAACTTTCTCTTCAACAAGCCTTTCGCTAATTCTGTTCTTGTGGAATTGGCAAAGGGATATTTGGAAGCCCCTAGAGGCCTATGGTGAAAAAGGATATATCTTCCGTTCAAAACTGGAAAGAAGCTTTGTGAGAAACTGCTCTGTGTTCTGTTAATTCATCTCACAGAGTTACATCTTTCCCTTCAAGAAGCCTTTCGCTAAGGCTGTTCTTGTGGAATTGGCAAAGGGATATTTGGAAGCCCATAGAGGGCTTTGGTGAAAAAGGAAATATCTTACGTTCAAAACTGGAAAGAAGCTTTCTGAGAAACTGCTCTGTGTTCTGTTAATTCATCTCACAGAGTTACATCTTTCCCTTCAAGAAGCCTTACGCTAAGGCTGTTCTTGTGGAATTGGCAAAGGGATATTTGGAAGCCCATAGAGGGCTATGGTGAAAAAGGAAATATCTTCCGTGCAAAACTGGAAAGAAGCTTCCTGAGAAACTGCTCTGTGTTCTGTTAATTTATCTCACAGAGTTACATCTTTCCCTTCAAGAAGCCTTTCGCTAAGGCTGTTCTTGTGGAATTGGCAAAGGGATATTTGGAAGCCCATAGAGGCCTATGGTGAAAAAGGAAATATCTTCCGTGCAAAACTGGAAAGAAGCTTTCTGAGAAACTGCTCTGTGTTCTGTTAATTCATGTCACAGAGTTACATCTTTCCCTTCAAGAAGCCTTTCGCTAAGGCTGTTCTTGTGGATTTAGCAAAGTGATATTTGGAAGCCCATAGAGGACTATGGTGAAAAAGGAAATAACATCCGTTCAAAACTGGAAAGAAGCTTTCAGAGAAACTGCTCTGTGTTCTTTTAATTCATCACACAGAGTTACATCTTTCCCTTCAAGAAGCCTTTCGCTAAGGCTGTTCTTGTGGAATTGGCAAAACGATATTTGGAAGCCCATAGATTGTTACGGTGAAAAAGGAAATATATACCGTTCAAAACTGGAAAGAAGCTTTCGGAGAAACTGCTCTGTGTTCTGTTAATTTATCTCACAGAGTTACATCTTTCCCTTCAAGAAGCCTTTCGCTAAGGCTGTTCTTGTGGAATTGGCAAAGGGATATTTGGGAGCCCATAGAGGGCTATGGTGAAAAAGGAAATAACATCCGTTCAAAACTGGGAAGAAGCTTTCTGAGAAACTGCTCTGTGTTCTTTTAATTCATCTCACAGAGTTACATCTTTCCCTTCAAGAAGCCTTTCGCTAAGGCTGTTCTTGTGGAATTGGCAAAACGATATTTGGAAGCCCATAGAGGGCTACGGTGAAAAAGGAAATATCTTCCGTTCAAAACTGGAAAGAAGCTTTCGGAGAAACTGCTCTGTGTTCTGTTAATTCATCTCACAGAGTTACATCTTTCCCTTCAAGAAGCCTTTCGCTAAGGCTGTTCTTGTGGAATTGGCAAAGGGATATTTGGAAGCCCTTACAGGCCTATGGTGAAAAAGGAAATAACTTCCGTTCAAAACTGGAAAGAAGCTTTCTGAGAAACTGCTCTGTGTTCTTTTAATTCATCTCACAGAGTTACATCTTTCCCTTCAAGAAGCCTTTCGCTAAGGCTGTTCTTGTGGAATTGGCAAAACGATATTTGGAAGCCCATAGAGGGCTACGTTGAAAAAGGAAATATCTTCCGTTCCAAACTGGAAAGAAGCTTTCTGAGAAACTGCTCTGTGTTCTGTTTATTCACCTCACGGAGTTACTTCTTTCCCTTCAACAAGCCTTTCGCTAAGGCTGTTCTTGTGGAATTGGCAAAGGGATATTTGGAAGCCCATAGAGGCCTATGGTGAAAAAGGAAATATCTTCCGTTCAAAACTGGAAAGAAGCTTTCTGAGAAGCTGCTCTGTGTTCTGTTAATTCATCTCACAGAGTTACATCTTTCCCTTCAAGAAGCCTTTCGCTAAGGCTGTTGTTGTGGAATTGGCAAAGGGATATTTGGAAGCCCACAGAGGGCTATGGTGAAAAAGGAAATATATTCCGTGCAAAACTGGAAAGAAGCTTTCAGATAAACTGATCTGTGTTCTGTTAATTTATCTCACAGAGTTACATCTTTCCCTTCGAGAAGCCTTTCGTTAAGGCTGTTCTTGTGGAATTGGCAAAGGGATATTTGGAAGCCCATAGAGGCCTATGGTGAAAAAGGAAATATCTTCCGTTCAAAACTGGAAAGAAGCTTTCTGAGAAACTGCTCTGTGTTCTGTTAATTCATCTCACAGAGGTACATCTTTCCCTTCAAGAAGCCTTTCGCTAAGGCTGTTCATGTGCAATTTGCAAAGGGATATCTGGAAGACCATAGAGGGCTACGGTGAAAAAGGAAATATCCTCCGTTCAAAACTGGAAAGAAGCTTTCTGAGAAACTGCTCTGTGTTCTGTTAATTCATCTCACAGAGTTACATCTTTCCCTTCAAGAAGCCTTTCGTTAAGGCTGTTCTTCTGGAATTGGCAAAGGGATATTTGGAAGCCCATAGAGTGCTATGGTGAAAAAGGAAATATCTTCCGTTCAAAACTGGAAAGAAGCTTTCTGAGAAACTGCTCTGTGCTCTGTTAATTCATCTCACAGAGTTACTTCTTTCACTTCCACAAGCCTTTAGCTAAGGCTGTTCTTGTGGAATTGGCAAAGTGATATTTGGAAGCCCATAGAGGGCTATGGTGAAAAAGGAAATAACATCAATTCAAAACTGGAAAGAAGCTTTCTGAGAAGCTGCTCTGTGTTCTGTTAATTCATCTCACAGAGTTACATCTTTCCCTTCAAGAAGCCTTTCGCTAAGGCTGTTCTTGTGGAATTGGCAAAGGGATATTTGGAAGCCCATAGAGGGCTATGGTGAAAAAGGAAATATATTCCGTGCAAAACTGGAAAGAAGCTTTCTGATAAACTGATCTGTGTTCTGTTAGTTTATCTCACAGAGTTACATCTTTCCCTTCGAGAAGCCTTTCGTTAAGGCTGTTCTTGTGGAATTGGCAAAGGGATATTTGGAAGCCCATAGAGGCCTATGGTGAAAAAGGAAATATCTTCCGTTCAAAACTGGAAAGAAGCTTTCTGAGAAACTGCTCTGTGTTCTGTTAATTCATCTCACAGAGTTACATCTTTCCCTTCAAGAAGCCTTTGGCTAAGGCTGTTCTTGTAGAATTGGCAAAGGGATATTTGGAAGCCCTTAGAGGGCTATGGTGAAAAAGGAAATAACATCCGTTCAAACCTGGAAAGAAGCTTTCAGAGAAACTGCTCTGTGTTTCTTTAATTCATGTCACAGAGTTACATCTTTCCCTTCAGGAAGCCTTTCGCTAAGGCTGTTCTTGTGGAATTGGCAAAACGATATTTGGAAGCCCATAGAGGGCTACGGTGAAAAAGGAAATATCTTCCGTTCAAAACTGGAAAGAAGCTTTCGGAGAAACTGCTCTGTGTTCTGTTAATTCATCTCACAGAGTTACATCTTTCCCTTCAAGAAGCCTTTCGCTAAGGCTGTTCTTGTGGAATTGGCAAAGGGATATTTGGAAGCCCATAGAGGGCTATGGTGAAAAAGGAAATATCTTCCGTTCAAAACTGGAAAGAAGCTTTCTGAGAAACTCCTCTGTGTTCTGTTAATTCATCTCACAGAGTTACATCTTTCCCTTCGAGAAGCCTTTCGCTAAGGCTGTTCTTGTGGAATTGGAAAAGGGATATTTGGAAGCCCATAGAGGGCTATGGTGAAAAAGGAAATATCTTCCGTTCAAAACTGGAAAGAAGCTTTCTGAGAAACTGCTCCGTGTTCTGTTAATTCATCTCACAGAGTTACATCTTTCCCTTCAAGAAGACTTTCGCTAAGGCTGTTCTTTTGGAATTGGCAAAGGGATATTTGGAAGCCCATAGAGGGCTATGGTGAAAAAGGAAATATCTTCCGTACAAAACTGGAAAGAAGCTTTCTGAGAAACTGCTCTGTGTTCTGTTAATTCATTTCACCGAGTTACATCTTTCCCTTCAAGAAGCCTTTCGCTAAGGCTGTTCTTGTGGAATTGCCAAAGGGATATTTGGAAGCCCATAGAGGGCTACGGTGGAAAAGGAAATAACATCCGTTCAAAACTGGAAAGAAGCTTTCTGAAAAACTGCTCTGTGTTCTGTTAATTCATCTCACAGAGTTACATCTTTCCTTTCAAGAAACCTTTCGCTAAGGCTGTTCTTGTGGAATTGGCAAAGTGATATTTGGAAGCCCATAGAGGGCTATGGTGAAAAAGGAAATATCTTCCGTTCAAAACTGGAAAGAAGCTTTCTGAGAAACTGCTCTGTGTTCTGTTCATTCATCTCATAGAGTTACATCTTTCCCTTCAAGAAGCCTTTCGTTAAGGCCGTTCTTGTGGAATTGACAAAATGATATTTGGAAGCACATAGTGGCCTATGGTGAAAAAGGAAATATCTTCCGTTCAAAACTGGAAAGAAGCTTTCTGAGAAACTGCTCTGTGTTCTGTTAATTCATATCACAGAATTACATCTTTCCCTTCAAGAAGCCTTTCGCTGAGGCTGTTCTTGTGGAATTGGCAAAGGGATATTTGGAAGCCCTTAGAGGGCTATGGTGAAAAAGGAAATATCTTCCGTTCAAAACTGGAAAGAAGCTTTCTGAGAAACTGCTCTGTGTTCTCTTAATTCATCTCACAGAGTTACATCTTTCCCTTCAAGAAGCCTTTCGCTAAGGCTGTTCTTGTGGAATTGGCAAAGGGATATTTGGAAGCCCATAGAGGGCTATGGTGAAAAAGGAAATATCTTCCGTTCAAAACTGGAACGAAGATTTCTGAGAAACTGCTCTGTGTTCTGTTAATTCATCTCACAGAGTTACATCTTTCCCTTCAAGAAGCCTTTCGCTAAGGCTGTTCTTCTGGAATTGGCAAAGGGATATTTGGAAGCCCATAGAGTGCTATGGTGAAAAAGGAAATATCTTCCGTTCAAAACTGGAAAGAAGCTTTCTGAGAAACTGCTCTGTGTTCTGTTAATTCATCTCACAGAGTTACTTCTTTCACTTCCACAAGCCTTTCGTTAAGGCTGTTCTTGTGGAATTGGCAAAGTGATATTTGGAAGCCCATAGAGGGCTAAGGTGAAAAAGGAAATAACATCCGTTCAAAACTGGAAAGAAGCTTTCTGAGAAACTGCTCTGTGTTCTTTTAATTCATCATACAGAGTTACATCTTTCCCTTCAAGAAGCCTTTCGCTAAGGCTGTTCTTGTGGAATTAGCAAAACGATATTTCGAAGCCCATAGAGGGCTACGGTGAAAAAGGAAATATCTTCCGTTGAAAACTGGAAAGAAGCTTTCGGAGAAACTGCTCTGTGTTCTGTTAATTCATCTCACAGAGTTACATCTTTCCCTTCAAGAAGCCTTTCGCTAAGGCTCTTCTTGTGGAATTGGCAAAGGGATATTTGGAAGACCATAGAGGGCTATGGTGAAAATGGAAATATCTTCCGTTCAAACCTGGAAAGAAGCAATCCTAGAAACTCCTCTGTGTTCTCTTAATTCATCTCACAGAGTTGCATCTTTCCCTTCCAGAAGCCTTTCGCTAAGGCTGTTCTTGTGGAATTGGCAAAGGGATATTTGGAAGCCCATAGAGGGCTATGGTGAAAAAGGAAATAACATCCGTTCAAAACTGGAAAGAAGCTTTCTGAGAAACTGCTCTGTGTTCTCTTAATTCATCTCACAGAGTTACATCTTTCCCTTCAAGAAGCCTTTCGCTAAGGCTGTTCTTGTGGAATTGGCAAAACGATATTTGGAAGCCCATAGAGGGCTACGGTGAAAAAGGAAATATCTTCCGTTCAAAACTGGAAAGAAGCTTTCGGAGAAACTGCTCTGTGTTCTGTTAATTCATCTCACAGGGTTACATCTTTCCCTTCAAGAAGCCTTTCGCTAAGGCTGTTCTTGTGGAATTGGCAAAGGGATATTTGGAAGCCCATAGAGGGCTACGGTAAAAAAGAAAATATCTTCCGTTCAAAAGTGGAAAGAAGCTTTCGGAGAAACTGCTCTGTGTTCTGTTAATTCATCTCACAGAGTTATATCTTTCCCTTCAAGAAGCCTTTCGCTAAGGCTGTTCTTGTGGAATTGGCAAAGGGATATTTGGAAGCCCATAGAGGGCTATGGTGAAAAAGGAAATATCTTACGTTCCAAACTGGAAAGAAGCTTTCTGAGAAACTGCTCTGTGTTTTGTTAATTCATCTCACAGAGTTACATCTTTCCCTTCAAGAAGCCTTTCGCTAAGGCTGTTCTTGTGGAATTGGCAAAGGGATATTTGGAAGCCCATAGAGGGCTATGGTGAAAAAGGAAATATCTTCCGTTCAAAACTGGAAAGAAGCTTTCTGAGAAACTGCTCTGTGTTCTGTTAATTCACCTCACAGAGTTACATCTTTCCCTTCAAGACGCCTTTCGTTAAGGCTGTTCTTGTGGAATTGACAAAGTGATATTTGGAAGCCCATAGAGGGCTATGGTGAAAAAGGAAATATCTTCCGTTCAAAACTGGAAAGAAGCTTTCTGAGAAACTGCTCTGTGTTCTGTTAATTCATCTCACAGAGTTACATCTTTCCCTTCAAGAAACCTTTCGCTAAGGCTGTTCTTGTGGAATTGGCAAAGTTATATTTGGAAGCCCCTAGAGGGCTACGGTGAAAAAGTAAATATCTTCCGTTCAAAGCTGGAAAGAAGCTTTCTGAGAAACTGCTCTGTGTTCTGTTAATTCATCTCACAGAGTTACATCTTTCCCTTCAAGAAGCCTTTCGCTAAGGCTGTTCTTGTGGAATTGGCAAAGGGATATTTGGAAGCCTTTAGAGGGCTATGGTGAAAAAGGAAATATCTTCCGTTCAAAACTGGAAAGAAGCTTTCTGAGAAACTCCTCTGTGTTCTGTTAATTCATCTCACAGTGTTACATCTTTCCCTTCCAGAAGCCTTTCGCTAAGGCTGTTCTTGTGGAATTGGCAAAGGGATATTTGGAAGCCCTCAGAGGGCTATGGTGAAAAAGGAAATATCTTACGTTCAAAACTGGAAAGAAGCTTTCTGAGAAACTGCTCTGTGTTCTGTTAATTCATCTCACAGAGTTACATCTTTCCCTTCAAGAAGCCTTTCGCTAAGGCTGTTCTTGTGGAATTGGCAAAGGGATATTTGGAAGCCCATAGAGGGCTATGGTGAAAAAGGAAATAACTTCCGTTCAAAACTGGAAAGAAGCTTTCTGAGAAACTGCTCAGTGTTCTTATAATTCATCTCACAGAGTTACATCTTTCCCTTCAAGAAGCCTTTCGCTAAGGCTGTTCTTGTGGAATTGGCAAAACGATATTTGGAAGCCCATAGAGGGCTACGGTGAAAACGGAAATATCTTCCGTTCCAAACTGGAGAGAAGCTTTCTGAGAAACTGCTCTGTGTTCTGTTCATTCACCTCACAGAGTTACAACTTTCCCTTCAAGAAGCCTTTCGCTAAGGCTGTTCTTGTGGAATTGGCAAAGGGATATTTGGAAGCCCATAGAGGCCTATGGTGAAAAAGGAAATATCTTCCGTTCAAAACTGGAAAGAAGCTTTCGGAGAAACTGCTCTGTGTTCTGTTAATTCATCTCACAGAATTACATCTTTCCCTTCAAGAAGCCTTTCGCTAAGGCTGTTCTTGTGGATTTGGCAAAGTGATATTTGGAAGCCCATAGAGGGCTACGGTGAAAAAGGAAATAACTTACGTTCAAAACTGGAAAGAGGCTTTCGGAGAAACTGCTCTGTGTTCTGTTAATTCATCTCACAGAGTTACATCTTTCCCTTCAAGAAGCCTTTCGCTAAGGATGCTCTTGTGGAATTGGCAAAGGGATATTTGGAAGCCCATTGAGGGCTATGGTGAAAAAGGAAATATCTTCCGTTCAAAACTGGAAAGAAGCTTTCTGAGAAACTCTTCTGTGTTCTGTTAATTCATCTCACAGAGTTACATCTTTCTCTTCGAGAAGCCTTTCCCTAAGGCTGTTCTTGTGGAATTGGAAAAGGGATATTTGGAAGCCCATAGAGGGCTATGGTGAAAAAGGAAATAACATCCGTTCAAAACTGGGAAGAAGCTTTCTGAGAAACTGCTCTGTGTTCTTTTAATTCATCTCACAGAGTTACATGTTTCCCTTCAAGAAGCCTTTCGCTAAGGCTGTTCTTGTGGAATTGGCAAAACGATATTTGGAAGCCCATAGGGGGCTACGGTGAAAAAGGAAATACCTTCCGTTCAAAACTGGAAAGAAGCTTTCGGAGAAACTGCTCTGTGCTCTTTTAATTCATCTCACAGAGTTACATCTTTCCCTTCAAGAAGCCTTTCGCTAAGGCTTTTCTTGTGGAATTGGCAAAACGATATTTGGAAGCCCTTAGAGGGCTACGGTGAAAAAGGAAATATCTTCCGTTCCAAACTGGAAAGAAGCCTTCTGAGAAACTGCTCTGTGTTCTGTTTATTCACCTCACAGAGTTACTTCTTTCCCTTCAACAAGCCTTTCGTTAAGGCTGTTCTTGTGGAATTGGCAAAGGGATATTTGGAAGCCCATAGAGGGCTATGGTGAAAAAGGAAATATATTCCGTGCAAAACTGGAAAGAAGCTTTCTGATAAACTGATCTGTGTTCTGTTAATTTATCTCACAAAGTTACATCTTTTCCTTCGAGAAGCCTTTAGTTAAGGCTGTTCTTGTGGAATTGGCAAAGGGATATTTGGAAGCCCATAGAGGCCTATGGTGAAAAAGGAAATATCTTCCGTTCAAAACTGGAAAGAAGATTTCTGAGAAACTGCTCTGTGTTCTGTTAATTCATCTCACAGAGTTACATCTTTCCCTTCAAGAAGCCTTTCGCTAAGGCTGTTCTTGTGGAATTGGCAAAGGGATATTTGGAAGCCCATAGAGGGCTATGGTGAAAAAGGAAATAACATCCGTTCAAAACTGGAAAGAGGCTTTCTGAGAAACCGCTCTGTGTTCCTTTAATTCATGTCACAGAGTTACATCTTTCCCTTCAGGAAGCCTTTCGCTAAGGCTGTTCTTGTGGAATTGGCAAAACGATATTTGGAAGCCCATAGAGGGCTACGGTGAAAAAGGAAATAAATTCCGTTCAAAACTGGAAAGAAGCTTTCGGAGAAACTGCTCTGTGTTCACTTAATTCATCTCACAGAGTTACATCTTTCCCTTCAAGAAGCCTTTCGCTAAGGCTGCTCTTGTGGAATTGGCAAAGGGATATTTGGAAGCCCATTGAGGGCTATGGTGAAAAAGGAAATATCTTCCGTTCAAAACTGGAAAGAAGCTTTCTGAGAAACTGCTCTGTGTTCTGTTAATTCATCTCACCGAGTTACATCTTTCCCTTCGAGAAGCCTTTCGCTAAGGCTGTTCTTGTGGAATTGGAAAAGGGATATTTGGAAGCCCATAGAGGGCTATGGTGAAAAAGGAAATAACATCCGTTCAAAACTGGGAAGAAGCTTTCTGAGAAACTGCTCTGTGTTCTTTTAATTCATCTTACAGAGTTACATGTTTCCCTTCAAGAAGCCTTTCGCTAAGGCTGTTCTTGTGGAATTGGCAAAACGATATTTGGAAGCCCATAGAGGGCTACGGTGAAAAAGGAAATACCCTCCGTTCAAAACTGGAAAGAAGCTTTCGGAGAAACTGCTCTGTGTTCTGTTAATTCATCTCACAGAGTTACATCTTTCCCTTCAAGAAGCCTTTCGCTAAGGCTGTTCTTGTGGAATTGGCAAAGGGATATTTGGAAGCCCATAGAGGGCTATGGTGAAAAAGGAAATAACTTCCGTTCAAAACTGGAAAGAAGCTTTCTGAGAAACTGCTCTGTGTTCTTTTAATTCATCTCACAGAGTTACATCTTTCCCTTCAAGAAGCCTTTCGATAAGGCTGTTCTTGTGGAATTGGCAAAACGATATTTGGAAGCCCATAGAGGGCTACGGTGAAAAAGGAAATATCTTCCGTTCCCAACTGGAAAGAAGCTTTCTGAGAAACTGCTCTGTGTTCTGTTCATTCACCTCACAGAGTTACTTCTTTCCCTTCAACAAGTCTTTCGCTAAGGCTGTTCTTGTGGAATTGGCAAAGGGATATTTGGAAGCCCATAGAGGCCTATGGTGAAAAAGGAAATACCTTACGTTGAAAACTGGAAAGAAGCTTTCTGAGAAGCTGCTCTGTGTTCTGTTAATTCATCTCACAGAGATACATCTTTCCCTTCAAGAAGCCTTTCGCTAAGGCTGTTCTTGTGGAATTGGCAAAGGGATATTTGGAAGCCCATAGAGGGCTATGGTGAAAAAGGAAATATATTCCGTGCAAAACTGGAAAGAAGCTTTCTGATAAACTGATCTGTGTTCTCTTAATTTATCTCACAGAGTTACATCTTTCCCTTCGAGAAGCCTTTCGTTAAGGCTGTTCTTGTGGAATTGGCAAAGGGATATTTGGAAGCCCATAGAGGGCTATGGTGAAAAAGGAAATATATTCCGTGCAAAACTGGAAAGAAGCTTTCTGATAAACTGATCTGTGTTCTGTTAATTTATCTCACAGAGTTACATCTTTCCCTTCGAGAAGCCTTTAGTTAAGGCTGTTCTTGTGGAATTGGCAAAGGGATATTTGGAAGCCCATAGAGGCCTATGGTGAAAAAGGAAATATCTTCCGTTCAAAACTGGAAAGAAGATTTCTGAGAAACTGCTCTGTGTTCTGTTAATTCATCTCACAGAGGTACATCTTTCCCTTCAAGAAGCCTTTCGCTAAGGCTGTTCTTGTGGAATTGGCAAAGGGATATTTGGAAGCCCATAGAGGGCTATGGTGAAAAAGGAAATAACATCCGTTCAAAACTGGAAAGAAGCTTTCTGAGAAACCGCTCTGTGTTCCTTTAATTCATGTCACAGAGTTACATCTTTCCCTTCAGGAAGCCTTTCGCTAAGGCTGTTCTTGTGGAATTGGCAAAACGATATTTGGAAGCCCATAGAGGGCTACGGTGAAAAAGGAAATAACTTACGTTCAAAACTGGAAAGAGGCTTTCGGAGAAACTGCTCTGTGTTCTGTTAATTCATCTCACAGAGTTACATCTTTCCCTTCAAGAAGCCTTTCGCTAAGGATGCTCTTGTGGAATTGGCAAAGGGATATTTGGAAGCCCATTGAGGGCTATGGTGAAAAAGGAAATATCTTCCGTTCAAAACTGGAAAGAAGCTTTCTGAGAAACTCTTCTGTGTTCTGTTAATTCATCTCACAGAGTTACATCTTTCTCTTCGAGAAGCCTTTCGCTAAGGCTGTTCTTGTGGAATTGGAAAAGGGATATTTGGAAGCCCATAGAGGGCTATGGTGAAAAAGGAAATAACATCCGTTCAAAACTGGGAAGAAGCTTTCTGAGAAACTGCTCTGTGTTCTTTTAATTCATCTCACAGAGTTACATGTTTCCCTTCAAGAAGCCTTTCGCTAAGGCTGTTCTTGTGGAATTGGCAAAACGATATTTGGAAGCCCATAGGGGGCTACGGTGAAAAAGGAAATACCTTCCGTTCAAAACTGGAAAGAAGCTTTCGGAGAAACTGCTCTGTGTTCTGTTAATTCATCTCACAGAGTTACATCTCTCCCTTCAAGAAGCCTTTCGCTAAGGCTGTTCTTGTGGAATTGGCAAAGGGATATTTGGAAGCCCATAGAGGGCTATGGTGAAAAAGGAAATAACTTCCGTTTAAAACTGGAAAGAAGCTTTCTGAGAAACTGCTCTGTGTTCTTTTAATTCATCTCACAGAGTTACATCTTTCCCTTCAAGAAGCCTTTCGATAAGGCTGTTCTTGTGGAATTGGCAAAACGATATTTGGAAGCCCATAGAGGGCTACGGTGAAAAAGGAAATATCTTCCGTTCCAAACTGGAAAGAAGCTTTCTGAGAAACTGCTCTGTGTTCTGTTCATTCACCTCACAGAGTACCTTCTTTCCCTTCAACAAGCCTTTCGCTAAGGCTGTTCTTGTGGAATTGGCAAAGGGATATTTGGAAGCCCATAGAGGCCTATGGTGAAAAAGGAAATATCTTACGTTGAAAACTGGAAAGAAGCTTTCTGAGAAGCTGCTCTGTGTTCTGTTAATTCATCTCACAGAGTTACATGTTTCCCTTCAAGAAGCCTTTCGCTAAGGCTGTTCTTGTGGAATTGGCAAAGGGATATTTGGAAGCCCATAGAGGGCTATCGTGAAAAAGGAAATATATTCCGTGCAAAACTGGAAAGAAGCTTTCTGATAAACTGATCTGTGTTCTCTTTATTTATCTCACAGAGTTACATCTTTCCCTTCGAGAAGCCTTTCGTTAAGGCTGTTCTTGTGGAATTGGCAAAGGGATATTTGGAAGCCCATAGAGGCCTATGGTGAAAAAGGAAATATCTTCCGTTCAAAACTGGAAAGAAGCTTTCTGAGAAACTGCTCTGTGTTCTGTTAATTCATCTCACAGAGTTACATCTTTCCCTTCAAGAAGCCTTTCGCTAAGGCTGTTCTTGTGGAATTGGAAAAGGGATATTTGGAAGCCCATAGAGGGCTATGGTGAAAAAGGAAATAACATCCGTTCAAAACTGGAAAGAAGCTTTCTGAGAAACTGCTCTGTGTTCCTTTAATTCATGTCACAGAGTTACATCTTTCCCTTCAGGAAGCCTTTCGCTAAGGCTGTTCTTGTGGAATTGGCAAAACGATATTTGGAAGCCCATAGAGGGCTACGGTGAAAAAGGAAATAACTTCCGTTCAAAACTGGAAAGAAGCTTTCGGAGAAACTGCTCTGTGTTCTGTTAATTCATCTCACAGAGTTACATCTTTCCCTTCAAGAAGCCTTTCGCTAAGGCTGTTCTTGTGGAATTGGCAAAGGGATATTTGGAAGCCCATTGAGGGCTATGGTGAAAAAGGAAATATCTTCCGTTCAAAACTGGAAAGAAGCTTTCTGAGAAACTCTTCTGTGTTCTGTTAATTCATCTCACAGAGTTACACCTTTCCCTTCGAGAAGCCTTTCGCTAAGGCTGTTCTTGTGGAATTGGAAAAGGGATATTTGGAAGCCCATAGAGGGCTACGGTGAAAAAGGAAATATCTTCCGTTCCAAACTGGAAAGAAGCTTTCTGAGAAACTGCTCTGTGTTCTGTTCATTCACCTCACAGAGCTACTTCTTTCCCTTCAAAAGCCTTTCGCTAAGGCTGTTCTTGTGGAATTGGCAAAGGGATATTTGGAAGCCCATAGAGGCCTAGGGTGAAAAAGGAAATATCTTACGTTGAAAACTGGAAAGAAGCTTTCTGAGAAGCTGCTCTGTGTTCTGTTAATTCTTCTCACAGAGTTACATCTTTCCCTTCAAGAAGCCTTTCGCTAAGGCTGTTCTTGTGGAATTGGCAAAGGGATATTTGGAAGCCCATAGAGGGCTATGGTGAAACAGGAAATATATTCCGTGCAAAACTGGAAAGAAGCTTTCTGAGAAACTGCTCTGTGTTCCTTTAATTCATGTCACAGAATTACATCTTTCCCTTCAGGAGCCTTTCGCTAAGGCTGTTCTTGTGGAATTGGCAAAACGATATTTGGAAGCCCATAGAGGGCTACGGTGAAAAAGGAAATATCTTCCGTTCAAAACTGGAAAGAAGCTTTCTGAGAAACTGCTCTGTGTTCTGTTAATTCATCTCACAGAGTTACATCTTTCCCTTCAAGAAGCCTTTCGCTAAGGCTGTTCTTGTGGAATTGGCAAAGGGATATTTGGAAGCCCATAGAGGGCTATGGTGAAAAAGGAAATAACATCCGTTCAAAACTGGAAAGAAGCTTTCTGAGAAACTGCTCTGTGTTCCTTTAATTCATGTCACAGAGTTACATCTTTCCCTTAAGGAAGCCTTTCGCTAAAGCTGTTCTTGTGGAATTGGCAAAGGGATATTTGGAGGCCAATAGAGGGCTACGGTGAAAAAGGAAATATCTTCCGTTCAAAACTGGAAAGAAGCTTTCGGAGAAACTGCTCTGTGTTCTGTTAATTCATCTCACAGAGTTACATCTTTCCCTTCAAGAAGCCTTTCGCTAAGGCTGTTCTTGTGGAATTGGCAAAGGGATATTTGGAAGCCCATAGAGGGCTATGTTGAAAAAGGAAATATCTTCCGTTCAAAACTGGAAAGAAGCTTTCTGAGAAACTCCTCTGTGTTCTGTTAATTCATCTCACAGAGTTACATCTTTCCCTTCAAGAAGCCTTTCGATAAGGCTGTTCTTGTGGAATTGGCAAAGGGATATTTGGAAGCCCATAGAGGGCTATGGTGAAAAAGGAAATATCTTCCGTGCAAAACTGGAAAGAAGCTTTCTGAGAAACTGCTCTGTGTTCTGTTAATTTATCTCACAGAGTTACATCTTTCCCTTCAAGAAGCCTTTCGCTAAGGCTGTTCTTGTGGAATTGGCAAAGGGATATTTGGAAGCCCATAGAGGCCTATGGTGAAAAAGGAAATATCTTCCGTTCAAAAGTGGAAAGAAGCTTTCGGAGAAACTGCTCTGTGTTCTGTTAATTCATCTCACAGAGCTACATCTTTCCCTTCAAGAAGCCTTTCGCTAAGGCTGTTCTTGTGGAATTGGCAAAGGGATATTTGGAAGCCCTTAGAGGGCTATGGTGAAAAAGGAAATAACTTCCGTTCAAAACTGGAAAGAAGCTTTCTGCGAAACTGCCCTGTGTTCTTTTAATTCATCTCACAGAGTTACATCTTTCCCTTCAAGAAGCCTTTCGCTAAGGCTGTTCTTGTGGAATTGGCAAAACGATATTTGGAAGCCCATAGAGGGCTACGGTGAAAAAGGAAATATCTTCCGTTCCAAACTGGAAAGAAGCTTTCTGAGAAACTGCTCTGTGTTCTGTTCATTCACCTCACAGAGTTACTTCCTTCCCTTCAAAAAGCCTTTCGCTAAGGCTGTTCTTGTGGAATTGGCAAAGGGATATTTGGAAGCCCATAGAGGCCTATGGTGAAAAAGGAAATATCTTACGTTGAAAACTGGAAAGAAGCTTTCTGAGAAGCTGCTCTGTGTTCTGTTAATTCATCTCACAGAGTTACATCTTTCCCTTCAAGAAGCCTTTCGCTAAGTCTGTTCTTGTGGAATTGGCAAAGGGATATTTGGAAGCCCATAGAGGGCTATAGTGAAAAAGGAAATATATTGCGTGCAAAACTGGAAAGAAGCTTTCTGATAAACTGATCTGTGTTCTGTTAATTTATCTCACAGAGTTACATCTTTCCCTTCGAGAAGCCTTTCGTTAAGGCTGTTCTTCTGGAATTGGGAAAGGGATATTTGGAAGCCCATACAGGCCTATGGTGAAAAAGGAAATATCTTCCTTTCAAAACTGGAAAGAAGCTTTCTGAGAATCTGCTCTGTGTTCTGTTAATTCATCTCACAGAGTTACATCTTTCCCTTCAAGAAGCCTTTCGCTAAGGCTGTTCTTGTGGAATTGGCAAAGGGATATTTGGAAGCCCTTAGAGGGCTATGGTGAAAAAGGAAATAACATGCGTTCAAAACTGGAAAGAAGCTTTCTGAGAAACTGCTCTGTGTTCCTTTAATTCATGTCACAGAGTTACATCTTTCCCTTAAGGAAGCCTTTCGCTAAGGCTGTTCTTGTGGAATTGACAAAACGATATTTGGAAGCCAATAGAGGGCTACGGTGAAAAAGGAAATATCTTCCGTTCAAAACTGGAAAGAAGCTTTCGGAGAAACTGCTCTGTGTTCTGTTAATTCATCTCACAGAGTTTCATCTTTCCCTTCAAGAAACCTTTCGCTAAGGCTGTTCTTGTGGAATTGGCAAAGGGATATTTGGAAGCCCATAGAGGGCTATGTTGAAAAAGGAAATATCTTCCGTTCAAAACTGGAAAGAAGCTTTCTGAGAAACTCCTCTGTGTTCTGTTAAATCATCTCACAGAGTTACATCTTTCCCTTCGAGAAGCCTTTCGCTAAGGCTGTTCTTGTGGAATTGGAAAAGGGATATTTGGAAGCCCATAGAGGGCTATGGTGAAAAAGGAAATATCTTCCGTTCAAAACTGGAAAGAAGCTTTCTGAGAAACTGCTCTGTGTTCTGTTAATTCATCTCACAGAGTTACATCTTTCCCTTCAAGAAGACTTTCGCTAAGGCTGTTCTTTTGGAATTGGCAAAGGTATATTTGGAAGCCCATAGAGGGCTATGGTGAAAAAGGAAATAACTTCCGTTCAAAGCTGGAAAGAAGCTTTCTGAGAAACTGCTCTGTGTTTTTTTAATTCATCTCACAGAGTTACATCTTTCCCTTCAAGAAGCTTTTCGCTAAGGCTGTTCTTGTGGAATTGGCAAAATGATATTTGGAAGCCCATAGAGGGCTACGGTGAAAAAGGAAATATCTTCCGTTCCAAACTGGAAAGAAGCTTTCTGAGAAACTGCTCTGTGTTCTGTTCATTCACCTCACAGAGTTACATCTTTCCCTTCAAGAAGCCTTTCGCTAAGGCTGTTCTTGTGGAATTGGCAAAGGGATATTTGGAAGCCCATAGAGGGCTATGGTGAAAAAGGAAATATCTTCCGTTCAAAACTGGAAAGAAGCTTTCTGAGAAACTGCTCTGTGTTCTGTTAATTCATCTCACCGAGTTACATCTTTCCCTTCAAGACGCCTTTCGCTAAGGCTGTTCTTGTGGAATTGGCAAAGGGATATTTGGAAGCCCATAGAGGGCTATGGTGGAAAAGGAAATAACATCCGTTCAAAACTGGAAAGAAGCTTTCTGAGAAACTGCTCTGTGTTCTGTTAATTCATCTCACAGAGTTACATCTTTCCTTTCAAGAAGCCTTTCGCTAAGGCTGTTCTTGTGGAATTGGCAAAATGATATTTGGAAGCCCATAGAGGGCTATGGTGAAAAAGGAAATATCTTCCGTTCAAAACTGGAAAGAAGCTTTCTGAGAAACTGCTCTGTGTTCTGTTCATTCATCTCATAGAGTTATATCTTTCCCTTCAAGAAGCCTTTCGTTAAGGCCGTTCTTGTGGAATTGACAAAATGATATTTGGAAGCACATAGTGGCCTATGGTGAAAAAGGAAAGATCTTCCGTTCAAAACTGGAAAGAAGCTTTCTGAGAAACTGCTCTGTGTTCTGTTAATTCATCTCACAGAATTACATCTTTCCCTTCAAGAAGCCTTTCGCTAAGGCTGTTCTTGTGGAATTGGCAAAGGGATATTTGGAAGCCCATAGAGGGCTATGGTGAAAAAGGAAATATCTTCCGTTCAAAACTGGAAAGAAGCTTTCTGAGAAACTCCTCTGTGTTCTGTTAAATCATCTCACAGAGTTACATCTTTCCCTTCGAGAAGCCTTTCGCTAAGGCTGTTCTTGTGGAATTGGAAAAGGGATATTTGGAAGCCCATAGAGGGCTATGGTGAAAAAGGAAATATCTTCCGTTCAAAACTGGAAAGAAGCTTTCTGAGAAACTGCTCTGTGTTTTTTTAATTCATCTCACAGAGTTACATCTTTCCCTTCAAGAAGCCTTTCGCTAAGGCTGTTCTTGTGGAATTGGCAAAATGATATTTGGAAGCCCATAGAGGGCTACGGTGAAAAAGGAAATATCTTCCGTTCCAAACTGGAAAGAAGCTTTCTGAGAAACTGCTCTGTGTTCTGTTCATTCACCTCACAGAGTTACATCTTTCCTTTCAAGAAGCCTTTCGCTAAGGCTGTTCTTGTGGAATTGGCAAAATGATATTTGGAAGCCCATACAGGGCTATGGTGAAAAAGGAAATATCTTCCGTTCAAAACTGGAAAGAAGCTTTCTGAGAAACTGCTCTGTGTTCTGTTAATTCATCTCACAGAGTTACATCTTTCCCTTCAAGAAGCCTTTCGCTAAGGCTGTTCTTGTGAAATTGGCAAAGGGATATTTGGAAGCCCATAGAGGGCTATGGTGAAAAAGGAAATATCTTCCGTTCAAAACTGGAACGAAGATTTCTGAGAAACTGCTCTGTGTTCTGTTAATTCTTCTCACAGAGTTATATCTTTCCCTTCAAGAAGCCTTTCGCTAAGGCTGTTCTTGTGGAATTGGCAAAGGGATATTTGGAAGCCCATGGAGGGCTATGGAGAAAACGGAAATATCTTCCGTTCAAAACTGGAAAGAAGCTTTCTGAGAAACTGCTCTGTGTTCTGTTAATTCATCTCACAGAGTTACATGTTTCCCTTCAAGAAGCCTTTCGCTAAGGCTGTTCATGTGCAATTTGCAAAGGGATATCTGGAAGACCATAGAGGGCTACGGTGAAAAAGGAAATATCCTCCGTTCAAAACTGGAAAGAAGCTTTCTGAGAAACTGCTCTGTGTTCTGTTAATTCATCTCACAGAGTTACATCTTTCCCTTCAAGAAGCCTTTCGCTAAGGCGGTTCTTGTGGAATTGGAAAAGGGATATTTGGAAGCCCATAGAGGGCTACGGTGAAAACGGAAATATCTTCCGTTCCAAACTGGAAAGAAGCTTTCTGAGAAACTGCTCTGTGTTCTGTTCATTCACCTCACAGAGTTACATCTTTCCCTTCAACAAGCCTTTCGCTAATTCTGTTCTTGTGGAATTGGCAAAGGGATATTTGGAAGCTCATAGAGGCCTATTGTGAAAAAGGAAATATCTTCCGTTCAAAACTGGAAAGAAGCTTTCTGAGAAACTGCTCTGTGTTCTGTTAATTCATCTCACCGAGTTACATCTTTCCCTTCAAGAAGCCTTTCGCTAAGGCTGTTCTTGTGGAATTGGCAAAGGGATATTTGGAAGCCCATAGAGGGCTATGGTGAAAAAGGAAATATCTTCCGTGCAAAACTGGAAAGAAGCTTCCTGAGAAACTGCTCTGTGTTCTGTTAATTTATCTCACAGAGTTACATCTTTCCCTTCAAGAAGCCTTTCGTTAAGGCTGTTCTTGTGGAATTGGCAAAGGGATATTGGGAAGCCCATAGAGTGCTATGGTGAAAAAGGAAATGTCTTCCGTTCATAACTGGAAAGAAGCTTTCTGAGAAACTGCTCTGTGTTCTGTTAATTCATCTCACAGAGTTACTTCTTTCCCTTCCACAAGCCTTTCGCTAAGGCTGTTCTTGTGGAATTGGCAAAGTGATATTTGGAAGCCCATAGAGGGCTATGGTGAAAAAGGAAATAACATCCGTTCAAAACTGGAAAGAATCTTTCTGAGAAACTGCTCTGTGTTCTTTTAATTCATCACACAGAGTTACATCTTTCCCTTCAAGAAGCCTTTCGCTAAGGCTGTTCTTGTGGAATTGGCAAAACGATATTTCGAAGCCCATAGAGGGCTACGGTGAAAAAGGAAATATCTTCCGTTCAAAACTGGAAAGAATCTTTCGGAGAAACTGCTCTGTGTTCTCTTAATTCATCTCACAGAGTTACATCTTTCCCTTCAAGAAGCCTTTCGCTAAGGCTGTTCTTGTGGAATTGGCAAAGGGATATTTGGAAGCCCATAGAGGGCTATGGTGAAAAAGGAAATATCTTCCGTTCAAAACTGGAAAGAAGCATTCTGAGAAACTCCTCTGTGTTCTCTTAATTCATCTCACAGAGTTACATCTTTCCCTTCCAGAAGCCTTTCGCTAAGGCTGTTCTTGTGGAATTGGCAAAGGGATATTTGGAAGCCCATAGAGGGCTATGGTGAAAAAGGAAATAACATCCATTCAAAACTGGAAAGAAGCTTTCTGAGAAACGGCTCTGTGTTCTCTTAATTCATCTCACAGAGTTACATCTTTCCCTTCAAGAAGCCTTTCGCTAAGGCTGTTCTTGTGGAATTGGCAAAACGATATTTGGAAGCCCATAGAGGGCTACGGTGAAAAAGGAAATATCTTCCGTTCAAAACTGGAAAGAAACTTTCGGAGAAACTGCTCTGTGTTCTGTTAATTCATCTCACAGGGTTACATCTTTCCCTTCAAGAAGCCTTTCGTTAAGGCTGTTCTTGTGGAATTGGCAAAGGGATATTTGGAAGCCCTTAGAGGGCTACGGTAAAAAAGGAAATATCTTCCGTTCAAAGCTGGAAATAAGCTTTCTGAGAAACTGCTCTGTGTTCTGTTCATTCATCTCACAGAGTTACATCTTTCCCTTCAAGAAGCCTTTCGCTAAGGCTGTTCTTGTGGAATTGGCAAAGGGATATTTGGAAGCCCATAGAGGGCTATGGTGAAAAAGGAAATATCTTCCGTTCAAAACTGGAAAGAAGCTTTCTGAGAAACTGCTCTGTGTTCTGTTAATTCATCTCACAGAGTTACATCTTTCCCTTCAAGAAGCCTTTCACTAAGGCTGTTCTTGTGGAATTGGCAAAGGGATGTTTGGAAGCCCTTAGAGGGCTATGGTGAAAAAGGAAATATCTTCCGTTCAAAACTGGAAAGAATCTTTCTGAGAAACTCCTCTGTGTTCTCTTAATTCATCTCACAGTGTTACATCTTTCCCTTCAAGAAGCCTTTCGCTAAGGCTGTTCTTGTGGAATAGGCAAAGGGATATTTGGAAGCCCATAGAGGGCTATGGTGAAAAAGGAAATAACTTCCGTTCAAAACTGGAAAGAAGCTTTCTGAGAAACTGCTCAGTGTTCTTTTAATTCATCTCACAGAGTTACATGTTTCCCTTCAAGAAGCCTTTCGCTAAGGCTGTTCTTGTGGAATTGGCAAAACGATATTTGGAAGCCCATAGAGGGCTACGGTGAAAACGGAAATATCTTCCGTTCCAAACTGGAAAGAAGCTTTCTGAGAAACTGCTCTGTGTTCTGTTAATTCAACTCACAGAGTTACATCTTTCCCTTCAAGAAGCCTTTCGCTAAGGCTGTTCTTGTGGAATTGGCAAAGGGATATTTGGAAGCCCATAGAGGGCTATGGTGAAAAAGGAAATATCTTCCGTTCAAAACTGGAAAGAAGCTTTCTGAGAAACTCCTCTGTGTTCTGTTAATTCACCTCACAGAGTTACACCTTTCCCTTCGAGAAGCCTTTCGCTAAGGCTGTTCTTGTGGAATTGGAAAAGGGATATTTGGAAGCCCATAGAGGGCTATGGTGAAAAAGGAAATATCTTCCGTTCAAAACTGGAAAGAAGCTTTCTGAGAAACTGCTCTGTGTTCTGTTAATTCATCTCACAGAGTTACATCTTTCCCTTCAAGAAGACTTTCGCTAAGGCTGTTCTTGTGGAATTGGCAAAGGGATATTTGGAAGCCCATAGAGGGCTATGGTGAAAAAGGAAATAACTTCCGTTCAAAGCTGGAAAGAAGCTTTCTGAGAAACTGCTCTGTGTTTTTTTAATTCATCTCACAGAGTTACATCTTTCCCTTCAAGAAGTCTTTCGCTAAGGCTGTTCTTGTGGAATTGGCAAAACGATATTTGGAAGCCCATAGAGGGCTACGGTGAAAACGGAAATATCTTCCGTTCCAAACTGGAAAGAAGCTTTCTGAGAAACTGCTCTGTGTTCTGTTCATTCACCTCACAGAGTTACAACTTTCCCTTCAAGAAGCCTTTCGCTAATTCTGTTCTTGTGGAATTGGCAAAGGGATATTTGGAAGCCCATAGAGGCCTATGGTGAAAAAGGATATATCTTCCGTTCAAAACTGGAAAGAAGCTTTCTGAGAAACTGCTCTGTGTTCTGTTAATTCATCTCACAGAGTTACATCTTTCCCTTCAAGAAGCCTTTCCCTAAGGCTGTTCTTGTGGAATTGGCAAAGGGATATTTGGAAGCCCATAGAGGGCTTTGGTGAAAAAGGAAATATCTTACGTTCAAAACTGGAAAGAAGCTTTCTGAGAAACTGCTCCGTGTTCTGTTAATTCATCTCACAGAGTTACATCTTTCCCTTCAAGAAGCCTTTCGCTAAGGCTGTTCTTGTGGAATTGGCAAAGGGATATTTGGAAGCCCATAGAGGGCTATGGTGAAAAAGGAAATATCTTCCGTTCAAAACTGGAAACAAGCATTCTGAGAAACTCCTCTGTGTTCTCTTAATTCATCTCACAGAGTTACATCTTTCCCTTCCAGAAGCCTTTCGCTAAGGCTGTTCTTGTGGAATTGGCAAAGGGATATTTGGAAGTCCATAGAGGGCTATGGTGAAAAAGGAAATAACATCCGTTCAAAACTGGAAAGAAGCTTTCTGAGAAACGGCTCTGTGTTCTCTTAATTCATCTCACAGAGTTACATCTTTCCCTTCAAGAAGCCTTTCGCTAAGGCTGTTCTTGTGGAATTGGCAAAACGATATTTGGAAGCCCATAGAGGGCTACGGTGAAAAAGGAAATATCTTCCGTTCAAAACTGGAAAGAAGCCTTCGGAGAAACTTCTCTGTGTTCTGTTAATTCATCTCACAGGGTTACATCTTTCCCTTCAAGAAGCCTTTCGCTAAGGCTGTTCTTGTGGAATTGGCAAAGGGATATTTGGAAGCCCATAGAGGGCTACGGTAAAAAAGGAAATATCTTCCGTTCAAAGCTGGAAAGAAGCTTTCTGAGAAACTGCTCTGTGTTCTGTTCATTCATCTCACAGAGTTACATCTTTCCCTTCAAGAAGCCTTTCGCTAAGGCTGTTCTTGTGGAATTGGCAAAGGGATATTTGGAAGCCCATAGAGGGCTATGGTAAAAAAGGAAATATCTTCCGTTCAAAACTGGAAAGAAGCTTTCTGAGAAACTGCTCTGTGTTCTGTTAATTCATCTCACAGAGTTACATCTTTCCCTTCAAGA
Organism: Chlorocebus sabaeus; assembly: GCF_047675955.1. Taxonomy (NCBI): domain Eukaryota; kingdom Metazoa; phylum Chordata; class Mammalia; order Primates; family Cercopithecidae; genus Chlorocebus; species Chlorocebus sabaeus. Next base: position 30,080,803 of record NC_132908.1, read on the forward strand.
AGCCTTTCACTAAGGCTGTTCTTGTGGAATTGGCAAAGGGATGTTTGGAAGCCCTTAGAGGGCTATGGTGAAAAAGGAAATATCTTCCGTTCAAAACTGGAAAGAATCTTTCTGAGAAACTCCTCTGTGTTCTCTTAATTCATCTCACAGTGTTACATCTTTCCCTTCAAGAAGCCTTTCGCTAAGGCTGTTCTTGTGGAATAGGCAAAGGGATATTTGGAAGCCCATAGAGGGCTATGGTGAAAAAGGAAATAACTTCCGTTCAAAACTGGAAAGAAGCTTTCTGAGAAACTGCTCAGTGTTCTTTTAATTCATCTCACAGAGTTACATGTTTCCCTTCAAGAGGCCTTTCGCTAAGGCTGTTCTTGTGGAATTGGGAAAACGATATTTGGAAGCCCATAGAGGGCTACGGTGAAAACGGAAATATCTTCCGTTCCAAACTGGAAAGAAGCTTTCTGAGAAACTGCTCTGTGTTCTGTTCATTCACCTCACAGAGTTACAACTTTCCCTTCAAGAAGCCTTTCGCTAATTCTGTTTTTGTGGAATTGGCAAAGGGATATTTGGAAGCCCATAGAGGCCTATGGTGAAAAAGGATATATCTTCCGTTCAAAACTGGAAAGAAGCTTTCTGAGAAACTGCTCTGTGTTCTGTTAATTCATCTCACAGAGTTACATCTTTCCCTTCAAGAAGCCTTTCGCTAAGGCTGTTCTTGTGGAATTGGCAAAGGGATATTTGGAGGCCCATAGAGGGCTATGGTGAAAAAGGAAATAACATCCGTTCAAAAGTGGAAAGAAGCTTTCTGAGAAACTGCTCTGTGTTCCTTTAATTCATGTCACAGCGTTACATCTTTCCCTTCAGGAAGCCTTTCGCTAAGGCTGTTCTTGTGGAATTGGCAAAACGATATTTGGAAGCCCATAGAGGGCAACGGTGAAAAAGGAAATATCTTCCGTTCAAAACTGGAAAGAAGCTTTCGGAGAAACTGCTCTGTGTTCTGTTAATTCATCTCACAGAGTTACATCTTTCCCTTCAAGAAGCCTTTCGCTAAGGCTGTTCTTGTGGAATTGGCAAAGGGATATTTGGAAGCCCATAGAGGGCTATGGTGAAAAAGGAAATATCTTCCGTTCAAAACTGGAAAGAAGCTTTCTGAGAAACTCCTCTGTGTTCTGTTAATTCATCTCACAGAGTTACATCTTTCCCTTCGAGAAGCCTTTCGCTAAGGCTGTTCTTGTGGAATTGGAAAAGGGATATTTGGAAGGCCATAGAGGGCTATGGTGAAAAAGGAAATAACATCCGTTCAAAACTGGGAAGAAGCTTTCTGAGAACCTGCTCTGTGTTCTTTTAATTCATCTCACAGAGTTACATCTTTCCCTTTAAGAAGCCTTTCGCTAAGGCTGTTCTTGTGGAATTGGCAAAACGATATTTGGAAGCCCATAGAGGGCTACGGTGAAAAAGGAAATACCTTCCGTTCAAAACTGGAAAGAAGCTTTCGGAGAAACTGCTCTGTGTTCTGTTAATTCATCTCACAGAGTTACATCTTTCCCTTCAAGAAGCCTTTCGCTAAGGCTGTTCTTGTGGAATTGGCAAAGGGATATTTGGAAGCCCATAGAGGCCTATGGTGAAAAAGGAAATATCTTACGTTGAAAATTGGAAAGAAGCTTTCTGAGAAGCTGCTCTGTGTTCTGTTAATTCATCTCACAGAGTTACATCTTTCCCTTCAAGAAGCCTTTCGCTAAGGCTGTTCTTGTGGAATTGGCAAAGGGATATTTGGAAGCCCATAGAGGGCTATGGTGAAAAAGGAAATAACATCCGTTCAAAACTGGAAAGAAGCTTTCTGAGAAACTGCTCTGTGTTCCTTTAATTCATGTCACAGAGTTACATCTTTCCCTTCAGGAAGCCTTTCGCTAAGGCTGTTCTTGTGGAATTGGCAAAACGATATTTGGAAGCCCATAGGGAGCTACGGTGAAAAACGAAATATCTTCCGTTCAAAACTGGAAAGAAGCTTTCGGAGAAACTGCTCTGTGTTCTGTTCATTCATCTCACAGAGTTACATCTTTCCCTTCAAGAAGCCTTTCGCTAAGGCTGTTCTTGTGGAATTGGCAAAGGGATATTTGGAAGCCCATAGAGGGCTATGGTGAAAAAGGAAATATCTTCCGTTCAAAACTGGAAAGAAGCTTTCTGAGAAACTCCTCTGTGTTCTGTTAATTCACCTCACAGAGTTACACCTTTCCCTTCGAGAAGCCTTTCGCTAAGGCTGTTCTTTTGGAATTGGAAAAGGGATATTTGGAAGCCCATAGAGGGCTATGGTGAAAAAGGAAATATCTTCCGTTCAAAACTGGAAAGAAGCTTTCTGAGAAACTGCTCTGTGTTCTGTTAATTCATCTCACAGAGTTACATCTTTCCCTTCAAGAAGCCTTTCGCTAAGGCTGTTCTTCTGGAATTGGCAAAACGATATTTGGAAGCCCATAGAGGGCTACGGTGAAAAAGGAAATATCTTCCGTTCAAAACTGGAAAGAAGCTTTCGGAGAAACTGCTCTGTGTTCTGTTAATTCATCTCACCGAGTTACATCTTTCCCTTCAAGAAGCCTTTCGCTAAGGCTGTTCTTGTGGAATTGGCAAATTGATATTTGGAAGCCCATTGAGGGCTATGGTGAAAAAGGAAATATCTTCCGTTCAGAACTGGAAAGAAGCTTTATGAGAAACTGCTCTGTGTTCTGTTAATTCATCTCACAGAGTTACATCTTTCCCTTCAAGAAGCCTTTCGCTAAGGCTGTTCTTGTGGAATTGGCAAAGGGATATTTGGAAGCCCATAGAGGGCTATGGTGAAAAAGGAAACAACATCCGTTCAAAAGTGGAAAGAAGCTTTCTGAGAAACTGCTCTGTGTTCTGTTAATTCATCTCACAGAGTTACATCTTTCCCTTCAAGAAGCCTTTCGCTAAGGCTGTTCTTGTGGAATTGGCAAAGGGATATTTGGAAGCCCATAGAGGGCTATGGTGAAAAAGGAAATATCTTCCGTTCAAAACTGGAAAGAAGCTTTCTGAGAAACTGCTCTGTGTTCTGTTAATTCATCTCACAGAGTTACATCTTTCCCTTCAAGAAGACTTTCGCTAAGGCTGTTCTTTTGGAATTGGCAAAGGGATATTTGGAAGCCCATAGAGGGCTATGGTGAAAAAGGAAATAACTTCCGTTCAAAGCTGGAAAGAAGCTTTCTGAGAAACTGCTCTGTGTTTTTTTAATTCATCTCACAGACTTACATCTTTCCCTTCAAGAAGCCTTTCGCTAAGGCTGTTCTTGTGGAATTGGCAAAACGATATTTGAAAGCCCATAGAGGGCTACGGTGAAAAAGGAAATATCTTCCGTGCAAAACTTGAAAGAAGCTTCCTGAGAAACTGCTCTGTGTTCTGTTAATTTATCTCACAGAGTTACATCTTTCACTCCAAGAAGCCTTTCGCTAAGGCTGTTGTTGAGGAATTGGCAAAGGGATATTTGGAAGCCCATAGAGGCCTATGGTGAAAAAGGAAATATCTTCCGTTCAAAACTGGAAAGAAGCTTTCTGAGAAACTGCTCTGTGTTCTGTTAATTCATCTCACAGAGTTACATCTTTCCCTTCAAGAAGCCTTTCGCTAAGGCTGTTTTTGTGGATTTGGCAAAGTGATATTTGGAAGCCCATAGAGGGCTATGGTGAAAAAGGAAATAACATCCGTTCAAAACTGGAAAGAAGCTTTCTGAGAAACTGCTCTGTGTTCTTTTAATTCATCACACAGAGTTACATCTTTTCCTTCAAGAAGCCTTTCGCTAAGGCTGTTCTTCTGGAATTGGCAAAACGATATTTGGAAGCCCATAGAGGGTTACGGTGAAAAAGGAAATATCTTCCGTTCAAAACTGGAAAGAAGCTTTCGGAGAAACTGCTCTGTGTTCTGTTAATGCATCTCACAGGGTTACATCTTTCCCTTCAAGAAGCCTTTCGCTAAGGCTGTTCTTGTGGAATTGGCAAAGGGATATTTGGAAGCCCATAGAGGGCTTTGGTGAAAAAGGAAATATCTTACGTTCAAAACTGGAAAGAAGCTTTCTGAGAAACTGCTCTGTGTTCTGTTAATTCATCTCACAGAGTTACATCTTTCCCTTCAAGAAGCCTTTCGCTAAGGCTGTTCTTGTGGAATTGGCAAAGGGATATTTGGAAGCCCATAGAGGGCTATGGTGAGAAAGGAAATATCTTCCGTGCAAAACTGGAAAGAAGCTTCCTGAGAAACTGCTCTGTGTTCTGTTAATTTATCTCACAGAGTTACATCTTTCCCTTCAAGAAGCCTTTCGCTAAGGCTGTTCTTGAGGAATTGGCAAAGGGATATTTGGAAGCCCATAGAGGCCTATGGTGAAAAAGGAAATATCTTCCCTTGAAAACTGGAAAGAAGCTTTCTGAGAAACTGCTCTGTGTTCTGTTAATTCATCTCACAGAGTTACATCTTTCCCTTCCAGAAGCCTTTCGCTAAGGCTGTTCTTGTGGATTTGGCAAAGTGATATTTGGAAGCCCATAGAGGGCTATGGTGAAAAAGGAAATAACATCCGTTCAAAACTGGAAAGAAGCTTTCTGAGAAACTGCTCTGTGTTCTTTTAATTCATCACACAGAGATACATCTTTCCCTTCAAGAAGCCTTTCGCTAAGGCTGTTCTTCTGGAATTGGCAAAACGATATTTGGAAGCCCATAGAGGGTTACGGTGAAAAAGGAAATATCTTCCGTTCAAAACTGGCAAGAAGCTTTCGGAGAAACTGCTCTGTGTCCTGTTAATTCATCTCACCGAGTTACATCTTTCCCTTCAAGAAGCCTTTCGCTAAGGCTGTTCTTGTGGAATTGGCAAAGGGATATTTGGAAGCCCATAGAGGGCTATGGTGAAAAAGGAAATATCTTCCGTTCAAAACTGGAAAGAAGCTTTCTGAGAAACTGCTCTGTGTTCTGTTAATTCATCTCACAGAGTTACATCTTTCCCTTCAAGAAGCCTTTCGCTAAGGCTGTTCTTGTGGAATTGGCAAAGGGATATTTGGAAGCCCATAGAGGGCTATGGTGAAAAAGGAAATATCTTCCGTGCAAAACTGGAAAGAAGCTTTCTGAGAAACTGCTCTGTGTTCTGTTAATTTATCTCACAGAGTTACATCTTTCCCTTCAAGAAGCCTTTCACTAAGGCTGTTCTTGTGGAATTGGCAAAGGGATATTTGGAAGCCCATAGAGGCTAATGGTGAAAAAGGAAATATCTTCCGTTCAAAACTGGAAAGAAGCTTTCTGAGAAACTGCTCTGTGTTCTGTTAATTCATCTCACAGAGTTACATCTTACCCTTCAAGAAGCCTTTCGCTAAGGCTGTTCTTGTGGAATTGGCAAAGGGATATTTGGAAGCCCATAGATGGCTATGGTGAAAAAGGAAATAACATCCGTTCAAAAGTGGAAAGAAGCTTTCTGAGAAACTGCTCTGTGTTCCTTTAATTCATGTCACAGAGTTACATCTTTCCCTTCAGGAAGCCTTTCGCTAAGGCTGTTCTTGTGGAATTGGCAAAACGATATTTGGAAGCCCATAGAGGGCTACGGTGAAAAAGGAAATATCTTCCGTTCAAAACTGGAAAGAAGCTTTCGGAGAAACTGCTCTGTGTTCTGTTAATTCATCTCACAGAGTTACATCTTTCCCTTCAAGAAGCCTTTCGCTAAGGCTGTTCTTGTGGAATTGGCAAAACGATATTTGGAAGCCCATAGAGGGCTACGGTGAAAAAGGAAATACCTTCCGTTCAAAACTGGAAAGAAGCTTTCGGAGAAACTGCTCTGTGTTCTGTTAATTCATCTCACAGAGTTACATCTTTCCCTTCAAGAAGCCTTTCGCTAAGGCTGTTCTTGTGGAATTGGCAAAACGATATTTGGAAGCCCATAGAGGGCTACGGTGAAAAAGGAAATATCTTCCGTTCAAAACTGGAAAGAAGCTTTCTGAGAAACTGCTCTGTGTTCTGTTCATTCACCTCACAGAGTTACTTCTTTCCCTTCAACAAGCCTTTCGCTAAGGCTGTTCTTGTGGAATTGGCAAAGGGATATTTGGAAGCCCATAGAGGCCTATGGTGAAAAAGGAAATATCTTACGTTGAAAACTGGAAGGAAGCTTTCTGAGAAGCTGCTCTGTGTTCTGTTAATTCATCTCACAGAGTTACATCTTTCCCTTCAAGAAGCCTTTCGCTAAGGCTGTTCTTGTGGAATTGGCAAAGGGATATTTGGAAGCCCATAGAGGGCTATCGTGAAAAAGGAAATATATTCCGTGCAAAACTGGAAAGAAGCTTTCTGATAAACTGATCTGTGTTCTGTTAATTCATCTCACAGAGTTACATCTTTCCCTTCAAGAAGCCTTTCGCTAAGGCTGTTCTTGTGGAATTGGCAAAGGGATATTTGGAAGCCCATAGAGGGCTATGGTGAAAAAGGAAATAACATCCGTTCAAAACTGGAAAGAAGCTTTCTGAGAAACTGCTCTGTGTTCCTTTAATTCATGTCACAGAGTTACATCTTTCCCTTCAGGAAGCCTTTCGCTAAGGCTGTTCTTGTGGAATTGGCAAAACGATATTTGGAAGCCCATAGAGAGCTACGGTGAAAAAGGAAATATCTTCCGTTCAAAACTGGAAAGAAGCTTTCGGAGAAACTGCTCTGTGTTCTGTTCATTCATCTCACAGAGTTACATCTTTCCCTTCAAGAAGCCTTTCGCTAAGGCTGTTCTTGTGGAATTGGCAAAGGGATATTTGGAAGCCCATAGAGGGCTATGGTGAAAAAGGAAATATCTTCCGTTCAAAACTGGAAAGAAGCTTTCTGAGAAACTCCTCTGTGTTCTGTTAATTCACCTCACAGAGTTACACCTTTCCCTTCGAGAAGCCTTTCGCTAAGGCTGTTCTTGTGGAATTGGAAAAGGGATATTTGGAAGCCCATAGAGGGCTATGGTGAAAAAGGAAATATCTTCCGTTCAAAACTGGAAAGAAGCTTTCTGAGAAACTGCTCTGTGTTCTGTTAATTCATCTCACAGAGTTACATCTTTCCCTTCAAGAAGACTTTCGCTAAGGCTGTTCTTTTGGAATTGGCAAAGGGATATTTGGAAGCCCATAGAGGGCTATGGTGAAAAAGGAAATAACTTCCGTTCAAAGCTGGAAAGAAGCTTTCTGAGAACCTGCTCTGTGTTTTTTTAATTCATCTCACAGAGTTACATCTTTCCCTTCAAGAAGTCTTTCGCTAAGGCTGTTCTTGTGGAATTGGCAAAACGATATTTGGAAGCCCATAGAGGGCTACGGTGAAAACGGAAATATCTTCCGTTCCAAACTGGAAAGAAGCTTTCTGAGTAACTGCTCTGTGTTCTGTTCATTCACCTCACAGAGTTACAACTTTCCCTTCAAGAAGCCTTTCGCTAATTCTGTTCTTGTGGAATTGGCAAAGGGATATTTGGAAGCCCATAGAGGCCTATGGTGAAAAAGGATATATCTTCCGTTCAAAACTGGAAAGAAGCTTTCTGAGAAACTGCTCTGTGTTCTGTTAATTCATCTCACAGAGTTACATCTTTCCCTTCAAGAAGCCTTTCGCTAAGGCTGTTCTTGTGGAATTGGCAAAGGGATATTTGGAAGCCCATAGAGGGCTTTGGTGAAAAAGGAAATATCTTACGTTCAAAACTGGAAAGAAGCTTTCTGAGAAACTGCTCCGTGTTCTGTTAATTCATCTCACAGAGTTACATCTTTCCCTTCAAGAAGCCTTTCGCTAAGGCTGTTCTTGTGAAATTGGCAAAGGGATATTTGGAAGCCCATAGAGGGCTATGGTGAAAAAGGAAATATCTTCCGTGCAAAACTGGAAAGAAGCTTCCTGAGAAACTGCTCTGTGTTCTGTTAATTTATCTCATAGAGTTACATCTTTCCCTTCAAGAAGCCTTTCGCTAAGGCTGTTCTTGAGGAATTGGCAAAGGGATATTTGGAAGCCCATAGAGGCCTATGGTGAAAAAGGAAATATCTTCCGTTCAAAACTGGAAGGAAGCTTTCTGAGAAACTACTCTGTGTTCTGTTAATTCATCTCACAGAGTTACATCTTTCCCTTCAAGAAGCCTTTCGCTAAGGCTGTTCTTGTGGATTTGGCAAAGTGAAATTTGGAAGCCCATAGAGGGCTATGGTGAAAAAGGAAATAACATCCGTTCAAAACTGGAAAGAAGCTTTCTGAGAAACTGCTCTGTGTTCTTTTAATTCATCACACAGAGTTACATCTTTCCCTTCAAGAAGCCTTTCGCTAAGGCTGTTCTTCTGGAATTGGCAAAACGATATTTAGAAGCCCATAGAGGGCTACGGTGAAAAAGGAAATATCTTCCGTTCAAAACTGGAAAGAAGCTTTCGGAGAAACTGCTCTGTGTTCTGTTAATTCATCTCACCGAGTTACATCTTTCCCTTCAAGAAGCCTTTCGCTAAGGCTGTTCTTGTGGAATTGGCAAATTGATATTTGAAAGCCCATTGAGGGCTATGGTGAAAAAGGAAATATCTTCCGTTCAAAACTGGAAAGAAGCTTTCTGAGAAACTGCTCTGTGTTCTGTTAATTCATCTCACAGAGTTACATCTTTCCCTTCAAGAAGCCTTTCGCTAAGGCTGTTCTTGTGGAATTGGCAAAGGGATATTTGGAAGCCCATAGAGGGCTATGGTGAAAAAGGAAACAACATCCGTTCAAAAGTGGAAAGAAGCTTTCTGAGAAACTGCTCTGTGTTCCTTTAATTCATGTCACAGAGTTACATCTTTCCCTTCAGGAAGCCTTTCGCTAAGGCTGTTCTTGTGGAATTGGCAAAACGATATTTGGAAGCCCATAGAGGGCTACGGTGAAAAAGGAAATATCTTCCGTTCAAAACTGGAAAGAAGCATTCGGAGAAACTGCTCTGTGTTCTGTTAATTCATCTCACAGAGTTACATCTTTCCCTTCAAGAAGCCTTTCGCTAAGGCTGTTCTTGTGGAATTGGCAAAGGGATATTTGGAAGCCCATAGAGGGCTATGGTGAAAAAGGAAATATCTTCCGTTCAAAACTGGAAAGAAGCTTTCTGAGAAACTGCTCTGTGTTCTGTTAATTCATCTCACAGAGTTACATCTTTCCCTTCAAGAAGACTTTCGCTAAGGCTGTTCTTTTGGAATTGGCAAAGGGATATTTGGAAGCCCATAGAGGGCTATGGTGAAAAAGGAAATAACTTCCGTTCAAAGCTGGAAAGAAGCTTTCTGAGAAACTGCTCTGTGTTTTTTTAATTCATCTCACAGAGTTACATCTTTCCCTTCAAGAAGACTTTCGCTAAGGCTGTTCTTGTGGAATTGGCAAAACGATATTTGGAAGCCCATAGAGGGCTACGGTGAAAAAGGAAATATCTTCCGTTCAAAACTGGCAAGAAGCTTTCGGAGAAACTGCTCTGTGTCCTGTTAATTCATCTCACCGAGTTACATCTTTCCCTTCAAGAAGCCTTTCGCTAAGGCTGTTCTTGTGGAATTGGCAAAGGGATATTTGGAAGCCCATAGAGGGCTATGGTGAAAAAGGAAATATCTTCCGTGCAAAACTGGAAAGAAGCTTCCTGAGAAACTGCTCTGTGTTCTGTTAATTTATGTCACCGAGTTACATCTTTCCCTTCAAGAAGCCTTTCGTTAAGGCTGTTCTTGTGGAATTGGCAAAGGGATATTTGGAAGCCCATAGAGTGCTATGGTGAAAAAGGAAATATCTTCCGTTCATAACTGGAAAGAAGCTTTCTGAGAAACTGCTCTGTGTTCTGTTAATTCATCTCACAGAGTTACTTCTTTCCCTTCCACAAGCCTTTCGCTAAGGCTGTTCTTGTGGAATTGGCAAAGTGATATTTGGAAGCCCATAGAGGGCTATGGTGAAAAAGGAAATAACATCCGTTCAAAACTGGAAAGAAGCTTTCTGAGAAACTGCTCTGTGTTCTTTTAATTCATCACACAGAGTTACATCTTTCCCTTCAAGAAGCCTTTCGCTAAGGCTGTTCTTGTGGAATTGGCAAAGGGATATTTGGAAGCCCATAGAGGGCTATGGTGAAAAAGGAAATATCTTCCGTTCAAAACTGGAAAGAAGCATTCTGAGAAACTCCTCTGTGTTCTCTTAATTCATCTCACAGAGTTACATCTTTCCCTTCAAGAAGCCTTTCGCTAAGGCTGTTCTTGTGGAATTGGCAAAACGATATTTGGAAGCCCATAGAGGGCTACGGTGAAAAAGGAAATATCTTCCGTTCAAAACTGGAAAGAAGCTTTCTGAGAAACTGCTCTGTGTTCTGTTCATTCACCTCACAGAGTTACTTCTTTCCCTTCAACAAGCCTTTCGCTAAGGCTGTTCTTGTGGAATTGGCAAAGGGATATTTGGAAGCCCATAGAGGCCTATGGTGAAAAAGGAAATATCTTACGTTGAAAACTGGAAGGAAGCTTTCTGAGAAGCTGCTCTGTGTTCTGTTAATTCATCTCACAGAGTTACATCTTTCCCTTCAAGAAGCCTTTCGCTAAGGCTGTTCTTGTGGAATTGGCAAAGGGATATTTGGAAGCCCATAGAGGGCTATCGTGAAAAAGGAAATATATTCCGTGCAAAACTGGAAAGAAGCTTTCTGATAAACTGATCTGTGTTCTGTTAATTCATCTCACAGAGTTACATCTTTCCCTTCAAGAAGCCTTTCGCTAAGGCTGTTCTTGTGGAATTGGCAAAGGGATATTTGGAAGCCCATAGAGGGCTATGGTGAAAAAGGAAATAACATCCGTTCAAAACTGGAAAGAAGCTTTCTGAGAAACTGCTCTGTGTTCCTTTAATTCATGTCACAGAGTTACATCTTTCCCTTCAGGAAGCCTTTCGCTAAGGCTGTTCTTGTGGAATTGGCAAAACGATATTTGGAAGCCCATAGAGAGCTACGGTGAAAAAGGAAATATCTTCCGTTCAAAACTGGAAAGAAGCTTTCGGAGAAACTGCTCTGTGTTCTGTTCATTCATCTCACAGAGTTACATCTTTCCCTTCAAGAAGCCTTTCGCTAAGGCTGTTCTTGTGGAATTGGCAAAGGGATATTTGGAAGCCCATAGAGGGCTATGGTGAAAAAGGAAATATCTTCCGTTCAAAACTGGAAAGAAGCTTTCTGAGAAACTCCTCTGTGTTCTGTTAATTCACCTCACAGAGTTACACCTTTCCCTTCGAGAAGCCTTTCGCTAAGGCTGTTCTTGTGGAATTGGAAAAGGGATATTTGGAAGCCCATAGAGGGCTATGGTGAAAAAGGAAATATCTTCCGTTCAAAACTGGAAAGAAGCTTTCTGAGAAACTGCTCTGTGTTCTGTTAATTCATCTCACAGAGTTACATCTTTCCCTTCAAGAAGACTTTCGCTAAGGCTGTTCTTTTGGAATTGGCAAAGGGATATTTGGAAGCCCATAGAGGGCTATGGTGAAAAAGGAAATAACTTCCGTTCAAAGCTGGAAAGAAGCTTTCTGAGAACCTGCTCTGTGTTTTTTTAATTCATCTCACAGAGTTACATCTTTCCCTTCAAGAAGTCTTTCGCTAAGGCTGTTCTTGTGGAATTGGCAAAACGATATTTGGAAGCCCATAGAGGGCTACGGTGAAAACGGAAATATCTTCCGTTCCAAACTGGAAAGAAGCTTTCTGAGTAACTGCTCTGTGTTCTGTTCATTCACCTCACAGAGTTACAACTTTCCCTTCAAGAAGCCTTTCGCTAATTCTGTTCTTGTGGAATTGGCAAAGGGATATTTGGAAGCCCATAGAGGCCTATGGTGAAAAAGGATATATCTTCCGTTCAAAACTGGAAAGAAGCTTTCTGAGAAACTGCTCTGTGTTCTGTTAATTCATCTCACAGAGTTACATCTTTCCCTTCAAGAAGCCTTTCGCTAAGGCTGTTCTTGTGGAATTGGCAAAGGGATATTTGGAAGCCCATAGAGGGCTTTGGTGAAAAAGGAAATATCTTACGTTCAAAACTGGAAAGAAGCTTTCTGAGAAACTGCTCCGTGTTCTGTTAATTCATCTCACAGAGTTACATCTTTCCCTTCAAGAAGCCTTTCGCTAAGGCTGTTCTTGTGAAATTGGCAAAGGGATATTTGGAAGCCCATAGAGGGCTATGGTGAAAAAGGAAATATCTTCCGTGCAAAACTGGAAAGAAGCTTCCTGAGAAACTGCTCTGTGTTCTGTTAATTTATCTCATAGAGTTACATCTTTCCCTTCAAGAAGCCTTTCGCTAAGGCTGTTCTTGAGGAATTGGCAAAGGGATATTTGGAAGCCCATAGAGGCCTATGGTGAAAAAGGAAATATCTTCCGTTCAAAACTGGAAGGAAGCTTTCTGAGAAACTACTCTGTGTTCTGTTAATTCATCTCACAGAGTTACATCTTTCCCTTCAAGAAGCCTTTCGCTAAGGCTGTTCTTGTGGATTTGGCAAAGTGAAATTTGGAAGCCCATAGAGGGCTATGGTGAAAAAGGAAATAACATCCGTTCAAAACTGGAAAGAAGCTTTCTGAGAAACTGCTCTGTGTTCTTTTAATTCATCACACAGAGTTACATCTTTCCCTTCAAGAAGCCTTTCGCTAAGGCTGTTCTTCTGGAATTGGCAAAACGATATTTAGAAGCCCATAGAGGGCTACGGTGAAAAAGGAAATATCTTCCGTTCAAAACTGGAAAGAAGCTTTCGGAGAAACTGCTCTGTGTTCTGTTAATTCATCTCACCGAGTTACATCTTTCCCTTCAAGAAGCCTTTCGCTAAGGCTGTTCTTGTGGAATTGGCAAATTGATATTTGAAAGCCCATTGAGGGCTATGGTGAAAAAGGAAATATCTTCCGTTCAAAACTGGAAAGAAGCTTTCTGAGAAACTGCTCTGTGTTCTGTTAATTCATCTCACAGAGTTACATCTTTCCCTTCAAGAAGCCTTTCGCTAAGGCTGTTCTTGTGGAATTGGCAAAGGGATATTTGGAAGCCCATAGAGGGCTATGGTGAAAAAGGAAACAACATCCGTTCAAAAGTGGAAAGAAGCTTTCTGAGAAACTGCTCTGTGTTCCTTTAATTCATGTCACAGAGTTACATCTTTCCCTTCAGGAAGCCTTTCGCTAAGGCTGTTCTTGTGGAATTGGCAAAACGATATTTGGAAGCCCATAGAGGGCTACGGTGAAAAAGGAAATATCTTCCGTTCAAAACTGGAAAGAAGCATTCGGAGAAACTGCTCTGTGTTCTGTTAATTCATCTCACAGAGTTACATCTTTCCCTTCAAGAAGCCTTTCGCTAAGGCTGTTCTTGTGGAATTGGCAAAGGGATATTTGGAAGCCCATAGAGGGCTATGGTGAAAAAGGAAATATCTTCCGTTCAAAACTGGAAAGAAGCTTTCTGAGAAACTGCTCTGTGTTCTGTTAATTCATCTCACAGAGTTACATCTTTCCCTTCAAGAAGACTTTCGCTAAGGCTGTTCTTTTGGAATTGGCAAAGGGATATTTGGAAGCCCATAGAGGGCTATGGTGAAAAAGGAAATAACTTCCGTTCAAAGCTGGAAAGAAGCTTTCTGAGAAACTGCTCTGTGTTTTTTTAATTCATCTCACAGAGTTACATCTTTCCCTTCAAGAAGACTTTCGCTAAGGCTGTTCTTGTGGAATTGGCAAAACGATATTTGGAAGCCCATAGAGGGCTACGGTGAAAAAGGAAATATCTTCCGTTCAAAACTGGCAAGAAGCTTTCGGAGAAACTGCTCTGTGTCCTGTTAATTCATCTCACCGAGTTACATCTTTCCCTTCAAGAAGCCTTTCGCTAAGGCTGTTCTTGTGGAATTGGCAAAGGGATATTTGGAAGCCCATAGAGGGCTATGGTGAAAAAGGAAATATCTTCCGTGCAAAACTGGAAAGAAGCTTCCTGAGAAACTGCTCTGTGTTCTGTTAATTTATGTCACCGAGTTACATCTTTCCCTTCAAGAAGCCTTTCGTTAAGGCTGTTCTTGTGGAATTGGCAAAGGGATATTTGGAAGCCCATAGAGTGCTATGGTGAAAAAGGAAATATCTTCCGTTCATAACTGGAAAGAAGCTTTCTGAGAAACTGCTCTGTGTTCTGTTAATTCATCTCACAGAGTTACTTCTTTCCCTTCCACAAGCCTTTCGCTAAGGCTGTTCTTGTGGAATTGGCAAAGTGATATTTGGAAGCCCATAGAGGGCTATGGTGAAAAAGGAAATAACATCCGTTCAAAACTGGAAAGAAGCTTTCTGAGAAACTGCTCTGTGTTCTTTTAATTCATCACACAGAGTTACATCTTTCCCTTCAAGAAGCCTTTCGCTAAGGCTGTTCTTGTGGAATTGGCAAAGGGATATTTGGAAGCCCATAGAGGGCTATGGTGAAAAAGGAAATATCTTCCGTTCAAAACTGGAAAGAAGCATTCTGAGAAACTCCTCTGTGTTCTCTTAATTCATCTCACAGAGTTACATCTTTCCCTTCAAGAAGCCTTTCGCTAAGGCTGTTCTTGTGGAATTGGCAAAGGGATATTTGGAAGCCCATAGAGGGCTATGGTGAAAAAGGAAATAACATCCGTTCAAAATTGGAAAGAAACTTTCTGAGAAACGGCTCTGTGTTCTCTTAATTCATGTCACAGAGTTACATCTTTCCCTTCAAGAAGCCTTTCGCTAAGGCTGTTCTTGTGGAATTGGCAAAACGATATTTGGAAGCCCATAGAGGGCTACGGTGAAAAAGGAAATATCTTCCGTTCAAAACTGGAAAGAAGCTTTCGGAGAAACTGCTCTGTGTTCTGTTAATGCATCTCACAGGGTTACATCTTTCCCTTCAAGAAGCCTTTCGCTAAGGCTGTTCTTGTGGAATTGGCAAAGGGATATTTGGAAGCCCATAGACGGCTTTGGTGAAAAAGGAAATATCTTACGTTCAAAACTGGAAAGAAGCTTTATGAGAAACTGCTCTGTGTTCTGTTAATTCATCTCACAGAGTTACATCTTTCCCTTCAAGAAGCCTTTCGCTAAGGCTCTTCTTGTGGAATTGGCAAAGGGATATTTGGAAGCCCATAGAGGGCTATGGTTAGAAAGGAAATATCTTCCGTGCAAAACTGGAAAGAAGCTTCCTGAGAAACTGCTCTGTGTTCTGTTAATTTATCTCACAGAGTTACATCTTTCCCTTCAAGAAGCCTTTCGCTAAGGCTGTTCTTGAGGAATTGGCAAAGGGATATTTGGAAGCCCTTAGAGGCCTATGGTGAAAAAGGAAATATCTTCCGTTCAAAACTGGAAAGAAGCTTTCTGAGAAACTGCTCTGTGTTCTGTTAATTCATCTCACAGAGTTACACCTTTCCCTTCCAGAAGCCTTTCGCTAAGGCTGTTCTTGTGGATTTGGCAAAGTGATATTTGGAAGCCCATAGAGGGCTATGGTGAAAAAGGAAATAACATCCGTTCAAAACTGGAAAGAAGCTTTCTGAGAAACTGCTCTGTGTTCTTTTAATTCATCACACAGAGTTACATCTTTCCCTTCAAGAAGCCTTTCGCTAAGGCTGTTCTTCTGGAATTGGAAAAACGATATTTGGAAGCCCATAGAGGGTTACGGTGAAAAAGGAAATATCTTCCGTTCAAAACTGGCAAGAAGCTTTCGGAGAAACTGCTCTGTGTCCTGTTAATTCATCTCACCGAGTTACATCTTTCCCTTCAAGAAGCCTTTCGCTAAGGCTGTTCTTGTGGAATTGGCAAAGGGATATTTGGAAGCCCATAGAGGGCTATGGTGAAAAAGGAAATATCTTCCGTGCAAAACTGGAAAGAAGCTTCCTGAGAAACTGCTCTGTGTTCTGTTAATTTATCTCACAGAGTTACATCTTTCCCTTCAAGAAGCCTTTCGCTAAGGCTGTTCTTGAGGAATTGGCAAAGGGATATTTGGAAGGCCATAGAGGCCTATGGTGAAAAAGGAAATATCTTCCGTTCAAAACTGGAAGGAAGCTTTCTGAGAAACTACTCTGTGTTCTGTTAATTCATCTCACAGAGTTACATCTTTCCCTTCAAGAAGCCTTTCGCTAAGGCTGTTCTTGTGGATTTGGCAAAGTGAAATTTGGAAGCCCATAGAGGGCTATGGTGAAAAAGGAAATAACATCCGTTCAAAACTGGAAAGAAGCTTTCTGAGAAACTGCTCTGTGTTCTTTTAATTCATCACACAGAGTTACATCTTTCCCTTCAAGAAGCCTTTCGCTAAGGCTGTTCTTCTGGAATTGGCAAAACGATATTTGGAAGCCCATAGAGGGCTACGGTGAAAAAGGAAATATCTTCCGTTCAAAACTGGAAAGAAGCTTTCGGAGAAACTGCTCTGTGTTCTGTTAATTCATCTCACCGAGTTACATCTTTCCCTTCAAGAAGCCTTTCGCTAAGGCTGTTCTTGTGGAATTGGCAAATTGATATTTGAAAGCCCATTGAGGGCTATGGTGAAAAAGGAAATATCTTCCGTTCAAAACTGGAAAGAAGCTTTCTGAGAAACTGCTCTGTGTTCTGTTAATTCATCTCACAGAGTTACATCTTTCCCTTCAAGAAGCCTTTCGCTAAGGCTGTTCTTGTGGAATTGGCAAAGGGATATTTGGAAGCCCATAGAGGGCTATGGTGAAAAAGGAAACAACATCCGTTCAAAAGTGGAAAGAAGCTTTCTGAGAAACTGCTCTGTGTTCCTTTAATTCATGTCACAGAGTTACATCTTTCCCTTCAGGAAGCCTTTCGCTAAGGCTGTTCTTGTGGAATTGGCAAAACGATATTTGGAAGCCCATAGAGGGCTACGGTGAAAAAGGAAATATCTTCCGTTCAAAACTGGAAAGAAGCATTCGGAGAAACTGCTCTGTGTTCTGTTAATTCATCTCACAGAGTTACATCTTTCCCTTCAAGAAGCCTTTCGCTAAGGCTGTTCTTGTGGAATTGGCAAAGGGATATTTGGAAGCCCATAGAGGGCTATGGTGAAAAAGGAAATATCTTCCGTTCAAAACTGGAAAGAAGCTTTCTGAGAAACTGCTCTGTGTTCTGTTAATTCATCTCACAGAGTTACATCTTTCCCTTCAAGAAGACTTTCGCTAAGGCTGTTCTTTTGGAATTGGCAAAGGGATATTTGGAAGCCCATAGAGGGCTATGGTGAAAAAGGAAATAACTTCCGTTCAAAGCTGGAAAGAAGCTTTCTGAGAAACTGCTCTGTGTTTTTTTAATTCATCTCACAGAGTTACATCTTTCCCTTCAAGAAGACTTTCGCTAAGGCTGTTCTTGTGGAATTGGCAAAACGATATTTGGAAGCCCATAGAGGGCTACGGTGAAAAAGGAAATATCTTCCGTTCAAAACTGGCAAGAAGCTTTCGGAGAAACTGCTCTGTGTCCTGTTAATTCATCTCACCGAGTTACATCTTTCCCTTCAAGAAGCCTTTCGCTAAGGCTGTTCTTGTGGAATTGGCAAAGGGATATTTGGAAGCCCATAGAGGGCTATGGTGAAAAAGGAAATATCTTCCGTTCAAAACTGGAAAGAAGCTTTCGGAGAAACTGCTCTGTGTTCTGTTAATGCATCTCACAGGGTTACATCTTTCCCTTCAAGAAGCCTTTCGCTAAGGCTGTTCTTGTGGAATTGGCAAAGGGATATTTGGAAGCCCATAGAGGGCTTTGGTGAAAAAGGAAATATCTTACGTTCAAAACTGGAAAGAAGCTTTATGAGAAACTGCTCTGTGTTCTGTTAATTCATCTCACAGAGTTACATCTTTCCCTTCAAGAAGCCTTTCGCTAAGGCTCTTCTTGTGGAATTGGCAAAGGGATATTTGGAAGCCCATAGAGGGCTATGGTTAGAAAGGAAATATCTTCCGTGCAAAACTGGAAAGAAGCTTCCTGAGAAACTGCTCTGTGTTCTGTTAATTTATCTCACAGAGTTACATCTTTCCCTTCAAGAAGCCTTTCGCTAAGGCTGTTCTTGAGGAATTGGCAAAGGGATATTTGGAAGCCCATAGAGGCCTATGGTGAAAAAGGAAATATCTTCCGTTCAAAACTGGAAAGAAGCTTTCTGAGAAACTGCTCTGTGTTCTGTTAATTCATCTCACAGAGTTACACCTTTCCCTTCCAGAAGCCTTTCGCTAAGGCTGTTCTTGTGGATTTGGCAAAGTGATATTTGGAAGCCCATAGAGGGCTATGGTGAAAAAGGAAATAACATCCGTTCAAAACTGGAAAGAAGCTTTCTGAGAAACTGCTCTGTGTTCTTTTAATTCATCACACAGAGTTACATCTTTCCCTTCAAGAAGCCTTTCGCTAAGGCTGTTCTTCTGGAATTGGCAAAACGATATTTGGAAGCCCATAGAGGGTTACGGTGAAAAAGGAAATATCTTCCGTTCAAAACTGGCAAGAAGCTTTCGGAGAAACTGCTCTGTGTCCTGTTAATTCATCTCACCGAGTTACATCTTTCCCTTCAAGAAGCCTTTCGCTAAGGCTGTTCTTGTGGAATTGGCAAAGGGATATTTGGAAGCCCATAGAGGGCTATGGTGAAAAAGGAAATATCTTACGTTCAAAACTGGAAAGAAGCTTTCTGAGAAACTGCTCTGTGTTCTGTTAATTCATCTCACAGAGTTACATCTTTCCCTTCAAGAAGCCTTTCGATAAGGCTGTTCTTGTGGAATTGGCAAAGGGATATTTGGAAGCCCATAGAGGGCTATGGTGAAAAAGGAAATATCTTCCGTGCAAAACTGGAAAGAAGCTTTCTGAGAAACTGCTCTGTGTTCTGTTAATTTATCTCACAGAGTTACATCTTTCCCTTCAAGAAGCCTTTCACTAAGGCTGTTCTTGTGGAATTGGCAAAGGGATATTTGGAAGCCCATAGAGGCTAATGGTGAAAAAGGAAATATCTTCCGTTCAAAACTGGAAAGAAGCTTTCTGAGAAACTGCTCTGTGTTCTGTTAATTCATCTCACAGAGTTACATCTTTCCCTTCAAGAAGCCTTTCGCTAAGGCTGTTCTTGTGGAATTGGCAAAGGGATATTTGGAAGCCCATAGAGGGCTATGGTGAAAAAGGAAATAACATCCGTTCAAAAGTGGAAAGAAGCTTTCTGAGAAACTGCTCTGTGTTCCTTTAATTCATGTCACAGAGTTACATCTTTTCCTTCAGGAAGCCTTTCGCTAAGGCTGTTCTTGTGGAATTGGCAAAACGATATTTGGAAGCCCATAGAGGGCTACGGTGAAAAAGGAAATATCTTCCGTGCAAAACTGGAAAGAAGCTTTCTGAGAAACTGCTCTGTGTTCTGTTAATTCATCTCACAGAGTTACATCTTTCCCTTCAAGAAGCCTTTCGCTAAGGCTGTTCTTGTTTAATTGGCAAAACGATATTTGGAAGCCCATAGAGGGCTACGGTGAAAAAGGAAATATCTTCCGTTCAAAACTGGAAAGAAGCTTTCTGAGAAACTGCTCTGTGTTCTGTTCATTCACCTCACAGAGTTACTTCTTTCCCTTCAACAAGCCTTTCGCTAAGGCTGTTCTTGTGGAATTGGCAAAGGGATATTTGGAAGCCCATAGAGGCCTATGGTGAAAAAGGAAATATCTTACGTTGAAAACTGGAAAGAAGCTTTCTGAGAAGCTGCTCTGTGTTCTGTTAATTCATCTCACAGAGTTACATCTTTCCCTTCAAGAAGCCTTTCGCTAAGGCTGTTCTTGTGAAATTGGCAAAGGGATATTTGGAAGCCCATAGAGGGCTATCGTGAAAAAGGAAATATATTCCGTGCAAAACTGGAAAGAAGCTTTCTGATAAACTGATCTGTGTTCTGTTAATTTATCTCACAGAGTTACATCTTTCCCTTCAAGAAGCCTTTCGCTAAGGCTGTTCTTGTGGAATTGGCAAAGGGATATTTGGAAGCCCATAGAGGGCTATGGTGAAAAAGGAAATAACATCCGTTCAAAAGTTGAAAGAAGCTTTCTGAGAAACTGCTCTGTGTTCCTTTAATTCATGTCACAGAGTTACATCTTTCCCTTCAAGAAGCCTTTCGCTAAGGCTGTTCTTGTGGAATTGGCAAAACGATATTTGGAAGCCCATAGAGGGCTACGGTGAAAAAGGAAATATCTTCCATTCAAAACTGGAAAGAAGCTTTCGGAGAAACTGCTCTGTGTTCTGTTAATTCATCTCACCGAGTTACATCTTTCCCTTCAAGAAGCCTTTCGCTAAGTCTGTTCTTGTGGAATTCGCAAAGGGATATTTGGAAGCCCATAGAGGGCTATGGTGAAAAAGGAAATATCTTCCGTTCAAAACTGGAAAGAAGCTTTCTGAGAAACTCCTCTGTGTTCTGTTAATTCATCTCACAGAGTTACATCTTTCCCTTCGAGAAGCCTTTCACTAAGGCTGTTCTTGTGGAATTGGAAAAGGGATATTTGGAAGCCCATAGAGGGCTATGGTGAAAAAGGAAATAACATCCGTTCAAAACTGGGAAGAAGCTTTCTGAGAAACTGCTCTGTGTTCTTTTAATTCATCTCACAGAGTTACATCTTTCCCTTCAAGAAGCCTTTCGCTAAGGCTGTTCTTGTGGAATTGGCAAAACGATATTTGGAAGCCCATAGAGGGCTACGGTGAAAAAGGAAATATCTTCCGTTCAAAAGTGGAAAGAAGCTTTCTGAGAAACTGCTCTGTGTTCTGTTAATTCATCTCACAGAGTTATATCTTTCCCTTCAAGAAGCCTTTCGCTAAGCCTGTTCTTGTGGAATTGGCAAAGGGATATTTGGAAGGCCATGGAGGGCTATGGTGAGAAAGGAAATATCTTCCGTTCAAAATTGGAAAGAAGCTTTCTGAGAAACTGCTCTGTGTTCTGTTAATTCATCTCACAGAGTTACATGTTTCCCTTCAAGAAGCCTTTCGCTAAGGCTGTTCATGTGCAATTTGCAAAGGGATATCTGGAAGGCCATAGAGGGCTACGGTGAAAAAGGAAATATCCTCAGTTTAAAACTGGAAAGAATCTTTCTGAGAAACTGCTCTGTGTTCTGTTAATTCATCTCACAGAGTTACATCTTTCCCTTCAAGAAGCCTTTCGCTAAGGCGGTTCTTGTGGAATTGGAAAAGGGATATTTGGAAGCCCATAGAGGGCTATGGTGAAAAAGGAAATATCTTCCGTTCAAAACTGGAAAGAAGCTTTCTGAGAAACTGCTCTGTGTTCTGTTAATTCATCTCACAGAGTTACATCTTTCCCTTCAAGATGCCTTTCGCTAAAGCTGTTCTTGTGCAATTCGAAAAGGGATATTTGGAAGCCCTTAGAGGGCTATGGTGAAAAAGGAAATATCTTCCTTTCAAAACTGGAAAGAAGCTTTCTGAGAAACTGCTCTGTGTTCTGCTAATTCATCTCACAGAGTTACATGTTTCCCTTCAAGAAGCCTTTCGCTAAGACTGTTCTTGTGGAATTGGCTAAGGGATATCTGGAAGACCATAGAGGGCTATGGTGAAAAAGGAAATATCCTCCGTTCAAAACTGGAAAGAAGCTTTCTGAGAAACTGCGCTGTGTTCTGTTAATTCATCTCACAGAGTTACATCTTTCCCGTCAAGAAGCCTTTCGCTAAGGCTGTTCTTGAGGAATTGGCAAAGGGATATTTGGAAGCCCATAGAGGGCTACGGTGAAAAAGGAAATATCTTCCGTTCAAAACTGGAAATAAGATTTCTGAGAAACTGCTCTTTGTTGTGTTAATTCATCTCACAGAGTTACATCTTTCCCTTCAAAAAGCCTTTCGCTAAGGCTATTCTTGTGGAATTGGCAAAGGGATATTTGGAAGCCCTTAGAGGGCTATGGTGAAAAAGGAAATATCTTCGGTTCAATACTGGAAAGAAGCTTTCGGAGAAACTGCTCTGTGTTCTGTTAATTCATCTCACAGAGTTACATCTTTCCCTTCAACAAGCCTTTCGCTAAGGCGGTTCTCGTGGAATTGGCAAAGGGATATTTGGAAGCCCATAGAGGGCTACGGTGAAAAAGGAAATATCTTCCGTTCAAAAATGGAAGGAAGCTTTCTGAGAAACTGCTCTGTGTTCTGTTAATTCATCTCACAGAGTTACATTTTTCCCTTCAAGAAGCCTTTCGCTAAGGCTGTTCTTGTGGAATTGGCAAAGTGATATTTGGAAGCCCATAGAGGGCTACGGTGAAAAAGGAAATATCTTCCGTTCAAAAATGGAAGGAAGCTTTCTGAGAAACTGCTCTGTGTTCTGTTAATTCATCTCACAGAGTTACATCTTTCCCTTCAAGAAACCTTTCGCTAAGGCTGTTCTTGTGGAATTGGCAAAGTGATATTTGGAAGCCCATAGAAGGCTATGGTGAAAAAGGAAATAACTTCCGTTCAAAACTGGAAAGAAGCTTTCTGAGAAACTGCTCTGTGTTCTGTTAATTCATCTCACAGTGTTACATCTTTCCCTTCAAGAAGCCTTTCGATAAGGCTGTTCTTGTGGAATTGGCAAAACGATATTTGGAAGCCCATAGAGGGCTACGGTGAAAAAGGAAATATCTTCCGTTCAAAACTGGAAAGAAGCTTTCGGAGAAACTGCTCTGTGTTCTCTTAATTCATCTCACAGAGTGACATCTTTCCCTTCAAGAAGCCTTTCGCTAAGGCTATTCTTGTGGAATTGGCAAAGTGATATTTGGAAGCCCATAGAAGGCTATGGTGAAAAAGGAAATAACTTCCGTTCAAAACTGGAAAGAAGCTTTCTGAGAAACTGCTCTGTGTTCTGTTAATGCATCTCACAGTGCTACATCTTTCCCTTCAAGAATCCTTTTGCTAAGGCTGTTCTTTTGGAATTGGCAAAGGGATATTTGGAAGCCCATAGAGGCCAATGGTGAAAAAGGAAATATCTTCTGTTCAAAACTGGAAAGATGCTTTCTGAGAAACTGCTCTGTGTTCTCTTAATTCATCTCACAGAGTTATATCTTTCCCTTCAAGAAGCCTTTCGATAAGGCTGTTCTTTTGGAATTGGCAAAGTTATATTTGGAAGCCCATAGAGGGCTATGGTGAAAAAGGAAATATCTTTCGTTCAAAACTGGAAAGAATCTTTCTGAGAAACTGCTCTGTGTTCTGTTAAGTCATCTCACAGAGTTACATCTTTCCCTTCAAGAAGCCTTTCGCTAAGGCTGTTCTTGTGGAATTGGCAAAGGGATATTTGGAATCCCATAGAGGGCTATGGTGAAAAAGGATATATCTTTTTCAATACTGGAAAGAAGCTTTCTGAGAAACTGCTCTGTGTTCTGTTAATTCATCTCACAGAGTTACATCTTTCCCTTCAAGAAGCCTTTCGCTAAGGCTGTTCTTGTGGAATTGGCAAAACGATATTTGGAAGCCCATAGAGGGCTACGGTGAAAAAGGAAATATCTTCCGTTCAAAACTGGAAAAAAGCTTCTGAGAAACTGCTCTGTGTTCTGTTAATTCATCTCACAGAGTTACATGTTTCCCTTCAAGAAGCCTTTGGCTAAGGCTGTTCTTGTGGAATTGGCAAAGGGATATTTGGAAACCCATAGAGGCCTATGATGAAAAAGGAAATATCTTCCGTTCAAAACTGGAAAGACGCTTTCTTAGAAACTGCTCTGTGTTCTGTTAATTCATCTCACAGACTTACATCTTTCCCTTCAAGAAGCCTTTCGCTAAGGCTGTTCTTGTGGAATTGGCAAAGGGATATTTCAATCCCATAGAGGGCTATGGTGAAAAAGGAAATATCTTCCGTTCAAAACTGGAATGAAGTTTTCTGAGAAACTGCTCTGTGTTCTGTTAATTCATCTCACAGAGTTACATCTTTCCCTTCAAGAAGCCTTTCGCTAAGGCTGTTCTTGTGGAATTGGCAAAGGTATATCTGGAAAACCATAGAGGGCTACAGTGAAAAAGGAAATATCCTCCGTTCAAAACTGGAAAGTAGCTTTCTGAGAAACTGCTCTGTGTTGTGATAATTCATCTCACCGAGTTACATCTTTCCCTTCCAGAAGCCTTTCGCTAAGGCTGTTCTTGTGGAATTGGCAAAGTTATATCTCGAAGCCCTTAGAGGGCTATGGTGAAAAGGAAATATCCTCTGTTCATAACTGGAAAGAAGCTTTCTGAGAAACTGCTCTGTGTTCTGTTAATTCATCTCACAGAGTTACATCTTTCCCTTCAAGAAGCCTTTCGCTAAGGCTGTTCTTGTGGAATTGGCAAAACGATATTTGGAAGCCCATAGAGGGCTATGGTGAAAAAGGAAATATCTTCCGTTCAAAAGTGGAAGGAAGCTTTCTGAGAAACTGCTCTGTGTTCTGTTAATTCATTTCACAGAGTTACATCTTTCCCTTCAAGAAACCTTTCGCTAAGGCTGTTCTTGTGGAATTGGCAAAGTGATATTTGGAAGCATATAAACGGCTATGGTGAAAAAGGAAATAACTTCCGTTCAAAACTGGAAAGAAGCTTTCTGAGAAACTGCTCTGTGTTCTGTTAATTCATCTCACAGTGTTACATCTTTCCCTTCAAGAATCCTTTTGCTAAGGCTGTTCTTGTGGAATTGGCAAAGGGATATTTGGAAGCCCATAGAGGCCTATGGTGAAAAAGGAAATATCTTCTGTTCAAAACTGGAAAGATGCTTTCTGAGAAACTGCTCTGTGTTCTCTTAATTCATCTCACAGAGTTACATCTTTCCCTTCAAGAAGCCTTTCGATAAGGCTGTTCTTTTGGAATTGGCAAAGTTATATTTGGAAGCCCATAGAGGGCTATGGTGAAAAAGGAAATATCTTTCGTTCAAAACTGGAAAGAATCTTTCTGAGAAACTGCTCTGTGTTCTGTTAAGTCATCTCACAGAGTTACATCTTTCCCTTCAAGAAGCCTTTCGCTAAGGCTGTTCTTGAGGAATTGGCAAAGGGATATTTGGAAGCCCATAGAGTGCTATGGTGAAAAAGGAAATATCTTCCGTTCATAACTGGAAAGAAGCTTTCTGAGAAACTGCTCTGTGTTCTGTTAATTCATCTCACAGAGTTACATCTTTCCCTTCAAGAAGCCTTTCGCTAAGGCTGTTCTTGTGGAATTGGCAAAACGATATTTGGAAGCCCATAGAGGGCTACGGTGAAAAAGGAAATATCTTCCGTTCAAAACTGGAAAGAAGCTTTCGGAGAAACTGCTCTGTGTTCTGTTAATGCATCTCACAGGGTTACATCTTTCCCTTCAAGAAGCCTTTCGCTAAGGCTGTTCTTGTGGAATTGGCAAAGGGATATTTGGAAGCCCATAGAGGGCTTTGGTGAAAAAGGAAATATCTTACGTTCAAAACTGGAAAGAAGCTTTATGAGAAACTGCTCTGTGTTCTGTTAATTCATCTCACAGAGTTACATCTTTCCCTTCAAGAAGCCTTTCGCTAAGGCTCTTCTTGTGGAATTGGCAAAGGGATATTTGGAAGCCCATAGAGGGCTATGGTTAGAAAGGAAATATCTTCCGTGCAAAACTGGAAAGAAGCTTCCTGAGAAACTGCTCTGTGTTCTGTTAATTTATCTCACAGAGTTACATCTTTCCCTTCAAGAAGCCTTTCGCTAAGGCTGTTCTTGAGGAATTGGCAAAGGGATATTTGGAAGCCCATAGAGGCCTATGGTGAAGAAGGAAATATCTTCCGTTCAAAACTGGAAAGAAGCTTTCTGAGAAACTGCTCTGTGTTCTGTTAATTCATCTCACAGAGTTACACCTTTCCCTTCCAGAAGCCTTTCGCTAAGGCTGTTCTTGTGGATTTGGCAAAGTGATATTTGGAAGCCCATAGAGGGCTATGGTGAAAAAGGAAATAACATCCGTTCAAAACTGGAAAGAAGCTTTCTGAGAAACTGCTCTGTGTTCTTTTAATTCATCACACAGAGTTACATCTTTCCCTTCAAGAAGCCTTTCGCTAAGGCTGTTCTTCTGGAATTGGCAAAACGATATTTGGAAGCCCATAGAGGGTTACGGTGAAAAAGGAAATATCTTCCGTTCAAAACTGGCAAGAAGCTTTCGGAGAAACTGCTCTGTGTCCTGTTAATTCATCTCACCGAGTTACATCTTTCCCTTCAAGAAGCCTTTCGCTAAGGCTGTTCTTGGGGAATTGGCAAAGGGATATTTGGAAGCCCATAGAGGGCTATGGTGAAAAAGGAAATATCTTACGTTCAAAACTGGAAAGAAGCTTTCTGAGAAACTGCTCTGTGTTCTGTTAATTCATATCACAGAGTTACATCTTTCCCTTCAAGAAGCCTTTCGATAAGGCTGTTCTTGTGGAATTGGCAAAGGGATATTTGGAAGCCCATAGAGGGCTATGGTGAAAAAGGAAATATCTTCCGTGCAAAACTGGAAAGAAGCTTTCTGAGAAACTGCTCTGTGTTCTGTTAATTTATCTCACAGAGTTACATCTTTCCCTTCAAGAAGCCTTTCACTAAGGCTGTTCTTGTGGAATTGGCAAAGGGATATTTGGAAGCCCATAGAGGCTAATGGTGAAAAAGGAAATATCTTCCGTTCAAAACTGGAAAGAAGCTTTCTGAGAAACTGCTCTGTGTTCTGTTAATTCATCTCACAGAGTTACATCTTTCCCTTCAAGAAGCCTTTCGCTAAGGCTGTTCTTGTGGAATTGGCAAAACAATATTTGGAAGCCCATAGAGGGCTACGGTGAAAAAGGAAATACCTTCCGTTCAAAACTGGAAAGAAGCTTTCGGAGAAACAGCTCTGTGTTCTGTTAATTCATCTCACAGAGTTACATCTTTCCCTTCAAGAAGCCTTTCGCTAAGGCTGTTCTTGTGGAATTGGCAAAGGGATATTTGGAAGCCCATAGAGGGCTATGGTGAAAAAGGAAATAACTTCCGTTCAAAACTGGAAAGAAGGTTTCTGAGAAACTGCTCTGTGTTCTTTTAATTCATCTCACAGAGTTACATCTTTCCCTTCAAGAAGCCTTTCGCTAAGGCTGTTCTTGTGGAATTGGCAAAACGATATTTGGAAGCCCATAGAGGACTACGGTGAAAAAGGAAATATCTTCCGTTCAAAACTGGAAAGAAGCTTTCGGAGAAACTGCTCTGTGTTCTGTTAATTCATCTCACAGAGTTACATCTTTCCCTTCAAGAAGCCTTTCGCTAAGTCTGTTCTTGTGGAATTGGCAAAGGGATATTTGGAAGCCCATAGAGGGCTATGGTGAAAAAGGAAATAACTTCCGTTCAAAACTGGAAAGAAGCTTTCTGAGAAACTCCTCTGTGTTCTGTTAATTCATCTCACAGAGTTACATCTTTCCCTTCGAGAAGCCTTTCACTAAGGCTGTTCTTGTGGAATTGGAAAAGGGATATTTGGAAGCCCATAGAGGGCTATGGTGAAAAAGGAAATAACATCCGTTCAAAACTGGGAAGAAGCTTTCTGAGAAACTGCTCTGTGTTCTTTTAATTCATCTCACAGAGTTACATCTTTCCCTTCAAGAAGCCTTTCGCTAAGGCTGTTCTTGTGGAATTGGCAAAACGATATTTGGAAGCCCATAGAGGGCTACGGTGAAAAAGGAAATATCTTCCGTTCAAAAGTGGAAAGAAGCTTTCTGAGAAACTGCTCTGTGTTCTGTTAATTCATCTCACAGAGTTATATCTTTCCCTTCAAGAAGCCTTTCGCTAAGCCTGTTCTTGTGGAATTGGCAAAGGGATATTTGGAAGGCCATGGAGGGCTATGGTGAGAAAGGAAATATCTTCCGTTCAAAATTGGAAAGAAGCTTTCTGAGAAACTGCTCTGTGTTCTGTTAATTCATCTCACAGAGTTACATGTTTCCCTTCAAGAAGCCTTTCGCTAAGGCTGTTCATGTGCAATTTGCAAAGGGATATCTGGAAGGCCATAGAGGGCTACGGTGAAAAAGGAAATATCCTCAGTTTAAAACTGGAAAGAATCTTTCTGAGAAACTGCTCTGTGTTCTGTTAATTCATCTCACAGAGTTACATCTTTCCCTTCAAGAAGCCTTTCGCTAAGGCGGTTCTTGTGGAATTGGAAAAGGGATATTTGGAAGCCCATAGAGGGCAATGGTGAAAAAGGAAATATCTTCCGTTCAAAACTGGAAAGAAGCTTTCTGAGAAACTGCTCTGTGTTCTGTTAATTCATCTCACAGAGTTACATCTTTCCCTTCAAGATGCCTTTCGCTAAAGCTGTTCTTGTGCAATTCGAAAAGGGATATTTGGAAGCCCTTAGAGGGCTATGGTGAAAAAGGAAATATCTTCCTTTCAAAACTGGAAAGAAGCTTTCTGAGAAACTGCTCTGTGTTCTGTTAATTCATCTCACAGAGTTACATGTTTCCCTTCAAGAAGCCTTTCGCTAAGACTGTTCTTGTGGAATTGGCTAAGGGATATCTGGAAGACCATAGAGGGCTATGGTGAAAAAGGAAATATCCTCCGTTCAAAACTGGAAAGAAGCTTTCTGAGAAACTGCGCTGTGTTCTGTTAATTCATCTCACAGAGTTACATCTTTCCCGTCAAGAAGCCTTTCGCTAAGGCTGTTCTTGAGGAATTGGCAAAGGGATATTTGGAAGCCCATAGAGGGCTACGGTGAAAAAGGAAATATCTTCCGTTCAAAACTGGAAATAAGATTTCTGAGAAACTGCTCTTTGTTGTGTTAATTCATCTCACAGAGTTACATCTTTCCCTTCAAAAAGCCTTTCGCTAAGGCTATTCTTGTGGAATTGGCAAAGGGATATTTGGAAGCCCTTAGAGGGCTATGGTGAAAAAGGAAATATCTTCGGTTCAATACTGGAAAGAAGCTTTCTGAGAAACTGCTCTGTGTTCTGTTAATTCATCTCACAGAGTTACATCTTTCCCTTCAACAAGCCTTTCGCTAAGGCGGTTCTCGTGGAATTGGCAAAGGGATATTTGGAAGCCCATAGAGGGCTACGGTGAAAAAGGAAATATCTTCCGTTCAAAAATGGAAGGAAGCTTTCTGAGAAACTGCTCTGTGTTCTGTTAATTCATCTCACAGAGTTACATTTTTCCCTTCAAGAAGCCTTTCGCTAAGGCTGTTCTTGTGGAATTGGCAAAGTGATATTTGGAAGCCCATAGAGGGCTACGGTGAAAAAGGAAATATCTTCCGTTCAAAAATGGAAGGAAGCTTTCTGAGAAACTGCTCTGTGTTCTGTTAATTCATCTCACAGAGTTACATCTTTCCCTTCAAGAAACCTTTCGCTAAGGCTGTTCTTGTGGAATTGGCAAAGTGATATTTGGAAGCCCATAGAAGGCTATGGTGAAAAAGGAAATAACTTCCGTTCAAAACTGGAAAGAAGCTTTCTGAGAAACTGCTCTGTGTTCTGTTAATTCATCTCACAGTGTTACATCTTTCCCTTCAAGAAGCCTTTCGATAAGGCTGTTCTTGTGGAATTGGCAAAACGATATTTGGAAGCCCATAGAGGGCTACGGTGAAAAAGGAAATATCTTCCGTTCAAAACTGGAAAGAAGCTTTCTGAGAAACTGCTCTGTGTTCTGTTAATTCATCTCACAGAGTTACATCTTTCCCTTCAAGAAGCCTTTCGCTAAGGCTATTCTTGTGGAATTGGCAAAGGGATATTTGGAAGCCCATAGAGGGCTATGGTGAAAAAGGAAATATCTTCCGTTCATAACTGGAAAGAAGGTTTCTGAGAAACTGCTCTGTGTTCTGTTAATTCATCTCACAGAGTTACAACTTTCCCTTCAAGAAGCCTTTCGCTAAGGCTGTTCTTGTGGAATTGGCAAAGTGATATTTGGAAGCATATAAACGGCTATGGTGAAAAAGGAAATAACTTCCGTTCAAAACTGGAAAGAAGCTTTCTGAGAAACTGCTCTGTGTTCTGTTAATTCATCTCACAGTGCTACATCTTTCCCTTCAAGAATCCTTTTGCTAAGGCTGTTCTTTTGGAATTGGCAAAGGGATATTTGGAAGCCCATAGAGGGCTATGGTGAAAAAGGAAATATCTTTCGTTCAAAACTGGAAAGAATCTTTCTGAGAAACTGCTCTGTGTTCTGTTAAGTCATCTCACAGAGTTACATCTTTCCCTTCAAGAAGCCTTTCGCTAAGGCTGTTCTTGAGGAATTGGCAAAGGGATATTTGGAAGCCCATAGAGGGCTATGGTGAAAAAGGAAATATCTTCCGTTCATAACTGGAAAGAAGCTTTCTGAGAAACTGCTCTGTGTTCTGTTAATTCATCTCACAGAGTTACTTCTTTCCCTTCCACAAGCCTTTCGCTAAGGCTGTTCTTGTGGAATTGGCAAAGTGATATTTGGAAGCCCATAGAGGGCTATGGTGAAAAAGGAAATAACATCCGTTCAAAACTGGAAAGAAGCTTTCTGAGAAACTGCTCTGTGTTCTTTTAATTCATCACACAGAGTTACATCTTTCCCTTCAAGAAGCCTTTCGCTAAGGCTGTTCTTGTGGAATTGGCAAAGGGATATTTGGAAGCCCATAGAGGGCTATGGTGAAAAAGGAAATATCTTCCGTTCAAAACTGGAAAGAAGCATTCTGAGAAACTCCTCTGTGTTCTCTTAATTCATCTCACAGAGTTACATCTTTCCCTTCAAGAAGCCTTTCGCTAAGGCTGTTCTTGTGGAATTGGCAAAGGGATATTTGGAAGCCCATAGAGGGCTATGGTGAAAAAGGAAATAACATCCGTTCAAAATTGGAAAGAAACTTTCTGAGAAACGGCTCTGTGTTCTCTTAATTCATCTCACAGAGTTACATCTTTCCCTTCAAGAAGCCTTTCGCTAAGGCTGTTCTTGTGGAATTGGCAAAACGATATTTGGAAGCCCATAGAGGGCTACGGTGAAAAAGGAAATATCTTCCGTTCAAAACTGGAAAGAAGCTTTCGGAGAAACTGCTCTGTGTTCTGTTAATGCATCTCACAGGGTTACATCTTTCCCTTCAAGAAGCCTTTCGCTAAGGCTGTTCTTGTGGAATTGGCAAAGGGATATTTGGAAGCCCATAGAGGGCTTTGGTGAAAAAGGAAATATCTTACGTTCAAAACTGGAAAGAAGCTTTATGAGAAACTGCTCTGTGTTCTGTTAATTCATCTCACAGAGTTACATCTTTCCCTTCAAGAAGCCTTTCGCTAAGGCTCTTCTTGTGGAATTGGCAAAGGGATATTTGGAAGCCCATAGAGGGCTATGGTTAGAAAGGAAATATCTTCCGTGCAAAACTGGAAAGAAGCTTCCTGAGAAACTGCTCTGTGTTCTGTTAATTTATCTCACAGAGTTACATCTTTCCCTTCAAGAAGCCTTTCGCTAAGGCTGTTCTTGAGGAATTGGCAAAGGGATATTTGGAAGCCCATAGAGGCCTATGGTGAAGAAGGAAATATCTTCCGTTCAAAACTGGAAAGAAGCTTTCTGAGAAACTGCTCTGTGTTCTGTTAATTCATCTCACAGAGTTACACCTTTCCCTTCCAGAAGCCTTTCGCTAAGGCTGTTCTTGTGGATTTGGCAAAGTGATATTTGGAAGCCCATAGAGGGCTATGGTGAAAAAGGAAATAACATCCGTTCAAAACTGGAAAGAAGCTTTCTGAGAAACTGCTCTGTGTTCTTTTAATTCATCACACAGAGTTACATCTTTCCCTTCAAGAAGCCTTTCGCTAAGGCTGTTCTTCTGGAATTGGCAAAACGATATTTGGAAGCCCATAGAGGGTTACGGTGAAAAAGGAAATATCTTCCGTTCAAAACTGGCAAGAAGCTTTCGGAGAAACTGCTCTGTGTCCTGTTAATTCATCTCACCGAGTTACATCTTTCCCTTCAAGAAGCCTTTCGCTAAGGCTGTTCTTGGGGAATTGGCAAAGGGATATTTGGAAGCCCATAGAGGGCTATGGTGAAAAAGGAAATATCTTACGTTCAAAACTGGAAAGAAGCTTTCTGAGAAACTGCTCTGTGTTCTGTTAATTCATATCACAGAGTTACATCTTTCCCTTCAAGAAGCCTTTCGATAAGGCTGTTCTTGTGGAATTGGCAAAGGGATATTTGGAAGCCCATAGAGGGCTATGGTGAAAAAGGAAATATCTTCCGTGCAAAACTGGAAAGAAGCTTTCTGAGAAACTGCTCTGTGTTCTGTTAATTTATCTCACAGAGTTACATCTTTCCCTTCAAGAAGCCTTTCACTAAGGCTGTTCTTGTGGAATTGGCAAAGGGATATTTGGAAGCCCATAGAGGCTAATGGTGAAAAAGGAAATATCTTCCGTTCAAAACTGGAAAGAAGCTTTCTGAGAAACTACTCTGTGTTCTGTTAATTCATCTCACAGAGTTACATCTTTCCCTTCAAGAAGCCTTTCGCTAAGGCTGTTCTTGTGGAATTGGCAAAGGGATATTTGGAAGCCCATAGAGGGCTATGGTGAAAAAGGAAATAACATCCGTTCAAAAGTGGAAAGAAGCTTTCTGAGAAACTGCTCTGTGTTCCTTTAATTCATGTCACAGAGTTACATCTTTTCCTTCAGGAAGCCTTTCGCTAAGGCTGTTCTTGTGGAATTGGCAAAACGATATTTGGAAGCCCATAGAGGGCTACGGTGAAAAAGGAAATATCTTCCGTTCAAAACTGGAAAGAAGCTTTCGGAGAAACTGCTCTGTGTTCTGTTAATTCATCTCACAGAGTTACATCTTTCCCTTCAAGAAGCCTTTCGCTAAGGCTGTTCTTGTGGAATTGGCAAAGGGATATTTGGAAGCCCATAGAGGGCTATGGTGAAAAAGGAAATATCTTCCGTTCAAAACTGGAAAGAAGCTTTCTGAGAAACTCCTCTGTGTTCTGTTAATTCATCTCACAGAGTTACATCTTTCCCTTCGAGAAGCCTTTCACTAAGGCTGTTCTTGTGGAATTGGAAAAGGGATATTTGGAAGCCCATAGAGGGCTATGGTGAAAAAGGAAATAACATCCGTTCAAAACTGGGAAGAAGCTTTCTGAGAAACTGCTCTGTGTTCTTTTAATTCATCTCACAGAGTTACATCTTTCCCTTCAAGAAGCCTTTCGCTAAGGCTGTTCTTGTGGAATTGGCAAAACAATATTTGGAAGCCCATAGAGGGCTACGGTGAAAAAGGAAATACCTTCCGTTCAAAACTGGAAAGAAGCTTTCGGAGAAACAGCTCTGTGTTCTGTTAATTCATCTCACAGAGTTACATCTTTCCCTTCAAGAAGCCTTTCGCTAAGGCTGTTCTTGTGGAATTGGCAAAGGGATATTTGGAAGCCCATAGAGGGCTATGGTGAAAAAGGAAATAACTTCCGTTCAAAACTGGAAAGAAGCTTTCTGAGAAACTGCTCTGTGTTCTTTTAATTCATCTCACAGAGTTACATCTTTCCCTTCAAGAAGCCTTTCGCTAAGGCTGTTCTTGTGGAATTGGCAAAACGATATTTGGAAGCCCATAGAGGACTACGGTGAAAAAGGAAATATCTTCCGTTCAAAACTGGAAAGAAGCTTTCTGAGAAACTGCTCTGTGTTCTGTTCATTCACCTCACAGAGTTACTTCTTTCCCTTCAACAAGCCTTTCGCTAAGGCTGTTCTTGTGGAATTGGCAAAGGGATATTTGGAAGCCCATAGAGGCCTATGGTGAAAAAGGAAATATCTTACGTTGAAAACTGGAAAGAAGCTTTCTGAGAAGCTGCTCTGTGTTCTGTTAATTCATCTCACAGAGTTACATCTTTCCCTTCAAGAAGCCTTTCGCTAAGGCTGTTCTTGTGAAATTGGCAAAGGGATATTTGGAAGCCCATAGAGGGCTATCGTGAAAAAGGAAATATATTCCGTGCAAAACTGGAAAGAAGCTTTCTGATAAACTGATCTGTGTTCTGTTAATTTATCTCACAGAGTTACATCTTTCCCTTCAAGAAGCCTTTCGCTAAGGCTGTTCTTGTGGAATTGGCAAAGGGATATTTGGAAGCCCATAGAGGGCTATGGTGAAAAAGGAAATAACATCCGTTCAAAAGTTGAAAGAAGCTTTCTGAGAAACTGCTCTGTGTTCCTTTAATTCATGTCACAGAGTTACATCTTTCCCTTCAAGAAGCCTTTCGCTAAGGCTGTTCTTGTGGAATTGGCAAAACGATATTTGGAAGCCCATAGAGGGCTACGGTGAAAAAGGAAATATCTTCCATTCAAAACTGGAAAGAAGCTTTCGGAGAAACTGCTCTGTGTTCTGTTAATTCATCTCACAGAGTTACATCTTTCCCTTCAAGAAGCCTTTCGCTAAGTCTGTTCTTGTGGAATTGGCAAAGGGATATTTGGAAGCCCATAGAGGGCTATGGTGAAAAAGGAAATATCTTCCGTTCAAAACTGGAAAGAAGCTTTCTGAGAAACTCCTCTGTGTTCTGTTAATTCATCTCACAGAGTTACATCTTTCCCTTCGAGAAGCCTTTCACTAAGGCTGTTCTTGTGGAATTGGAAAAGGGATATTTGGAAGCCCATAGAGGGCTATGGTGAAAAAGGAAATAACATCCGTTCAAAACTGGGAAGAAGCTTTCTGAGAAACTGCTCTGTGTTCTTTTAATTCATCTCACAGAGTTACATCTTTCCCTTCAAGAAGCCTTTCGCTAAGGCTGTTCTTGTGGAATTGGCAAAACGATATTTGGAAGCCCATAGAGGGCTACGGTGAAAAAGGAAATATCTTCCGTTCAAAAGTGGAAAGAAGCTTTCTGAGAAACTGCTCTGTGTTCTGTTAATTCATCTCACAGAGTTATATCTTTCCCTTCAAGAAGCCTTTCGCTAAGCCTGTTCTTGTGGAATTGGCAAAGGGATATTTGGAAGGCCATGGAGGGCTATGGTGAGAAAGGAAATATCTTCCGTTCAAAATTGGAAAGAAGCTTTCTGAGAAACTGCTCTGTGTTCTGTTAATTCATCTCACAGAGTTACATGTTTCCCTTCAAGAAGCCTTTCGCTAAGGCTGTTCATGTGCAATTTGCAAAGGGATATCTGGAAGGCCATAGAGGGCTACGGTGAAAAAGGAAATATCCTCAGTTTAAAACTGGAAAGAATCTTTCTGAGAAACTGCTCTGTGTTCTGTTAATTCATCTCACAGAGTTACATCTTTCCCTTCAAGAAGCCTTTCGCTAAGGCGGTTCTTGTGGAATTGGAAAAGGGATATTTGGAAGCCCATAGAGGGCAATGGTGAAAAAGGAAATATCTTCCGTTCAAAACTGGAAAGAAGCTTTCTGAGAAACTGCTCTGTGTTCTGTTAATTCATCTCACAGAGTTACATCTTTCCCTTCAAGATGCCTTTCGCTAAAGCTGTTCTTGTGCAATTCGAAAAGGGATATTTGGAAGCCCTTAGAGGGCTATGGTGAAAAAGGAAATATCTTCCTTTCAAAACTGGAAAGAAGCTTTCTGAGAAACTGCTCTGTGTTCTGTTAATTCATCTCACAGAGTTACATGTTTCCCTTCAAGAAGCCTTTCGCTAAGACTGTTCTTGTGGAATTGGCTAAGGGATATCTGGAAGACCATAGAGGGCTATGGTGAAAAAGGAAATATCCTCCGTTCAAAACTGGAAAGAAGCTTTCTGAGAAACTGCGCTGTGTTCTGTTAATTCATCTCACAGAGTTACATCTTTCCCGTCAAGAAGCCTTTCGCTAAGGCTGTTCTTGAGGAATTGGCAAAGGGATATTTGGAAGCCCATAGAGGGCTACGGTGAAAAAGGAAATATCTTCCGTTCAAAACTGGAAATAAGATTTCTGAGAAACTGCTCTTTGTTGTGTTAATTCATCTCACAGAGTTACATCTTTCCCTTCAAAAAGCCTTTCGCTAAGGCTATTCTTGTGGAATTGGCAAAGGGATATTTGGAAGCCCTTAGAGGGCTATGGTGAAAAAGGAAATATCTTCGGTTCAATACTGGAAAGAAGCTTTCTGAGAAACTGCTCTGTGTTCTGTTAATTCATCTCACAGAGTTACATCTTTCCCTTCAACAAGCCTTTCGCTAAGGCGGTTCTCGTGGAATTGGCAAAGGGATATTTGGAAGCCCATAGAGGGCTACGGTGAAAAAGGAAATATCTTCCGTTCAAAAATGGAAGGAAGCTTTCTGAGAAACTGCTCTGTGTTCTGTTAATTCATCTCACAGAGTTACATTTTTCCCTTCAAGAAGCCTTTCGCTAAGGCTGTTCTTGTGGAATTGGCAAAGTGATATTTGGAAGCCCATAGAGGGCTACGGTGAAAAAGGAAATATCTTCCGTTCAAAAATGGAAGGAAGCTTTCTGAGAAACTGCTCTGTGTTCTGTTAATTCATCTCACAGAGTTACATCTTTCCCTTCAAGAAACCTTTCGCTAAGGCTGTTCTTGTGGAATTGGCAAAGTGATATTTGGAAGCCCATAGAAGGCTATGGTGAAAAAGGAAATAACTTCCGTTCAAAACTGGAAAGAAGCTTTCTGAGAAACTGCTCTGTGTTCTGTTAATTCATCTCACAGTGTTACATCTTTCCCTTCAAGAAGCCTTTCGATAAGGCTGTTCTTGTGGAATTGGCAAAACGATATTTGGAAGCCCATAGAGGGCTACGGTGAAAAAGGAAATATCTTCCGTTCAAAACTGGAAAGAAGCTTTCTGAGAAACTGCTCTGTGTTCTGTTAATTCATCTCACAGAGTTACATCTTTCCCTTCAAGAAGCCTTTCGCTAAGGCTATTCTTGTGGAATTGGCAAAGGGATATTTGGAAGCCCATAGAGGGCTATGGTGAAAAAGGAAATATCTTCCGTTCATAACTGGAAAGAAGGTTTCTGAGAAACTGCTCTGTGTTCTGTTAATTCATCTCACAGAGTTACAACTTTCCCTTCAAGAAGCCTTTCGCTAAGGCTGTTCTTGTGGAATTGGCAAAGTGATATTTGGAAGCATATAAACGGCTATGGTGAAAAAGGAAATAACTTCCGTTCAAAACTGGAAAGAAGCTTTCTGAGAAACTGCTCTGTGTTCTGTTAATTCATCTCACAGTGCTACATCTTTCCCTTCAAGAATCCTTTTGCTAAGGCTGTTCTTTTGGAATTGGCAAAGGGATATTTGGAAGCCCATAGAGGCCAATGGTGAAAAAGGAAATATCTTCTGTTCAAAACTGGAAAGATGCTTTCTGAGAAACTGCTCTGTGTTCTCTTAATTCATCTCACAGAGTTACATCTTTCCCTTCAAGAAGTCTTTCGATAAGGCTGTTCTTTTGGAATTGGCAAAGTTATATTTGGAAGCCCATAGAGGGCTATGGTGAAAAAGGAAATATCTTTCGTTCAAAACTGGAAAGAATCTTTCTGAGAAACTGCTCTGTGTTCTGTTAAGTCATCTCACAGAGTTACATCTTTCCCTTCAAGAAGCCTTTCGCTAAGGCTGTTCTTGTGGAATTGGCAAAGGGATATTTGGAATCCCATAGAGGGCTATGGTGAAAAAGGATATATCTTTTTCAATACTGGAAAGAAGCTTTCTGAGAAACTGCTCTGTGTTCTGTTAATTCATCTCACAGAGTTACATCTTTCCCTTCAAGAAGCCTTTCGCTAAGGCTGTTCTTGTGGAATTGGCAAAACGATATTTGGAAGCCCATAGAGGGCTACGGTGAAAAAGGAAATATCTTCCGTTCAAAACTGGAAAAAATCTTCTGAGAAACTGCTCTGTGTCCTGTTAATTCATCTCACAGAGTTACATGTTTCCCTTCAAGAAGCCTTTGGCTAAGGCTGTTCTTGTGGAATTGGCAAAGGGATATTTGGAAACCCATAGAGGACTATGATGAAAAAGGAAATATCTTCCGTTCAAAACTGGAAAGACGCTTTCTTAGAAACTGCTCTGTGTTCTGTTAATTCATCTCACAGACTTACATCTTTCCCTTCAAGAAGCCTTTCGCTAAGGCTGTTCTTGTGGAATTGGCAAAGGGATATTTCAATCCCATAGAGGGCTATGGTGAAAAAGGAAATATCTTCCGTTCAAAACTGGAATGAAGTTTTCTGAGAAACTGCTCTGTGTTCTGTTAATTCATCTCACAGAGTTACATCTTTCCCTTCAAGAAGCCTTTCGCTAAGGCTGTTCTTGTGGAATTGGCAAAGGTATATCTGGAAAACCATAGAGGGCTACAGTGAAAAAGGAAATATCCTCCGTTCAAAACTGGAAAGTAGCTTTCTGAGAAACTGCTCTGTGTTGTGATAATTCATCTCACCGAGTTACATCTTTCCCTTCCAGAAGCCTTTCGCTAAGGCTGTTCTTGTGGAATTGGCAAAGTTATATCTCGAAGCCCTTAGAGGGCTATGGTGAAAAGGAAATATCCTCTGTTCATAACTGGAAAGAAGCTTTCTGAGAAACTGCTCTGTGTTCTGTTAATTCATCTCACAGAGTTACATCTTTCCCTTCAAGAAGCCTTTCGCTAAGGCTGTTCTTGTGGAATTGGCAAAACGATATTTGGAAGCCCATAGAGGGCTATGGTGAAAAAGGAAATATCTTCCGTTCAAAAGTGGAAGGAAGCTTTCTGAGAAACTGCTCTGTGTTCTGTTAATTCATTTCACAGAGTTACATCTTTCCCTTCAAGAAACCTTTCGCTAAGGCTGTTCTTGTGGAATTGGCAAAGTGATATTTGGAAGCATATAAACGGCTATGGTGAAAAAGGAAATAACTTCCGTTCAAAACTGGAAAGAAGCTTTCTGAGAAACTGCTCTGTGTTCTGTTAATTCATCTCACAGTGTTACATCTTTCCCTTCAAGAATCCTTTTGCTAAGGCTGTTCTTGTGGAATTGGCAAAGGGATATTTGGAAGCCCATAGAGGCCTATGGTGAAAAAGGAAATATCTTCTGTTCAAAACTGGAAAGATGCTTTCTGAGAAACTGCTCTGTGTTCTCTTAATTCATCTCACAGAGTTACATCTTTCCCTTCAAGAAGCCTTTCGATAAGGCTGTTCTTTTGGAATTGGCAAAGTTATATTTGGAAGCCCTTAGAGGGCTATGGTGAAAAAGGAAATATCTTTCGTTCAAAACTGGAAAGAATCTTTCTGAGAAACTGCTCTGTGTTCTGTTAAGTCATCTCACAGAGTTACATCTTTCCCTTCAAGAAGCCTTTCGCTAAGGCTGTTCTTGTGGAATTGGCAAAGGGATATTTGGAAGCCCATAGAGGGCTATGGTGAAAAAAGAAATATCTTTTTCAATACTGGAAAGAAGCTTTCTGAGAAACTGCTCTGTGTTCTGTTAATTCATCTCACAGAGTTACATCTTTCCCTTCAACAAGCCTTTCGCTAAGGCTGTTCTGGTGGAATTGGCAAAGTGATATTTGGAAGCCCATAGAGGGCTATGGTGAAAAAGGAAATAACTTCCGTTCAAAAGTGGAAAGAAGCTTTCTGAGAAACTGCTCTGTGTTCTGTTAATTCATCTCACAGAGTTACAACTTTCCCTTCAAGAAGCCTTTCGCTAAGGCTGTTCTTGTGGAATTGGCAAAGTGATATTTGGAAGCATAAAAACGGCTATGGTGAAAAAGGAAATAACTTCCGTTCAAAACTGGAAAGAAGCTTTCTGAGAAACTGCTCTGTGTTCTGTTAATTCATCTCACAGTGTTGCATCTTTCCCTTCAAGAATCCTTTTGCTAAGGCTGTTCTTGTGGAATTGGCAAAGGGATATTTGGAAGCCCATAGAGGCCAATGGTGAAAAAGGAAATA
The DNA here is from genome assembly GCF_047675955.1 of Chlorocebus sabaeus. Taxonomy (NCBI): domain Eukaryota; kingdom Metazoa; phylum Chordata; class Mammalia; order Primates; family Cercopithecidae; genus Chlorocebus; species Chlorocebus sabaeus. The sequence goes on from NC_132908.1 coordinate 30,120,261, forward strand.
TCTTCTGTTCAAAACTGGAAAGATGCTTTCTGAGAAACTGCTCTGTGTTCTCTTAATTCATCTCACAGAGTTACATCTTTCCCTTCAAGAAGCCTTTCGATAAGGCTGTTCTTTTGGAATTGGCAAAGTTATATTGGGAAGCCGATAGAGGGCTATGGTGAAAAAGGAAATATCTTTCGTTCAAAACTGGAAAGAATCTTTCTGAGAAACTGCTCTGTGTTCTGTTAAGTCATCTCACAGAGTTACATCTTTATCTTCAAGAAGCCTTTCGCTAAGGCTGTTCTTGTGGAATTGGCAAAGGGATATTTGGAAGCCCATAGAGGGCTATGGGGAAAAAGGATATATCTTTTTCAATACTGGAAAGAAGCTTTCTGAGAAACTGCTCTGTGTTCTGTTAATGCATCTCACAGAGTTACATCTTTCCCTTCAAGAAGCCTTTCGCTAAGGCTGTTCTTGTGGAATTGGCAAAACGATATTTGGAAGCCCATAGAGGGCTACGGTGAAAAAGGAAATATCTTCCGTTCAAAACTGGAAAAAAGCTTTCTGAGAAACTGCTCTGTGTTCTGTTAATTCATCTCACAGTGTTACATCTTTCCCTTAAAGAAGCCTTTCGCTAAGGCTGTTCTTGTGGAATTGGCAAAACGATATTTGGAAGCCCATAGAGGGCTATGGTGAAAAAGGAAATATCTTCCGTTCAAAAGTGGAAGGAAGCTTTCTGAGAAACTGCTCTGTGTTCTGTTAATTCATGTCACAGAGTTACATCTTTCCCTTCAAGAAACCTTTCGCTAAGGCTGTTCTTGTGGAATTGGCAAAGTGATATTTGGAAGCATATAAACGGCTATGGTGAAAAAGGAAATAACTTCCGTTCAAAACTGGAAAGAAGCTTTCTGAGAAACTGCTCTGTGTTCTGTTAATTCATCTCACAGTGTTACATCTTTCCCTTCAAGAATCCTTTTGCTAAGGCTGTTCTTGTGGAATTGGCAAAGGGATATTTGGAAGCCCATAGAGGCCTATGGTGAAAAAGGAAATATCTTCTGTTCAAAACTGGAAAGATGCTTTCTGAGAAACTGCTCTTTGTTCTCTTAATTCATCTCACAGAGTTACATCTTTCCCTTCAAGAAGCCTTTCGATAAGGCTGTTCTTTTGGAATTGGCAAAGTTATATTTGGAAGCCCATAGAGGGCTATGGTGAAAAAGGAAATATCTTTCGTTCAAAACTGGAAAGAATCTTTCTGAGAAACTGCTCTGTGTTCTGTTAAGTCATCTCACAGAGTTACATCTTTCCCTTCAAGAAGCCTTTCGCTAAGGCTGTTCTTGTGGAATTGGCAAAGGGATATTTGGAAGCCCATAGAGGGCGATGGTGAAAAAGGAAATATCTTTTTCAATACTGGAAAGAAGCTTTCTGAGAAACTGCTCTGTGTTCTGTTAATTCATCTCACAGAGTTACATCTTTCCCTTCAACAAGCCTTTCGCTAAGGCTGTTCTGGTGGAATTGGCAAAGTGATATTTGGAAGCCCATGGAGGGCTACGGTGAAAAAGGAAATATCTTCCGTTCAAAACTGGAAAGAAGCTTTCTGAGAAATTGCTCTGTGTTCTGTTTATTCGTCTAACAGAGTTACATGTTTCTCTTCAAGAAGCCTTTCGCTAAGGCTGTTCTTGTGGAATTGGCAAAGGTATATCTGGAAGCCCATAGAGGGCTATGGTGAAAAAGGAAATATCCTCCTTCAAAACCGGAAAGAAGCTTTCTGAGAATCTGCTCTGTGTTCTGTTAATTCATCTCACAGAGTTACATCTTTCCCTTCAAGAAGCCTTTCGCTAAGGCTGTTCTTGTGGAAATGGCAAAGTAATATTTGGAAGCCAATAGAGGGCTATGGTGAAAAAGGAAAAACTTCCGTTCAAAACTAGAAAGAAGCTTTCTGAGAAACTGCTCTGTGTTCTGTTAATTCATCTCACAGTTACATCTTTCCCTTCAAGAAGCCTTTCGCTAAGGCTTTTCTTGTAGAATTGGCAAAGTGATATTTGGAAGCCCATAGAGGGCTAGGGTGAAAAAGGAAATAACTTCCGTTCAAAACTGGAAAGAAGCTTTCTGAGGAACTGCTCTGTGTTCTGTTAATTCATCTCACAGAGTTACATCTTTCCCTTCAAGAAGCCTTTCGCTAAGGCTGTTCTTGTGGAATTGGCAAAACGATATTTGGAAGCCCATAGAGGGCTACGGTGAAAAAGGAAATATCTTCCGTTCAAAACTGGAAAGAAGCTTTCTGAGAAATTGCTCTGTGTTCTGTTTATTCATCTCACAGAGTTACATGTTTCTCTTCAAAAAGCCTTTCGCTAAGGCTGTTCTTGTGGAATTGGCAAAGGTATATCTGGAAGCCCATAGAGGGCTATGGTGAAAAAGGAATTATCCTCCTTCAAAACTGGAAAGAAGCTTTCTGAGAATCTGCTCTGTGTTCTGTTAATTCATCTCACAGAGTTACCTCTTTCCCTTCAAGAAGCCTTTCGCTAAGGCTGTTCTTGTGGAAATGGCAAAGTAATATTTGGAAGCCCATAGAGGGCTATGGTGAAAAAGGAAAAACTTCCGTTCAAAACTACAAAGAAGCTTTCTGAGAAACTGCTCTGTGTTCTGTTAATTCATCTCACAATTACATCTTTCCCTTCAAGAAGCCTTTTGCTAAGGCTGTTCTTGTGGAATTGGCAAGGGGATATTTGGAAGCCCCTAGAGGCCTATGGTGAAAAAGGAAATATCTTCCGTTCAAAACTGGACAGATGCTTTCTGAGAAACTGCTCTGTGTTCTCTTAATTCATCTCACAGAGTTACATCTTTCCCTTCAAGAAGCCTTTCGCTAAGGCTGTTCTTGTGGGATTGGCAAAGGGATATTTGGAAGCCCTTAGAGGGCTATGGTGAAAAAGGAAATATCTTCCGTTCAAAACTGGAAAGAAGCTTTCTGAGAAACTGCTCTGTGTTCTGTTAATTCATCTCACAGAGTTACATCTTTCCCTTCAAGAAGTCGTTCGCTAAGGCCGTTCTTGTGGAATTGGCAAAGGGATATTTGGAAGCCCATAGAGGCCTATGGTGAAAAAGGAAATATCTTCCGTTCAAAACTGGAAAGAAGCTTTCTGAGAAACTGCTCTGTGTTCTGTTAATTCATCTGACCGAGTTACATCTTTCCCTTCAAGAAGCCTTTCGCTAAGGCTGTTCTTGTGGAATTGGCAAAGGTATATTTGGAAGCCCATAGAGGGCTATGGTGAAAAAGGAAATATCTTTCGTTCAAAACTGGAAAGAATCTTTCTGAGAAACTGCTCTGTGTTCTGTTAAGTCATCTCACAGAGTTACATCTTTCCCTTCAAGAAGCCTTTCGCTAAGGCTGTTCTTGTGGAATTGGCAAAGGGATATTTGGAAGCCCATAGAGGGCTATGGTGAAAAAGGAAATATCTTTTTCAATACTGGAAAGAAGCTTTCTGAGAAACTGCTCTGTGTTCTGTTAATTCATCTCACAGAGTTACATCTTTCCCTTCAACAAGCCTTTCGCTAAGGCTGTTCTTGTGGAATTGGCAAAGTGATATTTGGAAGCCCATGGAGGGCTACGGTGAAAAAGGAAATATCTTCCGTTCAAAACTGGAAAGAAGCTTTCTGAGAAATTGCTCTGTGTTCTGTTTATTCATCTAACAGAGTTACATGTTTCTCTTCAAGAAGCCTTTCGCTAAGGCTGTTCTTGTGGAATTGGCAAAGGTATATCTGGAAGCCCATAGAGGGCTATGGTGAAAAAGGAAATATACTCCTTCAAAACTGGAAAGAAGCTTTCTGAGAATCTGCTCTGTGTTCTGTTAATTCATCTCACAGAGTTACCTCTTTCCCTTCAAGAAGCCTTTCGCTAAGGCTGTTCTTGTGGAAATGGCAAAGTAATATTTGGAAGCCCATAGAGGGCTAAGGTGAAAAAGGAAAAACTTCCGTTCAAAACTAGAAAGAAACTTTCTGAGAAACTGCTCTGTGTTCTGTTAATTCATCTCACAGTTACATCTTTCCCTTCAAGAAGCCTTTCGCTAAGGCTTTTCTTGTGGAATTGGCAAAGTGATATTTGGAAGCCCATAGAGGGCTAGGGTGAAAAAGGAAATATCTTCCGTTCAAAACTGGAAAGAAGCTTTCTGAGGAACTGCTCTGTGTTCTGTTAATTCATCTCACAGAGTTACATCTTTCCCTTCAAGAAGTCTTTCGCTAAGGCTGTTCTTGTGGAATTGGCAAAACGATATTTGGAAGCCCATAGTGGGCTACGGTGAAAAAGGAAATATCTTCCGTTCAAAACTGGAAAGAAGCTTTCTGAGAAACTGCTCTGTGTTCTGTTAATTCATCTCACAGAGTTACATCTTTCCCTTCAAGAAGCCTTTCGCTAAGGCTGTTCTTGTGGAATTGGCAAAGGGATATTTGGAAGCCCATAGAGGGCTATGGTGAAAAGGGAAATATCTTCCGTTCAAAACTGGAAATAAGCATTCTGAGAAACTGCTCTGTGTTTTGTTAATTCATCTCACAGAGTTACATCTTTCCCTTCAAGAAGCCTTTCGCTAAGGCTGTTCTTGTGGAATTGGCAAAGTGATATTTGGAAGCCAATAGAGGGCTATGGTGAAAAAGGAAATAACTTCCGTTCAAAACTGGGAAGAAGCTTTCTGAGAAACTGCTCTGTGTTCTGTTAATTCATCTCACAGAGTTACATCTTTCCCTTCAAGAAGCCTTTCGCTAAGGCTGTTCTTGTGGAATTGGCAAAACGATATTTGGAAGCCCATAGAGGGCTATGGTGAAAAAGGAAATATCTTCCGTTCAAAAGTGGAAGGAAGCATTCTGAGAAACTGCTCTGTGTTCTGTTAATTCATCTCACAGAGTTACATCTTTCCCTTCAAGAAACCTTTCGCTAAGGCTGTTCTTGTGGAATTGGCAAAGTGATATTTGGAAGCATATAAACGGCTATGGTGAAAAAGGAAATAACTTCCGTTCAAAACTGGAAAGAAGCTTTCTGAGAAACTGCTCTGTGTTCTGTTAATTCATCTCACAGTGTTACATCTTTCCCTTCAAGAATCCTTTTGCTAAGGCTGTTCTTGTGGAATTGGCAAAGGGATATTTGGAAGCCCATAGAGGCCTATGGTGAAAAAGGAAATATCTTCTGTTCAAAACTGGAAAGATGCTTTCTGAGAAACTGCTCTGTGTTCTCTTAATTCATCTCACAGAGTTACATCTTTCCCTTCAAGAAGCCTTTCGATAAGGCTGTTCTTTTGGAATTGGCAAAGTTATATTTGGAAGCCCATAGAGGGCTATGGTGAAAAAGGAAATATCTTTCGTTCAAAACTGGAATGAATCTTTCTGAGAAACTGCTCTGTGTTCTGTTAAGTCATCTCACAGAGTTACATCTTTCCCTTCAAGAAGCCTTTCGCTAAGGCTGTTCTTGTGGAATTGGCAAAGGGATATTTGGAAGCCCATAGAGGGCTATGGTGAAAAAAGAAATATCTTTTTCAATACTGGAAAGAAGCTTTCTGAGAAACTGCTCTGTGTTCTGTTAATTCATCTCACAGAGTTACATCTTTCCCTTCAACAAGCCTTTCGCTAAGGCTGTTCTGGTGGAATTGGCAAAGTGATATTTGGAAGCCCATAGAGGGCTATGGTGAAAAAGGAAATAACTTCCGTTCAAAAGTGGAAAGAAGCTTTCTGAGAAACTGCTCTGTGTTCTGTTAATTCATCTCACAGAGTTACAACTTTCCCTTCAAGAAGCCTTTCGCTAAGGCTGTTCTTGTGGAATTGGCAAAGTGATATTTGGAAGCATATAAACGGCTATGGTGAAAAAGGAAATAACTTCCGTTCAAAACTGGAAAGAATCTTTCTGAGAAACTGCTCTGTGTTCTGTTAATTCATCTCACAGTGTTGCATCTTTCCCTTCAAGAATCCTTTTGCTAAGGCTGTTCTTGTAGAATTGGCAAAGGGATATTTGGAAGCCCATAGAGGCCAATGGTGAAAAAGGAAATATCTTCTGTTCAAAACTGGAAAGATGCTTTCTGAGAAACTGCTCTGTGTTCTCTTAATTCATCTCACAGAGTTACATCTTTCCCTTCAAGAAGCCTTTCGATAAGGCTGTTCTTTTGGAATTGGCAAAGTTATATTGGGAAGCCCATAGAGGGCTATGGTGAAAAAGGAAATATCTTTCGTTCAAAACTGGAAAGAATCTTTCTGAGAAACTGCTCTGTGTTCTGTTAAGTCATCTCACAGAGTTACATCTTTATCTTCAAGAAGCCTTTCGCTAAGGCTGTTCTTGTGGAATTGGCAAAGGGATATTTGGAAGCCCATAGAGGGCTATGGGGAAAAAGGATATATCTTTTTCAATACTGGAAAGAAGCTTTCTGAGAAACTGCTCTGTGTTCTGTTAATTCATCTCACAGAGTTACATCTTTCCCTTCAAGAAGCCTTTCGCTAAGGCTGTTCTTGTGGAATTGGCAAAACGATATTTGGAAGCCCATAGAGGGCTACTGTGAAAAAGGAAATATCTTCCGTTCAAAACTGGAAAAAAGCTTTCTGAGAAACTGCTCTGTGTTCTCTTAATTCATCTCACAGAGTTACATCTTTCCCTTCAAGAAGCTTTTCGCTAAGGCTGTTCTTGTGGGATTTGCAAAGGGATATTTGGAAGCCCATAGAGGGCTATGGTGAAAAAGGAAATATCTTCCGTTCAAAACTGGAAAGAAGCTTTCTGAGAAACTGCTCTGTGTTCTGTTAATTCATCTCACAGTGTTACATCTTTCCCTTAAAGAAGCCTTTCGTTAAGGCTGTTCTTGTGGAATTGGCAAAACGATATTTGGAAGCCCATAGAGGGCTATGGTGAAAAAGGAAATATCTTCCGTTCAAAAGTGGAAGGAAGCTTTCTGAGAAACTGCTCTGTGTTCTGTTAATTCATCTCACAGAGTTACATCTTTCCCTTCAAGAAACCTTTCGCTAAGGCTGTTCTTGTGGAATTGGCAAAGTGATATTTGGAAGCATATAAACGGCTATGGTGAAAAAGGAAATAACTTCCGTTCAAAACTGGAAAGAAGCTTTCTGAGAAACTGCTCTGTGTTCTGTTAATTCATCTCACAGTGTTACATCTTTCCCTTCAAGAATCCTTTTGCTAAGGCTGTTCTTGTGGAATTGGCAAAGGGATATTTGGAAGCCCATAGAGGCCTATGGTGAAAAAGGAAATATCTTCTGTTCAAAACTGGAAAGATGCTTTCTGAGAAACTGCTCTTTGTTCTCTTAATTCATCTCACAGAGTTACATCTTTCCCTTCAAGAAGCCTTTCGATAAGGCTGTTCTTTTGGAATTGGCAAAGTTATATTTGGAAGCCCATAGAGGGCTATGGTGAAAAAGGAAATATCTTTCGTTCAAAACTGGAAAGAATCTTTCTGAGAAACTGCTCTGTGTTCTGTTAAGTCATCTCACAGAGTTACAACTTTCCCTTCAAGAAGCCTTTCGCTAAGGCTGTTCTTGTGGAATTGGCAAAGGGATATTTGGAAGCCCATAGAGGGCTATGTTGAAAAAGGAAATATCTTTTTCAATACTGGAAAGAAGCTTTCTGAGAAACTGCTCTGTGTTCTGTTAATTCATCTCACAGTTACATCTTTCCCTTCAAGAAGCCTTTCGCTAAGGCTTTTCTTGTAGAATTGGCAAAGTGATATTTGGAAGCCCATAGAGGGCTAGGGTGAAAAAGGAAATAACTTCCGTTCAAAACTGGAAAGAAGCTTTCTGAGGAACTGCTCTGTGTTCTGTTAATTCATCTCACAGAGTTACATCCTTCCCTTCAAGAAGTCTTTCGCTAAGGCTGTTCTTGTGGAATTGGCAAAACGATATTTGGAAGCCCATAGTGGGCTACGGTGAAAAAGGAAATATCTTCCGTTCAAAACTGGAAAGAAGCTTTCTGAGAAACTGCTCTGTGTTCTGTTAATTCATCTCACAGAGTTACATCTTTCCCTTCAAGAAGCCTTTCGCTAAGGCTGTTCTTGTGGAATTGGCAAAGGCATATTTGGAAGCCCATAGAGGGCTATGGTGAAAAAGGAAATATCTTCCGTTCAAAACTGGAAAGAAGCATTCTGAGAAACTGCTCTGTGTTCTGTTAATTCATCTCACAGAGTTACATCTTTCCCTTCAAGAAGCCTTTCGCTAAGGCTGTTCTTGTGGAATTGGCAAAGGGATATTTGGAAGCCCATAGAGGGCTATGGTGAAAAAGGAAATATCTTCCGTTCAAAACTGGAAAGAAGCATTCTGAGAAACTGCTCTGTGTTCTGTTAATTCATCTCACAGAGTTACATCTTTCCCTTCCAGAAGCCTTTCGCTAAGGCTGTTCTTGTGGAATTGGCAAAGGGATATTTGGAAGCCCATAGAGTGCTATGGTGAAAAAGGAAATAACTGCCGTTCTAAACTGGAAAGAAGCTTTCTGAGAAACTGCTCTGTGTTCTGTTAATTCATCTCATAGAGTTACATCTTTCCCTTCAAGAAGCCTTTCGCTTAGGCTGTTCTTGTGGAATTGGCAAAACGACATTTGGAAGCCCATAGAGGGCTACGGTGAAAAAGGAAATATCTTCCGTTCAAAACTGGAAAGACGCTTTCTGAGAAACTGCTCTGTGTTCTGTTAATTCATCTCACAGACTTACATCTTTCCCTTCAAGAAGCCTTTCGCTAAGGCTGTTCTTGTGGAATTGGCAAAGGGATATCTGGAAGCCCATAGAGGGCTATGGTGAAAAAGGAAATATCTTCCGTTCAAAACTGGAAAGAAGCTTTCTGAGAACCTGCTCTGTGTTCTGTTAATTCATCTCACAGAGTTACATCTTCCCCTTCAAGAAGCCTTTCGCTAAGGCCGTTCTTGTGGATTTGGCAAAGGAATATTTGGAAGCCCATAGATTCTATGGTGAAAAAGGAAAAACTTCCGTTCAAAACTGGAAAGAAGCTTTCTGAGAAACTGCTCTGTGTTCTGTTAATTCATCTCACAGAGTTACATCTTTCCCTTCAAGAAGCCTTTCGCTAAGGCTGTTCTTGTGGAATTGGCAAAACGATATTTGGAAGCCCATAGAGGGCTACGGTGAAAAAGGAAATATCTTCCGTTCAAAACTGGAAAGAAGCTTTCTGAGAAATTGCTCTGTGTTCTGTTTATTCATCTCACAGAGTTACATGTTTCTCTTCAAAAAGCCTTTCGCTAAGGCTGTTCTTGTGGAATTGGCAAAGGTATATCTGGAAGCCCATAGAGGGCTATGGTGAAAAAGGAAATATCCTCCTTCAAAACTGGAAAGAAGCTTTCTGAGAATCTGCTCTGTGTTCTGTTAATACATCTCACAGAGTTACCTCTTTCCCTTCAAGAAGCCTTTCGCTAAGGCTGTTCTTGTGGAAATGGCAAAGTAATATTTGGAAGCCCATAGAGGGCTACGGTGAAAAAGGAAATATCTTCCGTTCAAAACTGGACAGATGCTTTCTGAGAAACTGCTCTGTGTTCTCTTAACTCATCTCACAGAGTTACATCTTTCCCTTCAAGAAGCCTTTCGCTAAGGCTGTTCTTGTGGGATTGGCAAAGGGATATTTGGAAGCCCATAGAGGGCTATGGTGAAAAAGGAAATATCTTCCGTTCAAAACTGGAAAGAAGCTTTCTGAGAAACTGCTCTGTGTTCTGTTAATTCATCTCACAGAGTTACATCTTTTCCTTCAAGAAGTCTTTCGCTAAGGCTGTTCTTGTGGAATTGGCAAAGTGATATTTGGAAGCCCATAGAGGGCTATGGTGAAAAAGGAAATATCTTCCGTTCAAAAGTGGAAAGAAGCTTTCTGAGAAACTGCTCTGTGTTCTGTTAATTCATCTCACAGAGTTACATCTTTCCCTTCAAGAAGTCGTTCGCTAAGGCCGTTCTTGTGGAATTGGCAAAGGGATATTTGGAAGCCCATAGAGGCCTATGGTGAAAAAGGAAATATCTTCCGTTCAAAACTGGAAAGAAGCTTTCTGAGAAACTGCTCTGTGTTCTGTTAATTCATCTGACCGAGTTACATCTTTCCCTTCAAGAAGCCTTTCGCTAAGTCTGTTCTTGTGGAATTGGCAAAGGTATATTTGGAAGCCCATAGAGGGCTATGGTGAAAAAGGAAATATCTTTCGTTCAAAACTGGAAAGAATCTTTCTGAGAAACTGCTCTGTGTTCTGTTAAGTCATCTCACAGAGTTACATCTTTCCCTTCAAGAAGCCTTTCGCTAAGGCTGTTCTTGTGGAATTGGCAAAGGGATATTTGGAAGCCCATAGAGGGCTATGGTGAAAAAGGAAATATCTTTTTCAATACTGGAAAGAAGCTTTCTGAGAAACTGCTCTGTGTTCTGTTAATTCATCTCACAGAGTTACATCTTTCCCTTCAACAAGCCTTTCGCTAAGGCTGTTCTTGTGGAATTGGCAAAGTGATATTTGGAAGCCCATGGAGGGCTACGGTGAAAAAGGAAATATCTTCCGTTCAAAACTGGAAAGAAGCTTTCTGAGAAATTGCTCTGTGTTCTGTTTATTCATCTAACAGAGTTACATGTTTCTCTTCCAGAAGCCTTTCGCTAAGGCTGTTCTTGTGGAATTGGCAAAGGTATATCTGGAAGCCCATAGAGGGCTATGGTGAAAAAGGAAATATACTCCTTCAAAACTGGAAAGAAGCTTTCTGAAAATCTGCTCTGTGTTCTGTTAATTCATCTCACAGAGTTACCTCTTTCCCTTCAAGAAGCCTTTCGCTAAGGCTGTTCTTGTGGAAATGGCAAAGTAATATTTGGAAGCCCATAGAGGGCTAAGGTGAAAAAGGAAAAACTTCCGTTCAAAACTAGAAAGAAGCTTTCTGAGAAACTGCTCTGTGTTCTGTTAATTCATCTCACAGTTACATCTTTCCCTTCAAGAAGCCTTTCGCTATGGCTGTTCTTGTGGAATTGGCAAAGGGATATTTGGAAGCCCATAGAGGGCTATGGTGAAAAAGGAAATATCTTCCGTTCAATACTGGAAAGAAGCTTTCTGAGAAACTGCTCTGTGTTCTGTTAATTCATCTCACAGAGTTACATCTTTCCCTTCAAGAAGACTTTCGCTAAGGCTGTTCTTGTGGAATTGGCAAAGGGATATTTGGAAGCCCATAGAGGGCTATGGTGAAAAAGGAAATATCTTACGTTCAAAACTGGAAAGAAGCTTTCTGAGAAATTGCTCTGTGTTCTGTTTATTCATCTAACAGAGTTACATGTTTCTCTTCAAGAAGCCTTTCGCTAAGGCTGTTCTTGTGGAATTGGCAAAGGTATATCTGGAAGCCCATAGAGGGCTATGGTGAAAAAGGAAATATCTTCCGTTCAAAACTGGAAAGACGCTTTCTGAGAAACTGCTCTGTGTTCTGTTAATTCATCTCACAGACTTACATCTTTCCCTTCAAGAAGCCTTTCGCTAAGGCTGTTCTTGTGGAATTGGCAAAGGGATATCTGGAAGCCCATAGAGGGCTATGGTGAAAAAGGAAATATCTTCCGTTCAAAACTGGAAAGAAGCTTTCTGAGAACCTGCTCTGTGTTCTGTTAATTCATCTCACAGAGTTACATCTTCCCCTTCAAGAAGCCTTTCGCTAAGGCCGTTCTTGTGGATTTGGCAAAGGAATATTTGGAAGCCCATAGATTCTATGGTGAAAAAGGAAAAACTTCCGTTCAAAACTGGAAAGAAGCTTTCTGAGAAACTGCTCTGTGTTCTGTTAATTCATCTCACAGAGTTACATCTTTCCCTTCAAGAAGCCTTTCGCTAAGGCTGTTCTTGTGGAATTGGCAAAACGATATTTGGAAGCCCATAGAGGGCTACGGTGAAAAAGGAAATATCTTCCGTTCAAAACTGGAAAGAAGCTTTCTGAGAAATTGCTCTGTGTTCTGTTTATTCATCTCACAGAGTTACATGTTTCTCTTCAAAAAGCCTTTCGCTAAGGCTGTTCTTGTGGAATTGGCAAAGGTATATCTGGAAGCCCATAGAGGGCTATGGTGAAAAAGGAAATATCCTCCTTCAAAACTGGAAAGAAGCTTTCTGAGAATCTGCTCTGTGTTCTGTTAATACATCTCACAGAGTTACCTCTTTCCCTTCAAGAAGCCTTTCGCTAAGGCTGTTCTTGTGGAAATGGCAAAGTAATATTTGGAAGCCCATAGAGGGCTACGGTGAAAAAGGAAATATCTTCCGTTCAAAACTGGACAGATGCTTTCTGAGAAACTGCTCTGTGTTCTCTTAACTCATCTCACAGAGTTACATCTTTCCCTTCAAGAAGCCTTTCGCTAAGGCTGTTCTTGTGGGATTGGCAAAGGGATATTTGGAAGCCCATAGAGGGCTATGGTGAAAAAGGAAATATCTTCCGTTCAAAACTGGAAAGAAGCTTTCTGAGAAACTGCTCTGTGTTCTGTTAATTCATCTCACAGAGTTACATCTTTTCCTTCAAGAAGTCTTTCGCTAAGGCTGTTCTTGTGGAATTGGCAAAGTGATATTTGGAAGCCCATAGAGGGCTATGGTGAAAAAGGAAATATCTTCCGTTCAAAAGTGGAAAGAAGCTTTCTGAGAAACTGCTCTGTGTTCTGTTAATTCATCTCACAGAGTTACATCTTTCCCTTCAAGAAGTCGTTCGCTAAGGCCGTTCTTGTGGAATTGGCAAAGGGATATTTGGAAGCCAATAGAGGCCTATGGTGAAAAAGGAAATATCTTCCGTTCAAAACTGGAAAGAAGCTTTCTGAGAAACTGCTCTGTGTTCTGTTAATTCATCTGACCGAGTTACATCTTTCCCTTCAAGAAGCCTTTCGCTAAGTCTGTTCTTGTGGAATTGGCAAAGGTATATTTGGAAGCCCATAGAGGGCTATGGTGAAAAAGGAAATATCTTTCGTTCAAAACTGGAAAGAATCTTTCTGAGAAACTGCTCTGTGTTCTGTTAAGTCATCTCACAGAGTTACATCTTTCCCTTCAAGAAGCCTTTCGCTAAGGCTGTTCTTGTGGAATTGGCAAAGGGATATTTGGAAGCCCATAGAGGGCTATGGTGAAAAAGGAAATATCTTTTTCAATACTGGAAAGAAGCTTTCTGAGAAACTGCTCTGTGTTCTGTTAATTCATCTCACAGAGTTACATCTTTCCCTTCAACAAGCCTTTCGCTAAGGCTGTTCTTGTGGAATTGGCAAAGTGATATTTGGAAGCCCATGGAGGGCTACGGTGAAAAAGGAAATATCTTCCGTTCAAAACTGGAAAGAAGCTTTCTGAGAAATTGCTCTGTGTTCTGTTTATTCATCTAACAGAGTTACATGTTTCTCTTCAAGAAGCCTTTCGCTAAGGCTGTTCTTGTGGAATTGGCAAAGGTATATCTGGAAGCCCATAGAGGGCTATGGTGAAAAAGGAAATATACTCCTTCAAAACTGGAAAGAAGCTTTCTGAAAATCTGCTCTGTGTTCTGTTAATTCATCTCACAGAGTTACCTCTTTCCCTTCAAGAAGCCTTTCGCTAAGGCTGTTCTTGTGGAAATGGCAAAGTAATATTTGGAAGCCCATAGAGGGCTAAGGTGAAAAAGGAAAAACTTCCGTTCAAAACTAGAAAGAAGCTTTCTGAGAAACTGCTCTGTGTTCTGTTAATTCATCTCACAGTTACATCTTTCCCTTCAAGAAGCCTTTCGCTATGGCTGTTCTTGTGGAATTGGCAAAGGGATATTTGGAAGCCCATAGAGGGCTATGGTGAAAAAGGAAATATCTTCCGTTCAATACTGGAAAGAAGCTTTCTGAGAAACTGCTCTGTGTTCTGTTAATTCATCTCACAGAGTTACATCTTTCCCTTCAAGAAGACTTTCGCTAAGGCTGTTCTTGTGGAATTGGCAAAGGGATATTTGGAAGCCCATAGAGGGCTATGGTGAAAAAGGAAATATCTTACGTTCAAAACTGGAAAGAAGCTTTCTGAGAAATTGCTCTGTGTTCTGTTTATTCATCTAACAGAGTTACATGTTTCTCTTCAAGAAGCCTTTCGCTAAGGCTGTTCTTGTGGAATTGGCAAAGGTATATCTGGAAGCCCATAGAGGGCTATGGTGAAAAAGGAAATATCTTCCGTTCAAAACTGGAAAGAAGCTTTCTGAGAAACTGCTCTGTGTTCTGTTAATTCATCTCACAGAGTTACATCTTTCCCTTCAACAATCCTTTCGCTAAGGCTGTTGTTGTGGAATTGGCAAAGGGATATTGGAAGCGCATAGAGGACTATGGTGAAAAACGAAATATCTTCTGTTCAAAACTGGAAAGAAGCTTTCTGAGAAACTGCTCTGTGTTCTGTTAATTCATCTCACAGAGTTACATCTTTCCCTTCAAGAAGCCTTTCGCTAAGGCTGTTCTTTTGGAATTGGCAAAACGATATTTGGAAGCCCATAGAGGGCTACGGTGAAAAAGGAAATATCTTCCGTTCAATACCGGAAAGAAGCTTTCTGAGAAACTGCTCTGTGTTCTCTTAATTCATCTCACAGAGTTACATCTTTCCCTTCAAGAAGCCTTTCCCTAAGGCTGTTCTTGTGGAATTGGCAAAGTTATATTTGGAAGCCCATAGAGGCCTATGGTGAAAAAGGAAATATCTTCCGTTCAAAGCTGGAAAGATGCTTTCTGAGAAACTGCTCTGTGTTCTCTTAATTCATCTCACAGAGTTACATCTTTCCCTTCAAGAAGCCTTTCGCTAAGGCTGTTCTTGTGGAATTGGCAAAGTTATATTTGGAAGCCCATAGAGGGCTATGGTGAAAAAGGAAATATCTTCCGTTCAAAACTGGAAAGAAGCTTTCTGAGAAACTGCTCTGTGTTCTGTTAATTCATCTCACAGAGTTTCATCTTTCCCTTCAAGAAGCCTTTCGTTAAGTCTGTTCTTCTGGAATTGGCAAAGTGATATTTTGAAGCCCATAGTGGGCTATGGTGAAAAGGAAATATCTTCCGTTCAAAACTGGAAAGATGCTTTCTGAGAAACTGCTCTGTGTTCTCTTAATTCATCTCACAGAGTTACATCTTTCCCTTCAAGAAGCCTTTCGCTAAGGCTGTTCTTGTGGAATTGGCAAAGTTATATTTGGAAGCCCATAGAGGGCTATGGTGAAAAAGGAAATATCTTCCGTTCAAAACTGGAAAGAAGCTTTCTGAGAAACTGCTCTGTGTTCTGTTAATTCATCTCACAGAGTTACATCTTTCCCTTCAAGAAGCCTTTCACTAAGGCTGTTCTTGTGGAATTGGCAACGGGATATTTGGAAGCCCATAGAGGTCTATGGTGAAAAAGGAAATATCTTCCGTTCAAAACTGGAAAAAAGCTTTCTGAGAAACTACTCTGTGTTGTGTTAATTCATCTCACGGAGTTACATCTTTCCCTTCAACAAGCCTTTCGCTAAGGCTGTTCTTGTGGAATTGGCAAAGTGATATTTGGAAGCCCATGGAGGGTTACGGTGAAAAAGGAAATATCTTCCGTTCAAAACTGGAAAGAAGCTTTCTGAGAAATTGCTCTGTTTTCTGTTTATTCATCTCACAGAGTTACATGTTTCTCTTCAAAAAGCCTTTCGCTAAGGCTGTTCTTGTGGAATTGGCAAAGGTATATCTGGAAGCCCATAGAGGGCTATGGTGAAAAAGGAAATATCCTCCTTCAAAACTGGAAAGAAGCTTTCTGAGAATCTGCTCTGTGTTCTGTTAATTCATCTCACAGAGTTACCTCTTTCCCTTCAAGAAGCCTTTCTCTAAGGCTGTTCTTGTGGAAATGGCAAAGTAATATTTGGAATCCCATAGATGGCTATGGTGAAAAAGGAAAAACTTCCGTTCAAAACTAGAAAGAAGCTTTCTGAGAAACTGCTCTGTGTTCTGTTAATTCATCTCACAGTTACATCTTTCCCTTCAAGAAGCCTTTTGCTAAGGCTGTTCTTGTGGAATTGGCAAAGGGATATTTGGAAGCCCCTAGAGGCCTATGGTGAAAAAGGAAATATCTTCCGTTCAAAACTGGATAGATGCTTTCTGAGAAACTGCTCTGTGTTCTCTTAATTCATCTCACAGAGTTACATCTTTCCCTTCAAGAAGTCTTTCGCTAAGGCCGTTCTTGTGGAATTGGCAAAGGGATATTTGGAAGCCCATAGAGGACTATGGTGAAAAAGGAAATATCTTCCGTTCAAAACTGGAAAGAAGCTTTCTGAGAAACTGCTCTGTGTTCTGTTAATTCATCTGACCGAGTTACATCTTTCTCTTCAAGAAGCCTTTCGCTAAGTCTGTTCTTGTGGAATTGGCAAAGGTATATTTGGAAGCCCATAGAGGGCTATGGTGAAAAAGGAAATATCTTTCGTTCAAAACTGGAAAGAATCTTTCTGAGAAACTGCTCTGTGTTCTGTTAAGTCATCTCACAGAGTTACATCTTTCCCTTCAAGAAGCCTTTCGCTAAGGCTGTTCTTGTGGAATTGGCAAAGGGATATTTGGAAGCCCATAGAGGCCTATGGTGAAAAAGGAAATATATTTTTCAATACTGGAAAGAAGCTTTCTGAGAAACTGCTCTGTGTTCTGTTAATTCATCTCACAGAGTTACATCTTTCCCTTCAACAAGCCTTTCGCTAAGGCTGTTCTTGTGGAATTGGCAAAGTGATATTTGGAAGCCCATGGAGGGCTACGGTGAAAAAGGAAATATCTTCCGTTCAAAACTTTAAAGAAGCTTTCTGAGAAATTGCTCTGTGTTCTGTTTATTCATCTAACAGAGTTACATGTTTCTCTTCAAGAAGCCTTTCGCTAAGGCTGTTCTTGTGGAATTGGCAAAGGTATATCTGGAAGCCCATAGAGGGCTATGGTGAAAAAGGAAATATCCTCCTTCAAAACTGGAAAGAAGCTTTCTGAGAATCTGCTCTGTGTTCTGTTAATTCATCTCACAGAGTTACCTCTTTCCCTTAAAGAAGCCTTTCGCTAAGGCTCTTCTTGTGGAAATGGCAAAGTAATATTTGGAAGCCCATAGAGGGATATGGTGAAAAAGGAAAAACTTCCGTTCAAAACTAGAAAGAAGCTTTCTGAGAAACTGCTCTGTGTTCTGTTAATTCATCTCACAGTTACATCTTTCCCTTCAAGAAGCCTTTCGCTAAGGCTTTTCTTGTGGAACTGGCAAAGTGATATTTGGAAGCCCATAGAGGGCTAGGGTGAAAAAGGAAATAACTTCCGTTCAAAACTGGAAAGAAGCTTTCTGAGGAACTGCTCTGTGTTCTGTTAATTCATCTCACAGAGTTACATCTTTCCCTTCAAGAAGTCTTTCGCTAAGGCTGTTCTTGTGGAATTGGCAAAACGATATTTGGAAGCCCATAGTGGGCTACGGTGAAAAAGGAAATATCTTCCGTTCAAAACTGGAAAGAAGCTTTCTGAGAAACTGCTCTGTGTTCTGTTAATTCATCTCACAGAGTTACATCTTTCCCTACAAGAAGCCTTTCGCTAAGGCTGTTCTTGTGGAATTGGCAAAGGGATATTTGGAAGCCCATAAAGGGCTATGGTGAAAAAGGAAATATCTTCCGTTCAAAACTGGAAAGAAGCATTCTGAGAAACTGCTCTGTGTTCTGTTAATTCATCTCACAGAGTTACATCTTTCCCTTCAAGAAGCCTTTCGCTAAGGCTGTTCTTGTGGAATTGGCATAGTGATATTTGGAAGCCCATAGAGGGCTATGGTGAAAAAGGAAATAACTTCCGTTCAAAACTGGGAAGAAGCTTTCTGAGAAACTGCTCTGTGTTCTGTTAATTCATCTCATAGAGTTACATCTTTCCCTTCAACAAGCCTTTCGCTAAGGCTGTTCTTGTGGAATTGGCAAAGGGATATTTGGAAGCCCATAGAGGGCTACGGTGAAAAAGGAAATATCTTCCGTTCAATACTGGAAAGAAGCTTTCTGAGAAACTGCTCTGTGTTCTGTTAATTCATCTCACAGAGTTACATCTTTCCCTTCAACAAGCCTTTCGCTAAGGCTGTTCTTGTGGAATTGGCAAAGGGATATTTGGAAGCCCATAGAGGGCTATGGTGAAAAAGGAAATATCTTCCGTTCAAAACTGCAAAGAAGCTTTCTGAGAAACTGCTCTGTGTTCTGTTAATTCATCTCACAGAGTTACATCTTTCCCTTCAACAAGCCTTTCGCTAAGGCTGTTCTTGTGGAATTGGCAAAGTGATATTTGGAAGCCCATGGAGGGCTACGGTGAAAAAGGAAATATCTTCCGTTCAAAACTGGAAAGAAGCTTTCTGAGAAACTGCTCTGTGTTCTGTTTATTCATCTCACAGAGTTACATGTTTCTCTTCAAGAAGCCTTTCGCTAAGTCTGTTCTTGTGGAATAGGCAAAGGGATGTCTGGAAGACCATAGAGGGCTATGGTGAAAAAGGAAATATCCTCCGTTCAAAACTGGAAAGAAGCTTTCTGAGAAACTGCTCTGTGTTCTGTTAATTCATCTCACAGTGTTACATCTTTCCCTTCAAGAAGCCTTTCGCTAAGGCTGTTCTTGTGGAATTGGCAAAGTGATATTTGGAAGCCCATAGAGGGCTATGGTGAAAAAGGAAAAACTTCCGTTCAAACCTGGAAAGAAGCTTTCTGAGAAACTGCTCTGTGTTCTGTTAATTCATCTCACAGAGTTACATCTTTCCCTTCAAGAAGCCTTTCGCTAAGGCTGTTCTTGTGGAATTGGCAAAGGGATATTTGGAAGCCCATAGAGCCCTATGGTGAAAAAGGAAATATCTTCTGTTCAAAACTTGAAAGATGCTTTCTGAGAAACTGCTCTGTGTTCTCTTAATTTATCTCACAGAGTTACATCTTTCCCTTCAAGAAGCCTTTCGCTAAGGCTGTTCTTGTGGAATTGGCAAAGGGATATTTGGAAGCCCATAGAGGGCTATGGTGAAAAAGGAAATATCTTCCGTTCAAAACTGGAAAGAAGCTTTCTGAGAAACTGCTCTGTGTTCTGTTAATTCATCTCACAGAGTTACATCTTTCGCTTCAACAATCCTTTCGCTAAGGCTGTTCTTGTGGAATTGGCAAAGTGATATTTGGAAGCCCATGGCGGGCTATGGTCAAAAAGGAAATATCTTCCGTTCAAAACTGGAAAGAAGCTTTCTGAGAAACTGCTCTGTGTTCTCTTAATTCATCTCACAGAGTTACATCTTTCCCTTCAAGAAGCCTTTCGCTAAGGCTGTTCTTGTGGAATTGGCAAAGGGATATCTAGAAACCCACAGAGGGCTATGGTGAAAAAGGAAATATCTTCCGTTCAAAACTGGAAAGAAGCTTTCTGAGAAACTGCTCTGTGTTCTGTTAATTCATCTCACAGAGTTACATCTTTCCCTTCAAGAAGCCTTTCGCTAAGGCTGTTCTTGTGGAATTGGCAAAGGGATACTTGGAAGCGCATAGAGGACTATGGTGAAAAACGAAATATCTTCTGTTCAAAACTGGAAAGAAGCTTTCTGAGAAACTGCTCTGTGTTCTGTTAATTCATCTCACAGAGTTACATCTTTCCCTTCAAGAAGCCTTTCGCTAAGGCTGTTCTTGTGGAATTGGCAAAGGGATATTTGGAAGCCCATAGAGGGCTATGGTGAAAAAGGAAATATCTTCCGTTCAAAACTGGAAAGAAGCTTTCTGAGAAACTGCTCTGTGTTCTGTTAATTCAACTCACAGAGTTACATCTTTCCCTTCAAGAAGCCTTTCACTAAGGCTGTTCTTGTGGAATTGGCAAAGTGATATTTGGAAGCCCATAGAGGGCTATGGTGAAAAAGGAAATATCTTCCGTTCAAAACTGGAAAGAAGCATTCTGAGAAACTGCTCTGTGTTCTGTTAATTCATCTCACAGAGTTACATCTTTCCCTTCAAGAAGCCTTTCGCTAAGGCTGTTCTTGTGGAATTGGTAAAGTGATATTTGGAAGCATATAGAGGGCTATGGTGAAAAAGGAAATAACTTCCGTTCAAAACTGGAAAGAAGCTTTCTGAGAAACTGCTCTGTGTTCTGTTAATTCATCTCACAGAGTTACATGTTTCCCTTCAAGAAACCTTTCACTAAGGCTGTTCTTTTGGAATTGGAAAAGGGATATTTGGAAGCCCATAGAGGCCTATGGTGAAAAAGGAAATATCTTCCGTTCAAAACTGGAAAGAAGCTTTCTGAGAAACTGCTCTGTGTTCTGTTAATTCATCTCACAGAGTTACATTTTTCCCTTCAAGAAGCCTTTGGCTAAGGCTGTTCCTGTGGAATTGGCAAAGGGATATTTGGAAGCCCATAGAGGGCTACGATGTAAAAGGAAATAACTTCCATTCAAAACTGGAAAGAAGCTTTCTGAGAAACTGCTCTGTGTTCTGTTAATTCAACTCACAGAGTTACGTCTTTCCCTTCAAGAAGCCTTTTGCTAAGGCTGTTCTTGTGGAATTGGCAAAGTGATATTTGGAAGCCCATAGAGGGCTACGGTGAAAAAGGAGATAACTTCCGTTCAAACATGGAAAGAAGCTTTCTGAGAAACTGCTCTGTGCTCTGTTAATTCATCTCACAGAGTTACAGCTTTCCCTTCAAGAAGCCTTTCGCTAAGGCTGTTCTTGTGGAATTGGCAAAGGGATATCTGGAAGCCCATAGAGGGCTTGGTGAAAAAGGAAATATCCTCCGTTCAAAACTGCAAAGAAGCTTTCTGAGAAACTGTTCTGTGTACTGTTAATTCATCTCAAAGAGTTACATCTTTCCCTTCAACAATCCATTCGCTAAGGCTGTTCTTGTGGAATAGGCAAAGTGATATTTGGAAGCCGATGGCGGGCTACGGTGAAAAAGGAAATATCTTCCGTTCTAAACTGGAAAGAAGCTTTCTGAGAAACTGCTCTGTGTTCTGTTAATTCATCTCACACAGTTACATGTTTCCCTTCAAGAAGCCTTTCGCTAAGGCTGTTCTTGTGGAATTGGCAAAGGGATATCTGGAAGCCCATAGAGGGCTCTGGTGAAAAAGGAAATATCTTCCGTTCAAAACTGGAAAGAAGCTTTCTGAGAAACTGCTCTGTGTTCTGTTAATTCATCTCACAGAGTTACATCTTTCCCTTCAAGAAGCCTTTCGCTAAGGCTGTTCTTGTGGAATTGGCAAAGGGATACTTGGAAGCCCATAGAGGACTATGGTGAAAAACGAAATATCTTAAGTTCAAAACTGGAAAGAAGCTTTCTCAGAAACTGCTCTGTGTTCTGTTAATTCATCTCACAGAGTTCCATCTTTCCCTTCAAGAAGCCTTTCGCTAAGGCTGTTCTTTTGGAATTGGCAAAACGATATTTGGAAGCCCATAGAGGGCTACGGTGAAAAAGGAAATATCTTCGGTTCAAAACTGGAAAGAAGCTTTCTGAGAAAGTGCTCTGTGTTCTGTTAATTCATCTAACAGAGTTACATCTTTCCCTTCAAGAAGCCTTTCGCTAAGGCTGTTCTTGTGGAATTGGCAAAGGGATATTTGGAAGCCCATAGAGGGCTATGGTGAAAAAGGAAATAACTTTCGTTCAAAACTAGAAAGAAGCTTTCTGAGAAACTGCTCTGTGTTCTGTTAATTCATCTCACAGGGTTACATGTTTCCCTTCAAGAAGCCTTTCGCTAAGGCTGTTCTTTTGGAATTGGCAAAGGGA
The DNA here is from genome assembly GCF_047675955.1 of Chlorocebus sabaeus. Lineage (NCBI taxonomy): Eukaryota > Metazoa > Chordata > Mammalia > Primates > Cercopithecidae > Chlorocebus > Chlorocebus sabaeus. The sequence continues at coordinate 30,141,834 of NC_132908.1, forward strand.
TATTTTGAAGCCCATAGAGGCCTACGGTGAAAAAGGAAATATCTTCCGTTCAAAACTGGTAAGATGCTTTCTGAGAAACTGCTCTGTGTTCTCTTAATTCATCTCACAGAGTTACATCTTTCCCTTCAAGAAGCCTTTCGCTAAGGCTGTTCTTGTGGAATTGGCAAAGTTATATTTGGAAGCCCATAGAGGGCTATGGTGAAAAAGGAAATATCTTCCGTTCGAAACTGGAAAGAAGCTTTCTGAGAAACTGCTCTGTGTTCTGTTAATTCATCTCACAGAGTTACATCTTTCCCTTCAAGAAGCCTTTCGCTAAGGATGTTCTTGTGGAATTGGCAAAGGGATATTTGCAAGCCCATAGAGGGCTATGGTGAAAAAGGAAATATCTTCCGTTCAAAACTGGAAAGAAGCTTTCTGAGAAACTGCTCTGTGTTCTGTTAATTCATCTCACAGAGTCACATCTTTTCCTTCAACAAGCCTTTCGCTAAGGCTGTTCTTGTGGAATTGGCAAAGTGATATTTGGAAGCCCATAGAGGGCTATGGTGAAAAAGGAAATAACTTCCGTTCAAAACTGGAAAGAAGCTTTCTGAGAAACTGCTCTGTGTTCTGTTAATTCATCTCACAGAGTTACATCTTTCCCTTCAAGAAGCCTTTCGCTAAGGCTGTTCTTGTGGAATTGGCAAAACGATATTTTGAAGCCCATAGAGGGCTACGGTGAAAACGGAAATATCTTCCGTTCAAAACTGGAAAGAAGCTTTCTGAGAAACTGCTCTGTGTTCTGTTAATTCATCTCACAGAGTTACATGTTTTCCTTCAAGAAGCCTTTCGCTAAGGCTGTTCTTGTGGAATTGGCAAAGGGATATTTGGAAGCCCATAGAGGGCTACGTTGAAAAAGGAAATATCCTCCGTTCAAAACTGGAAAGAAGCTTTCTGAGAAACTGCTCTGTGTTCTGTTAATACATCTCAGAGAGTTACATCTTTCCCTTCAAGAAGCCTTTCGCTAAGGCTGTTCTTGTGGAATTGGCAAAGGGATACTTGGAAGCCCTTAGAGTACTATGGTGAAAAAGGAAATATCTTCCGTTCAAAACTGGAAAGAAGCTCTCTGAGAAGCTGCTCTGTGTTGTGTTAATTCTTCTCACAGAGTTACATCTTTCCCTTCAAGAAGCCTTTCGCTAAGGCTGTTCTTGTGGAATTGGCAAAACGATATTTGGAAGCCCATAGAGGGCTATGGTGAAAAAGGAAATATCTTCCGTTCAAAACTGGAAAGAAGCTTTCTGAGAAACTGCTCTGTGTTCTCTTAATTCATCTCACAGAGTTCATTCTTTCCCGTCAAGAAGCCTTTCGCTAAGGCTGTTCTTGGGGTATTGGCAATGGGATATTTGGAAGCCCATAGAGTCCTATGGTGAAAAAGGAAATATTTTCCGTTCAAAACTGGAAAGAAGCTTTCTGAGAAACTGCTCTGTGTTCTGTTAATTCATCTCACCGAGTTACAACTTTCCCTTCAAGAAGCCGTTCGCTAAGGCTGTTCTTGTGGAATTGGCAAAGGGATATTTGGAAGCCCATAGAGGGCTATGGTGAAAAAGGAAATATCTTCCGTTCAAAACTGGAAAGAAGCTTTCTGAGAAACTGCTCTGTGTTCTGTTAATTCATCTCACAGAGTTACATCTTTCCCTTCAACAAGCCTTTCGCTAAGGCTGTTCTTGTGGAATTGGCAAAGGGATATTTGGAAGCCCATAGAGCCCTATGGTGAAAAAGGAAATATCTTCTGTTCAAAACTGGAAAGATGCTTTCTGAGAAACTGCTCTGTGTTCTCTTAATTTATCTCACAGAGTTACATCTTTCCCTTCAAGAAGCCTTTCGCTAAGGCTGTTCTTGTGGAATTGGCAAAGGGATATTTGGAAGCCCATAGAGGGCTATGGTGAAAAAGGAAATATCTTCCGTTCAAAACTGGAAAGAAGCTTTCTGAGAAACTGCTCTGTGTTCTGTTAATTCATCTCACAGAGTTACATCTTTCGCTTCAACAATCCTTTCGCTAAGGCTGTTCTTGTGGAATTGGCAAAGTGATATTTGGAAGCCCATGGCGGGCTATGGTCAAAAAGGAAATATCTTCCGTTCAAAACTGGAAAGAAGCTTTCTGAGAAACTGCTCTGTGTTCTCTTAATTCATCTCACAGAGTTACATCTTTCCCTTCAAGAAGCCTTTCGCTAAGGCTGTTCTTGTGGAATTGGCAAAGGGATATCTGGAAACCCACAGAGGGCTATGGTGAAAAAGGAAATATCTTCCGTTCAAAACTGGAAAGAAGCTTTCTGAGAAACTGCTCTGTGTTCTGTTAATTCATCTCACAGAGTTACATCTTTCCCTTCAAGAAGCCTTTCGCTAAGGCTGTTCTTGTGGAATTGGCAAAGGGATACTTGGAAGCGCATAGAGGACTATGGTGAAAAACGAAATATCTTCTGTTCAAAACTGGAAAGAAGCTTTCTGAGAAACTGCTCTGTGTTCTGTTAATTCATCTCACAGAGTTACATCTTTCCCTTCAAGAAGCCTTTCGTTAAGTCTGTTCTTCTGGAATTGGCAAAGTGATATTTTGAAGCCCATAGAGGGCTATGGTGAAAAAGGAATTATTTTCCGTTCAAAACTGGAAAGAAGCTTTCTGAGAAACAGCTCTGTGTTCTGTTAATTCATCTCACAGAGTTACATCTTTCCCTTCAAGAAGCCTTTCGCTAAGGCTGTCCTTGTGATTTGGCAAAGTGATATTTGGAAGCCCATAGAGGGCTATGGTGAAAAAGGAAATAACTTCCGTTCAAAACTGGAAAGAAGCTTTCTGAGAAACTGCTCTGTGTTCTGTTAATTCATCTCACAGAGTTACATCTTTCCCTTCAAGAAGCCTTTCGCTAAGGCTGTTCTTGTGGAATTGGCAAAACGATATTTGGAAGCCCATAGAGGGCTACGGTCAAAAAGGAAATATCTTCCGTTCAAAACTGGAAAGAAGCTTTCTGAGAAACTGCTCTGTGTTCTCTTAATTCATCTCACAGAGTTACATCTTTCCCTTCAAGAAGCCTTTCGCTAAGGCTGTTCTTGTGGAATTGGCAAAGGGATATCTGGAAACCCACAGAGGGCTATGGTGAAAAAGGAAATATCTTCCGTTCAAAACTGGAAAGAAGCTTTCTGAGAAACTGCTCTGTGTTCTGTTAATTCATCTCACAGAGTTACATCTTTCCCTTCAAGAAGCCTTTCGCTAAGGCTGTTCTTGTGGAATTGGCAAAGGGATACTTGGAAGCGCATAGAGGACTATGGTGAAAAACGAAATATCTTCTGTTCAAAACTGGAAAGAAGCTTTCTGAGAAACTGCTCTGTGTTCTGTTAATTCATCTCACAGAGTTACATCTTTCCCTTCAAGAAGCCTTTCGTTAAGTCTGTTCTTCTGGAATTGGCAAAGTGATATTTTGAAGCCCATAGAGGGCTATGGTGAAAAAGGAATTATTTTCCGTTCAAAACTGGAAAGAAGCTTTCTGAGAAACAGCTCTGTGTTCTGTTAATTCATCTCACAGAGTTACATCTTTCCCTTCAAGAAGCCTTTCGCTAAGGCTGTCCTTGTGATTTGGCAAAGTGATATTTGGAAGCCCATAGAGGGCTATGGTGAAAAAGGAAATAACTTCCGTTCAAAACTGGAAAGAAGCTTTCTGAGAAACTGCTCTGTGTTCTGTTCATTCATCTCACAGAGTTACGTCTTTCCCTTCAAGAAGCCTTTTGCTAAGGCTGTTCTTGTGGAATTGGCAAAGTGATATTTGGAAGCCCATAGAGGGCTACGGTGAAAAAGGAGATAACTTCCGTTCAAACATGGAAAGAAGCTTTCTGAGAAACTGCTCTGTGCTCTGTTAATTCATCTCACAGAGTTACAGCTTTCCCTTCAAGAAGCCTTTCGCTAAGGCTGTTCTTGTGGAATTGGCAAAGGGATATCTGGAAGCCCATAGAGGGCTTGGTGAAAAAGGAAATATCCTCCGTTCAAAACTGCAAAGAAGCTTTCTGAGAAACTGTTCTGTGTACTGTTAATTCATCTCAAAGAGTTACATCTTTCCCTTCAACAATCCTTTCGCTAAGGCTGTTCTTGTGGAATTGGCAAAGTGATATTTGGAAGCCGATGGCGGGCTACGGTGAAAAAGGAAATATCTTCCGTTCTAAACTGGAAAGAAGCTTTCTGAGAAACTGCTCTGTGTTCTGTTAATTCATCTCACACAGTTACATGTTTCCCTTCAAGAAGCCTTTCGCTAAGGCTGTTCTTGTGGAATTGGCAAAGGGATATCTGGAAGCCCATAGAGGGCTCTGGTGAAAAAGGAAATATCTTCCGTTCAAAACTGGAAAGAAGCTTTCTGAGAAACTGCTCTGTGTTCTGTTAATTCATCTCACAGAGTTACATCTTTCCCTTCAAGAAGCCTTTCGCTAAGGCTGTTCTTGTGGAATTGGCAAAGGGATACTTGGAAGCCCATAGAGGACTATGGTGAAAAACGAAATATCTTCCGTTCAAAACTGGAAAGAAACTTTCTCAGAAACTGCTCTGTGTTCTGTTAATTCATCTCACAGAGTTCCATCTTTCCCTTCAAGAAGCCTTTCGCTAAGGCTGTTCTTTTGGAATTGGCAAAACGATATTTGGAAGCCCATAGAGGGCTACGGTGAAAAAGGAAATATCTTCGGTTCAAAACTGTAAAGAAGCTTTCTGAGAAAGTGCTCTGTGTTCTGTTAATTCATCTAACAGAGTTACATCTTTCCCTTCAAGAAGCCTTTCGCTAAGGCTGTTCTTGTGGAATTGGCAAAGGGATATTTGGAAGCCCATAGAGGGCTATGGTGAAAAAGGAAATAACTTCCGTTCAAAACTAGAAAGAAGCTTTCTGAGAAACTGCTCTGTGTTCTGTTAATTCATCTCACAGGGTTACATGTTTCCCTTCAAGAAGCCTTTCGCTAAGGCTGTTCTTTTGGAATTGGCAAAGGGATATTTTGAAGCCCATAGAGGCCTACGGTGAAAAAGGAAATATCTTCCGTTCAAAACTGGTAAGATGCTTTCTGAGAAACTGCTCTGTGTTCTCTTAATTCATCTCACAGAGTTACATCTTTCCCTTCAAGAAGCCTTTCGCTAAGGCTGTTCTTGTGGAATTGGCAAAGTTATATTTGGAAGCCCATAGAGGGCTATGGTGAAAAAGGAAATATCTTCCGTTCGAAACTGGAAAGAAGCTTTCTGAGAAACTGCTCTGTGTTCTGTTAATTCATCTCACAGAGTTACATCTTTCCCTTCAAGAAGCCTTTCGCTAAGGATGTTCTTGTGGAATTGGCAAAGGGATATTTGGTAGCCCATAGAGGGCTATGGTGAAAAAGGAAATATCTTCCGTTCAAAACTGGAAAGAAGCTTTCTGAGAAACTGCTCTGTGTTCTGTTAATTCATCTCACAGAGTCACATCTTTTCCTTCAACAAGCCTTTCGCTAAGGCTGTTCTTGTGGAATTGGCAAAGTGATATTTGGAAGCCCATAGAGGGCTATGGTGAAAAAGGAAATAACTTCCGTTCAAAACTGGAAAGAAGCTTTCTGAGAAACTGCTCTGTGTTCTGTTAATTCATCTCACAGAGTTACATCTTTCCCTTCAAGAAGCCTTTCGCTAAGGCTGTTCTTGTGGAATTGGCAAAACGATATTTTGAAGCCCATAGAGGGCTACGGTGAAAACGGAAATATCTTCCGTTCAAAACTGGAAAGAAGCTTTCTGAGAAACTGCTCTGTGTTCTGTTAATTCATCTCACAGAGTTACATGTTTTCCTTCAAGAAGCCTTTCGCTAAGGCTGTTCTTGTGGAATTGGCAAAGGGATATTTGGAAGCCCATAGAGGGCTACGTTGAAAAAGGAAATATCCTCCGTTCAAAACTGGAAAGAAGCTTTCTGAGAAACTGCTCTGTGTTCTGTTAATACATCTCAGAGAGTTACATCTTTCCCTTCAAGAAGCCTTTCGCTAAGGCTGTTCTTGTGGAATTGGCAAAGGGATACTTGGAAGCCCTTAGAGTACTATGGTGAAAAAGGAAATATCTTCCGTTCAAAACTGGAAAGAAGCTCTCTAAGAAGCTGCTCTGTGTTGTGTTAATTCATCTCACAGAGTTACATCTTTCCCTTCAAGAAGCCTTTCGCTAAGGCTGTTCTTGTGGAATTGGCAAAACGATATTTGGAAGCCCATAGAGGGCTATGGTGAAAAAGGAAATATCTTCCGTTCAAAACTGGAAAGAAGCTTTCTGAGAAACTGCTCTGTGTTCTCTTAATTCATCTCACAGAGTTACATCTTTCCCTTCAAGAAGCTTTCGCTAAGGCTGTTCTTGTGGAAATTGCAAAGTTATATTTGGAAGCCCATAGAGGGCTATGGTGAAAAAGGAAATATCTTCCGTTCAAAACTGGAACGAAGCTTTCTGAGAAACTGCTCTGTGTTCTGTTAATTCATTTCACAGAGTTACATCTTTCCCTTCAAGAAGCCTTTCGCTAAGGCTGTTCTTGTGGAATTGGCAAAGGGATATTTGGAAGCCCAAAGAGGGCTACGGTGAAAAAGGAAATAACTTCCGTTCAAAACTGGAAAGAAGCTTTCTGGGAATCTGCTCTGTGTTCTGTTAATTCACCTCACAGAGTTACAGTTTTCCCTTCAAGAAGCCTTTCGCTAAGGCTGTTCTTGTGGAATTGGCAAAGGGATATTTGGAAGCCCTTAGAGGGCTATGGTGAAAAAGGAAATATCTTCCGTTCAAAACTGCAAAGAAGCTTTCTGAGAAACTGCTCTGTGTTCTGTTAATTCATCTCACAGAGTTACATCTTTACCTTCAAGAAGCGTTTCGCTAAGGCTGTTCTTGTGGAATTGGCAAAGGGATACTTAGAAGCCCATAGAGGACTATGGTGAAAAAGGAATTATCTTCCGTTCAAAACTGGAAAGAAGCTTTCTGAGAAACTGCTCTGTGTTCTGTTAATTCATCTCACAGTGTTACATCTTTCCCTTCAAGAAACCTTTCGCTAAGGCTGTTCTTGTGGAATGGGCAAAGGGATATTTGGAAGCCAATAGAGGCCTATGGTGAAAAAGGAAATATCATCCGTTCAAAACTGGAAAGAAGCTTTCTGAGAAACTGCTCTGTGTTTTGTTAATTCATCTCACAGAGTTACATCTTTCCCTTCAAGAATCCTTTCGCTAAGGCTGTTCTTGTGGAATTGGCAAAGGGATACTTGGAAGCCCATAGAGGACTATGGTGAAAAACGAAATATCTTCCGTTCAAAACTGGAAAGAAGCTTTCTGAGAAACTGCTCTGTGTTCTGTTAATTCATCTCACAGAGTTACATCTTTCCCTTCAAGAAGCCTTTCGCTAAGGCTGTTCTTGTGGAATTGGCAAATGGATATTTGGAAGCCCATAGAGGGCTATGGTGAAAAAGGAAATATCTTCCGTTCAAAACTGGAAAGAAGCTTTCTGAGAAACTGCTCTGTGTTCTGTTAATTCATCTCACAGAGTTACATGTTTCCATTCAAGAAGCCTTTCGCTAAGGCTGTTCTTGTGGAATTGGCAAAGGGATATTTGGAAGCCCATAGAGGGATATGGTGAAAAAGGAAATATCCTCCGTTCAAAACTGGAAAGAAGCTTTCTGAGAAACTGCTCTGTGTTCTGTTAATACATCTCACAGAGTTACATCTTTCCCTTCAAGAAGCCTTTCGCTAAGGCTGTTCTTGTGGAATTGGCAAAGGGATATTTGGAAGCCCATAGAGGCCTATGGTGAAAAAGGAAATAGCTTCCCTTCAAAACTGGAAAGAAGCTTTCTGAGAAACTGCTCTGTGTTCTGTTAATTCATCTCACAGAGTTACATCTTTCCCTTCAAGAAGCCTTTCGCTAAGGCTGTTCTTGTGGAATTGGCAAAGTTATATTTGGAAGCCCATAGAGGGCTATGGTGAAAAAGGAAATATCTTCCGTTCAAAAGTGGAAAGAAGCTTTCTTAGAAACTGCTCTGTGTTCTGTTAATTCATCTCACAGAGTTCATTCTTTCCCGTCAAGAAGCCTTTCGCTAAGGCTGTTCTTGGGGTATTGGCAATGGGATATTTGGAAGCCCATAGAGTCCTATGGTGAAAAAGGAAATATTTTCCGTTCAAAACTGGAAAGAAGCTTTCTGAGAAACTGCTCTGTGTTCTGTTAATTCATCTCACCGAGTTACAACTTTCCCTTCAAGAAGCCGTTCGCTAAGGCTGTTCTTGTGGAATTGGCAAAGGGATATTTGGAAACCCATAGAGGGCTATGGTGAAAAAGGAAATATCTTCCGTTCAAAACTGGAAAGCAGCTTTCTGAGAAACTGCTCTGTGTTCTGTTAATTCATCTCAAAGAGTTACATCTTTCCCTTCAAGAAGCCTTTCGCTAAGGCGGTTCTTGTGGAATTGGCAAAGGGATATTTGGAAGCCCATAGAGGGCTATGGTGAAAAAGAAATATCTTCCGTTCAAAACTGGAAAGAAGCTTTCTGAGTAACTGCTCTGTGTTCTGTTAATTCATCTCAAAGAGTTACATCTTTCCCTTCAAGAAGCCTTTCGCTAAGGCTGTTCTTTTGGAATTGGCAAAACGATATTTGGAAGCCCATAGAGGGCTACGGTGAAAAAGGAAATATCTTCCGTTCAAAACAGGAAAGAATCTTTCTGAGAAACTGCTCTGTGTTCTGTTAATTCATCTCACAGAGTTACATCTTTCCCTTCAAGAAGCCTTGCGCTAAGGCTGTTCTTTTGGAATTGGCAAAGGGATATTTTGGAGCCCATAGAGGCCTATGGTGAAAAAGGAAATATCTTCCGTTCAAAACTGGAAAGATGCTTTCTGAGAAACTGCTCTGTGTCCTCTTAATTCATCTCACAGAGTTACATCTTTCCCTTCAAGAAGCATTTCGCAAAGGCTGTTTTGTGGAATTGGCATAGTTATATTTGAAAGCCCATAGAGGGCTATGGTGAAAAAGGAAATATCTTCCGTTCAAAACTGGAAAGAAGCTTTCTGAGAAACTGCTCTGTGTTCTGTTAATTCATCTCACAGAGTTACATCTTTCCCTTCGAGAAGCCTTTCGCTAAGGCTGTTCTTGTGGAATTGGCAAAGGGATATTTGGAAGCCCATAGAGGGCTATGGTGAAAAAGGAAATATCTTCCGTTCAAAACTGGAAAGAAGCTTTCGGAGAAACTGCTCTGTGTTCTGTTAATTCATCTCACAGAGTTACATCTTTCCCTTCAACAAGCCTTTCGCTAAGGCTGTTCTTGTGGAATTGGCAAAGTGATATTTGGAAGCCCATAGAGGGCTATGGTGAAAAAGGAAATATGTTCCGTTCAAAACTGGAAAGAAGCTTTTTGAGAAACTGCTCTGTGTTCTGTTCATTCATCTCACAGAGTTACATCTTTCCCTCCAAGAAGCCTTTCGCTAAGTCTGTTCTTGTGGAATTGGCAAAGTGATATTTGGAAGCCCATAAAGGGCTATGGTGAAAAAGGAAATATCTTCCGTTCAAAACTGGAAAGAAGCTTTCTGAGAAACTGCTCTGTGTTCTGTTAATTCATCTCACAGAGTTACATCTTTCCCTTCAAGAAGCCTTTCGCTAAGGCTGTTCTTGTGGAATTGGCAGAACGATATTTGGAAGCCCATAGAGGGCTATGGTGAAAAAGGAAATATCTTCCGTTCAAACCTGGAAAGAAGCTTTCTGAGAAACTGCTCTGTGTTCTCTTAATTCATCTCACAGAGTTACATCTTTCCCTTCAAGAAGCTTTCGCTAAGGCTGTTCTTGTGGAATTGGCAAAGTTATATTTGGAAGCCCATAGAGGGCTATGGTGAAAAAGGAAATATCTTCCGTTCAAAACTGGAAAGAAGCTTTCTGAGAAACTGCTCTGTGTTCTGTTAATTCATCTCAAAGAGTTACATCTTTCCCTTCAAGAAGCCTTTCGCTAAGGCGGTTCTTGTGGAATTGACAAAGGGATATTTGGAAGCCCATAGAGGGCTATGGTGAAAAAGGAAATATCTTCCGTTCAAAACTTTAAAGAAGCTTTCTGAGAAACTGCTCTGTGTTCTGTTAATTCATCTCAAAGAGTTACATCTTTCCCTTCAAGAAGCCTTCCGCTAAGGCGGTTCTTGTGGAATTGGCAAAGGGATATTTGGAAGCCCATAGAGGGCTATGGTGAAAAAGGAAATATCCTCCGTTCAAAACTGGAAAGAAGCTTTCTGAGAAACTCCTCTGTGTTCTGTTAATTCATCTCACAGAGTAATATCTTTCCCTTCAAGAAGCCTTTCGCTAAGGCTGTTCTTGTGGAATTGGCAAAGGGATACTTGGAAGCCCATTGAGGACTATGGTGAAAAAGGAAATACCTTCCGTTCAAAACTGGAAAGAAGCTTTCTGAGATGCTGATCTGTGTTCTGTTAATTCATCTCACAGAGTTACATCTTTCCCTTCAAGAAGCCTTTCGCTAAATCTGTTCTCGTGGATTTGGCAAAGGGATATTTGGAAGCCCATAGAGGGCTACGGTGAAAAAGGAAATATCTTCCGTTCAAAACTTTAAAGAAGCTTTCTGAGAAACTGCTGTGTGTTCTGTTAATTCATCTCAAAGGGTTACATCTTTCCCTTCAAGAAGCCTTTCGTTTAGGCGGTTCTTGTGGAATTGGCAAAGGGATATTTGGAAGCCCATAGCTGGCTATGGTGAAAAAGGAAATATCTTTCATTCAAAACTGGAAAGAGGCTTTCTGAGAAACTGCTCTGTGTTCTGTTAATTCATCTCACAGAGTTACATCTTTCCCTTCAACAAGCCTTTCGCTAAGGCTGTTCTTGTGGAATTGGCAAAGTGATATTTGGAAGCCCATAGAGGGCTATGGTGAAAAAGGAAATATGTTCCGTTCAAAACTGGAAAGAAGCTTTTTGAGAAACTGCTCTGTGTTCTGTTCATTCATCTCACAGAGTTACATCTTTCCCTCCAAGAAGCCTTTCGCTAAGTCTGTTCTTGTGGAATTGGCAAAGTGATATTTGGAAGCCCATAAAGGGCTATGGTGAAAAAGGAAATATCTTCCGTTCAAACCTGGAAAGAAGCTTTCTGAGAAACTGCTCTGTGTTCTGTTAATTCATCTCACAGAGTTACATCTTTCCCTTCAAGAAGCCTTTCGCTAAGGCTGTTCTTGTGGAATTGGTAAAGTGATATTTGGAAGCATATAGAGGGCTATGGTGAAAAAGGAAATAACTTCCGTTAAAAACTGGAAAGAAGCTTTCTGAGAAACTGCTCTGTGTTCTCTTAATTCATCTCACAGAGTTACATGTTTCCCTTCAAGAAGCCTTTCGCTAAGGCTGTTCTTTTGGAATTGGCAAAGGGATATTTTGAAGCCCATAGAGGCCTATGGTGAAAAAGGAAATATCTTCCGTTCAAAACTGGTAAGATGCTTTCTGAGAAACTGCTCTGTGTTCTGTTAATTCATCTCACAGAGTTACATCTTTCCCTTCAAGAAGCCTTTCGCTAAGGCGGTTCTTGTGGAATTGGCAAAGGGATATTTGGAAGCCCATAGAGGGCTATGGTGAAAAAGGAAATATCCTCCGTTCAAAACTGGAAAGAAGCTTTCTGAGAAACTGCTCTGTGTTCTGTTCATTCATCTCAAAGAGTTATATCTTTCCCTTCAAGAAGCCTTTCGCTAAGGCTGTTCTTGTGGAATTGGCAAAGGGATATTTGGAAGCCCATAGAGGACTATGGTGAAAAAGGAAATATCTTCCGTTCAAAACTGGAAAGAAGCTTTCTGAGATGCTGATCTGTGTTCTGTTAATTCATCTCACAGAGTTACATCTTTCCCTTCAAGAAGCCTTTCGCTAAATCTGTTCTCGTGGATTTGGCAAAGGGATATTTGGAAGCCCATAGAGGGCTACGGTGAAAAAGGAAATATCTTCCGTTCAAAACTTTAAAGAAGCTTTCTGAGAAACTGCTGTGTGTTCTGTTAATTCATCTCAAAGGGTTACATCTTTCCCTTCAAGAAGCCTTTCGATAAGGCTGTTCTTGTGGAATTGGCAAAGGGATATTTGGAAGCCCATAGAGGGCAATGGTGAAAAAGGAAATATCTTCCGTTCAAAACTGGAAAGAAGCTTTCTGAGAAACTGCTGTGTGTTCTGTTAATTCATCTCACAGAGTTACATCTTTCCCGTCAAGAAGCCTTTCGCTAAGGCTGTTCTTGTGGAATTGGCAAAGGGATATCTGGAAGCCCATAGAGGGCAATGGTGAAAAAGGAAATATCCTCCGTTCAAAACGGGAAAGAAGCTTTCTGAGAAACTGCTCTGTGTACTGTTAATTCATGTCACAGAGTTACATCTTTCTCTTCAAGAAGCCTTTCGCTAAGGCTGTTCTTGTGGAATTGGCAAAGGGATACTTAGAAGCCCATAGAGGACTATGGTGAAGAAGGAATTATCTTCCATTCAAAACTGGAAAGAAGCTTTCTGAGAAACTGCTCTGTGTTCTGTTAATTCATCTCACAGTGTTACATCTTTCCCTTCAAGAAGCCTTTCGCTAAGGCTGTTCTTGTGGAATTGGCAAAGGGATATTTGGAAGCCCATAGAGGGCTATGGTGAAAAAGCAAATATCTTCCGTTCAAAACTGGAAATAAGCTTTCTGGGAAACTGCTCTGTGTTCTGTTAACTCATCTCACAGAGTTACATCTTTCCCTTTAACAAGCCTTTCGCTAAGGCTGTTCTTGTGGAATTGGCAAAGTGATACTTTGAAGCCAATGGAGGGCTACGGTGAAAAAGGAAAAATCTTCCGTTCAAAACTGGAAAGAAGCTTTCTGAGATGCTGATCTGTGTTCTGTTAATTCATCTCACAGAGTTACATGTTTCCCTTCAAGAAGAATTTCGCTAAGGCTGTTCTTGTGGAATTGGCAAAGGGATATCTGGAAGACCATAGAGGGCTATGGTGAAAAAGTAAATATCCTCCTTTCAAAACTGGAAAGAAGCTTTCTGAGAAACTGCTCTGTGTTCTGTTAATTCATCTCACAGAGTTACATCTTTCCCTTCAAGAAGCCTTTCGCTAAGGCTGTTCTTGTGGAATTGGCAAAGTGATATTTGGAAGCCCATAGAGGGCTATGGTGAAAAAGGAAATAACTTCCGTTCAAAACTGGAAAGAAGCTTTCTGAGAAACTGCTCTGTGTTCTGTTAATTCATCTCACAGACTTACATCATTCCCTTCAACAAGCCTTTCGCTAAGGCTGTTCTTGTGGAATTGGCAAAGTGATGTTTGGAAGCCCATGGAGGGCTACGGTGAAAAAGGAAATATCTTCCGTTCAAAACTGGAAAGAAGCTTTCTGAGAAACTGCTCTGTGTTCTGTTAATTCATCTCACAGATTTACACGTTTCCCTTCAAGAAGCCTTTCCATAAGGCTGTTCTTGTGGAATTGGCAAAGGGATATCTGGAAGCCCATAGAGGGCTATGGTGAAAAAGGAAATATCCTCCGTTCAAAACTGGAAAGAAGCTTTATGAGAAACTGTTCTGTGTTCTGTTAATTCATCTCACAGAGTTACATCTTTCCCTTCAAGAAGCCTTTCGCTAAGGCTGTTCCTGTGGAATTGGCAAAGGGATATTTGGAAGCCCATAGAGGGCTATGGTGAACAAGGAAATAACTTCGGTTCAAAACTGGAAAGAAGCTTTCTGATAAACTGCTCTGTGTTCTCTTAATTCATCTCACAGAGTTACATCTTTCCCTTCAAGAAGCCTTTCGCTAAGGCTGTTCTTGTGGAATTGGCAAAACGATATTTGGAAGCCCATAGAGGGCTATGGTGAACAAGGAAATAACTTCGGTTCAAAACTGGAAAGAAGCTTTCTGAGAAACTGCTCTGTGTTCTCTTAATTCATCTTAAAGAGTTACATCTTTCTCTTCAAGAATCCTTTCGCTAAGGCTGTTCTTGTGGAATTGTCAAAACGATATTTGGAATCCCATAGAGGGCTACGGTGAAAAAGGAAATATCTTCCGTTCAAAACTGGAAAGAAGCTTTCTGAGAAACTGCTCTGTGTTCTGTTAATTCATCTCACAGAGTTACATCTTTCCCTTCAATAAGGCTTTCGCTAAGGCTGTTCTTGTGCAATTGGCAAAGGGATATTTGGAAGCCCATAGGGGTCTATGGTGAAAAAGGAGATATCTTCCGTTCAAAAATGGAAAGAAGCTTTTTGAGAAAAGGCTCTGTGTTCTGTTAATTCATCTCACAGAGTTACATCTTTCCCTTCAACAAGCCTTTCGCTAAGGCTGTTCTTCTGGAATTGGCAAAGGGATATTTGGAAGCCCATAGAGGGCTATGGTGAAAAAGGAAATATCTTCCGTTTAAAACTGGAAAGAAGCTTTCTGAGAAACTGCTGTGTGTCCTGTTAATTCATCTCACAGAGTTACATCTTTCCCTTCAAGAAGCCTTTGGCTAAGGCTGTTCTTGTGGAATTGACAATGGGATATTTGGAAGCCCATAGAGGGCTACGGTGAAAAAGGAAATATCTTCCGTTCAAAACTGGAAAGAAGCTTTCTGAGAAACTACTCTGTGTTTTGTTAATTCATCTCACAGAGTTACATCTTTCCCTTCAAAAAGCCTTTCCTAAGGCTGTTCTTGTGGAATTGGCAAAGGGATATTTGGAAGCCCATAGAGGGCTATGGTGAAAAAGGAAATATCTTCCGTTCAAAACTTGAAAGAAGCTTTCTGAGAAACTGCTCTGTGTACTGTTAATTCATGTCACAGAGTTACATCTTTCTCTTCAAGAAGCCTTTCGCTAAGGCTGTTCTTGTGGAATTGGCAAAGTGATATTTGGAAGCCCATAGAGGGCTATGGTGAAAAAGGAAATATCTTCCGTTCAAAACTGGAAAGAAGCTTTCTGGGAAACTGCTCTGTGTTCTGTTAACTCATCTCACAGAGTTACATCTTTCCCTTCAACAAGCCTTTCGCTAAGGCTGTTCTTGTGGAATTCGCAAAGTGATATTTTGAAGCCCATGGAGGGCTACGGTGAAAAAGGAAATATCTTCCGTTCAAAACTGGAAAGAAGCTTTCTGAGAAACTACTCTGTGTTCTGTTACTTCATCTCACAGAGTTACATGTTTCCCTTCAAGAAGAATTTCGCTGAGGCTGTTCTTGTGGAATTGGCAAAGGGATATCTGGAAGCCCATAGAGGGCTATGGTGAAAAAGGAAATATCCTCCGTTCAAAACTGGAAAGAAGCTTTCTGAGAAACTGCTCTGTGTTCTGTTAATTCATCTCACAGAGTTACATCTTTCCCTTCAAGAAGCCTTTCGCTAATTCTGTTCTTGTGGAATTGGCAAAGTGATATTTGGAAGCCCATAGAGGGCTATGGTGAAAAAGGAAATAACTTCCGTTCAAAACTGGAAAGAAGCTTTCTGAGATACTGCTCTGTGTTCTGTTAATTCATCTCACAGACTTACATCTTTCCCTTCAACAAGCCTTTCGCTAAGGCTGTTCTTGTGGAATTGGCAAAGTGATGTTGGAAGCCCATGCAGGGCTACGGTGAAAAAGGAAATATCTTCCGTTCAAAACTGGAAAGAAGCTTTCTGAGAAACTGCTCTGTGTTCTGTTAATTCATCTCACAGATTTACATGTTTCCCTTCAAGAAGCCTTTCCATAAGGCTGTTCTTGTGGAATTGGCAAAGGGATATCTGGAAGCCCATAGAGGGCTATGGTGAAAAAGGAAATATCCTCCGTTTAAAACTGGAAAGAAGCTTTCTGAGAAACTGTTCTGTGTTCTGTTAATTCATCTCACAGAGTTACATCTTTCCCTTCAAGAAGCCTTTCGCTAAGGCTGTTCTTGTGGAATTGGCAAAACGATATTTTGAAGCCCATAGAGGGCTACGATGAAAACGGAAATATCTTCCGTTCAAAACTGGAAAGAAGCTTTCTGAGAAACTGCTCAGTGTTCTGTTAATTCATCACACAGAGTTACATGTTTTCCTTCAAGAAGCTTTTGGCCAAAGCTGTTCTTGTGGAATTGGCAAAGGGATATTTGGAAGCCTATAGAGGGCTACGTTGACAAAGGAAATATCCTCCGTTCAAAACTAGAAAGAAGCTTTCTGAGAAACTGCTCTGTGTTCTGTTAATATATCTCAGAGAGTTACATCTTTCCCTTCAAGAAGCCTTTCGCTAAGGCTGTTCTTGTGGAATTGGCAAAGGGATACTTGGAAGCCCTGAGAGGACTATGGTGAAAAAGGAAATATCTTCCGTTCAAAACTGGAAAGAAGCTTTCTGAGAAGCTGCTCTGTGTTGTGTTAATTCATCTCACAGAGTTATATCTTTCCCTTCAAGAAGCCTTTCGCTAAGGCTGTTCTTTTGGAATTGGCAAAGGGATATTTTGGAGCCCATAGAGGCCTATGGTGAAAAAGGAAATATCTTCCGTTCAAAACTGGAAAGATGCTTTCTGAGAAACTGCTCTGTGTCCTCTTAATTCATCTCACAGAGTTACATCTTTCCCTTCAAGAAGCATTTCGCTAAGGCTGTTTTGTGGAATTGGCAAAGTTATATTTGAAAGCCCATAGAGGGCTATGGTGAAAAAGGAAATATCTTCCGTTCAAAACTGGAAAGAAGCTTTCTGAGAAACTGCTCTGTGTTCTGTTAATTCATCTCACAGAGTTACATCTTTCCCTTCAACAAGCCTTTCGCTAAGGCTGTTCTTGTGGAATTGGCAAAGGGATATTTGGAAGCCCATAGAGGGCTACGGTGAAAAAGGAAATATCTTCCGTTCAAAACTGGAAAGAAGCTTTCGGAGAAACTGCTCTGTGTTCTGTTAATTCATCTCACAGAGTTACATCTTTCCCTTCAACAAGCCTTTCGCTAAGGCTGTTCTTGTGGAATTGGCAAAGTGATATTTGGAAGCCCATAGAGGGCTATGGTGAAAAAGGAAATATGTTTCGTTCAAAACTGGAAAGAAGCTTTTTGAGAAACTGCTCTGTGTTCTGTTCATTCATCTCACAGAGTTACATCTTTCCCTCCAAGAATCCTTTCACTAAGTCTGTTCTTGTGGAATTGACAGAACGATATTTGGAAGCCCATAATGGGCTATGGTGAAAAAGGAAATATCTTCCGTTCAAACCTGGAAAGAAGCTTTCTGAGAAACTGCTCTGTGTTCTGTTAATTCATCTCACAGAGTTACATCTTTCCCTTCAAGAAGCCTTTCGCTAAGGCTGTTCTTGTGGAATTGGCAGAACGATATTTGGAAGCCCATAGAGGGCTATGGTGAAAAAGGAAATATCTTCCGTTCAAACCTGGAAAGAAGCTTTCTGAGAAACTGCTCTGTGTTCTCTTAATTCATCTCACAGAGTTACATCTTTCCCTTCAAGAATCTTTCGCTAAGGCTGTTCTTGTGGAATTGGCAAAGTTATATTTGGAAGCCCATAGAGGGCTATGGTGAAAAAGGAAATATCTTCCGTTCAAAACTGGAAAGAAGCTTTCTGAGAAACTGCTCTGTGTTCTGTTAATTCATCTCAAAGAGTTACATCTTTCCCTTCAAGAAGCCTTTCGCTAAGGCGGTTCTTGTGGAATTGACAAAGGGATATTTGGAAGCCCATAGAGGGCTATGGTGAAAAAGGAAATATCTTCCATTCAAACCTGGAAAGAAGCTTTCTGAGAAACTGCTCTGTGTTCTGTTAATTCATCTCACAGAGTTACATCTTTCCCTTCAAGAAGCCTTTCGCTAAGGCTGTTCTTGTGGAATTGGTAAAGTGATATTTGGAAGCATATAGAGGGCTATGGTGAAAAAGGAAATAACTTCCGTTAAAAACTGGAAAGAAGCTTTCTGAGAAACTGCTCTGTGTTCTCTTAATTCATCTCACAGAGTTACATGTTTCCCTTCAAGAAGCCTTTCGCTAAGGCTGTTCTTTTCGAATTGGCAAAGGGATATTTTGAAGCCCATAGAGGCCTATGGTGAAAAAGGAAATATCTTCCGTTCAAAACTGGTAAGATGCTTTCTGAGAAACTGCTCTGTGTTCTGTTAATTCATCTCACAGAGTTACATCTTTCCCTTCAAGAAGCCTTTCGCTAAGGCTGTTCTTGTGGAATTGGCAAAGTTATATTTGGAAGCCCATAGAGGGCTATGGTGAAAAAGGGAATATCTTCCGTTCAAAACTTTAAAGAAGCTTTCTGAGAAACTGCTCTGTGTTCTGTTAATTCATCTCAAAGAGTTACATCTTTCCCTTCAAGAAGCCTTTCGCTAAGGCGGTTCTTGTGGAATTGGCAAAGGGATATTTGGACGCCCATAGAGGGCTATGGTGAAAAAGGAAATATCCTCCGTTCAAAACTGGAAAGAAGCTTTCTGAGAAACTGCTCTGTGTTCTGTTAATTCATCTCACAGAGTTATATCTTTCCCTTCAAGAAGCCTTTCGCTAAGGCTGTTCTTGTGGAATTGGCAAAGGGATACTTGGAAGCCCATAGATTACTATGGTGAAAAAGGAAATATCTTCCGTTCAAAACTGGAAAGAAGCTTTCTGAGATGCTGATCTGTGTTCTGTTAATTCATCTCACAGAGTTACATCTTTCCCTTCAAGAAGCCTTTCGCTAAATCTGTTCTCGTGGATTTGGCAAAGGGATATTTGGAAGCCCATAGAGGGCTACGGTGAAAAAGGAAATATCTTCCGTTCAGAACTTTAAAGAAGCTTTCTGAGAAACTGCTGTGTGTTCTGTTAATTCATCTCAAAGGGTTACATCTTTCCCTTCAAGAAGCCTTTCGTTAAGGCGGTTCTTGTGGAATTGGCAAAGGGATATTTGGAAGCCCATAGCTGGCTATGGTGAAAAAGGAAATATCTTCCATTCAAAACTGGAAAGAAGCTTTCTGAGAAACTGCTCTGTGTTCTGTTAATTCATCTCACAGAGTTACATCTTTCCCTTCAAGAAGCCTTTCGCTAAGGCTGTTCTTGTGTAATTGGCAAAGGGATATTTGGAAGCCCATAGAGGGCTATGGTGAAAAAGGAAATATCTTCCTTTCAAAACTGGAAAGAAGCTTTCTGAGAAACTGCTGTGTGTTCTGTTAATTCATCTCACAGAGTTACATCTTTCCCGTCAAGAAGCCTTTCGCTAAGGCTGTTCTTGTGGAATTGGCAAAGGGATATCTGGAAGCCCATAGAGGGCTATGGTGAAAAAGGAAATATCCTCCGTTCAAAACTGGAAAGAAGCTTTCTGAGAAACTGCTCTGTGTACTGTTAATTCATGTCACAGAGTTACATCTTTCTCTTCAAGAAGCCTTTCGCTAAGGCTGTTCTTGTGGAATTGGCAAAGGGATACTTAGAAGCCCATAGAGGACTATGGTGAAAAAGGAATTATCTTCCATTCAAAACTGGAAAGAAGCTTTCTGAGAAACTGCTCTGTGTTCTGTTAATTCATCTCACAGTGTTACATCTTTCCCTTCAAGAAGCCTTTCGCTAAGGCTGTTCTTGTGGAATTGGCAAAGGGATATTTGGAAGCCCATAGAGGGCTATGGTGAAAAAGGAAATATCTTCCGTTCAAAACTGGAAAGAAGCTTTCTGGGAAACTGCTCTGTGTTCTGTTAACTCATCTCACAGAGTTACATCTTTCCCTTTAACAAGCCTTTCGCTAAGGCTGTTCTTGTGGAATTGGCAAAGTGATACTTTGAAGCCCATGGAGGGCTACGGTGAAAAAGGAAATATCTTCCGTTCAAAACTGGAAAGAAGCTTTCTGAGATGCTGATCTGTGTTCTGTTAATTCATCTCACAGAGTTACATGTTTCCCTTCAAGAAGAATTTCGCTAAGGCTGTTCTTGTGGAATTGGCAAAGGGATATCTGGAAGCCCATAGAGGGCTATGGTGAAAAAGGAAATATCCTCCGTTCAAAACTGGAAAGAAGCTTTCTGAGAAACTGCTCTGTGTTCTGTTAATTCATCTCACAGAGTTACATCTTTCCCTTCAACAAGCCCTTCGCTAAGGCTGTTCTTGTGGAATTGGCAAAGGGATATTTGGAAGCCCATAGAGGGCTATGGTGAAAAAGGAAATATCTTCCGTTTAAAACTGGAAAGAAGCTTTCCGAGAAACTGCTCTGTGTTCTGTTAATTCATCTCACAGAGTTACATCTTTCCCTTCAAGAAGCCTTTGGCTTAGGCTGTTCTTGTGGAATTGGCAATGGGATATTTGGAAGCCCATAGAGGGCTACGGCGAAAAAGGAAATATCTTCCGTTCAAAACTGGAAAGAAGCTTTCTGAGAAACTACTCTGTGTTCTGTTAATTCATCTCACAGAGTTACATCTTTCCCTTCAAAAAGCCTTTCCTAAGGCTGTTCTTGTGGAATTGGCAAAGGGATATTTGGAAGCCCATAGAGGGCTATGGTGAAAAAGGAAATATCTTCCGTTCAAAACTGGAAAGAAGCTTTCTGAGAAACTGCTCTGTGTACTGTTAATTCATGTCACAGAGTTACATCTTTCTCTTCAAGAAGCCTTTCGCTAAGGCTGTTCTTGTGGAATTGGCAAAGTGATATTTGGAAGCACATAGAGGGCTATGGTGAAAAAGGAAATATCTTCCGTTCAAAACTGGAAAGAAGCTTTCTGGGAAACTGCTCTGTGTTCTGTTAACTCATCTCACAGAGTTACATCTTTCCCTTCAACAAGCCTTTCGCTAAGGCTGTTCTTGTGGAATTCGCAAAGTGATATTTTGAAGCCCATGGAGGGCTACGGTGAAAAAGGAAATATCTTCCGTTCAAAACTGGAAAGAAGCTTTCAGAGAAACTACTCTGTGTTCTGTTAATTCATCTTACAGAGTTACATGTTTCCCTTCAAGAAGAATTTCGCTGAGGCTGTTCTTGTGGAATTGGCAAAGGGATATCTGGAAGCCCATAGAGGGCTAAGGTGAAAAAGGAAATATCCTCCGTTCAAAACAGGAAAGAAGCTTTCTGAGAAACTGCTCTGTGTTCTGTTAATTCATCTCACAGAGTTACATCTTTCCCTTCAAGAAGCCTTTCGCTAAGGCTGTTCTTGTGGAATTGGCAAAGTGATATTTGGAAGCCCATAGAGGGCTATGGTGAAAAAGGAAATAACTTCCGTTCAAAACTGGAAAGAAGCTTTCTGAGAAACTGTTCTGTGTTCTGTTAATTCATCTCACAGAGTTACATCTTTCCCTTCAAGAAGCCTTTCGCTAAGGCTGTTCTTGTGGAATTCGCAAAGTGATATTTGGAAGCCCAAAAGGGCTATGGTGAAAAAGGAAATATCTTCGTTCAAAAGTGGAGAGAAGCTTTCTGAGATACTGGTCTGTGTTCTGTTAATTCATCTCACAGAGTTACATCTTTCCCTTCAAGAAGCCTTTCGCTAAGGCTGTTCTTGTGGAATTGGCAAAGGGATATTTGGAAGCCCATAGAGGGCTATGGTGAAAAAGGAAATATCTTCCGTTCAAAACTGGAAAGAAGCTTTCTGAGAAACTGCTCTGTGTTCTGTTAATTCATCTCAAAGAGTTACATCTTTCCCTTCAAGAAGCCTTTGGCTAAGGCTGTTCTTGTGGAATTGGCAAAGGGATATTTGGAAGCCCATAGAGGGCTACGGTGAAAAAGGAAATATCTTCCGTTCAAAACAGGAAAGAAGCTTTCTGAGAAACTACTCTGTGTTCTGTTAATTCATCTCACAGAGTTACATCTTTCCCTTCAAAAAGCCTTTCGCTAAGGCTGTTCTTGTGGAATTGGCAAAGGGATATTTGGAAGCCCATAGAGGGCTATGGTGAAAAAGGAAGTATCTTCCGTTCAAAACTGGAAAGAAGCTTTCTGAGAAACTGCTCTGTGTTGTGTTAATTCACCTCACAGAGTTTCATCTTTCCCTTCAAGAAGCCTTTCGCTAAGGCTGTTCTTGTGGAATTGGCAAAGGGATATTTGGAAGCCCTTAGAGGGCTATGGTGAAAAAGGAAATACCTTCCGTTCAAAACTGGAAAGAAGCTTTCTGACATACTGCTCTGTGTTCTGTTAATTCATCTCACAGAGTTACATCTTTCCCTTCAAGAAGCCTTTCGCTAAGGCTGTTCTTGTTCAATTGGCAAAGGGATATTTGGAAGCCCATAGAGGGCTACGGTGAAAAAGGAAATATCTTCCGTTGAAAAGTGGAAAGAAGCTTTCGGAGCAACTGCTCTGGGTTCTGTTAATTCATCTCACAGAGTTACATCTTTCCCTTCAAGAAGCCTTTCGCTAAGGCTGTTCTTGTGGAATTGGCAAAGGGATATCTGGAAGCCCATAGAGGGCTATGGTGAAAAAGGAAATATCCTCCGTTCAAAACTGGAAAGAAGCTTTCTGAGAAACTGCTCTGTGTTCTGTTAATTCATCTCACAGAGTTACATCTTTCCCTTCAAGAATCCTTTCGCTAAGGCTGTTCTTGTGGAATTGGCAAAGTGATATTTGGAAGCATATAGAGGGCTATGGTGAAAAAGGAAATAACTTCCGTTCAAAACTGGAAAGAAGCTTTCTGAGAAACTGCTCTGTGTTCTGTTAATTCATCTCACAGAGTTACATCTTTCCCTTCAAGAAGTCTTTCGCTAAGGCTGTTCTTGTGGAATTGGCAAAGGGATATTTGGAAGCCCATAGAGGCCTATGGTGAAAAAGGAAATATCTTCCGTTCAAAACTGGAAAGATGCTTTCTGAGAAACTGCTCTGTGTTCTCTTAATTCATCTCACAGAGTTACATCTTTCCCTTCAAGAAGCCTTTCGCTAAGGCTGTTCTTGTGGAATTTTCAAAGTGATAATTGGAAGCACATAGAGGGCTATGGTGAAAAAGAAAATACCTTCCGTTCAAAACTGGAAAGAAGCTTTCTGAGAAACTGCTCTGTGTTCTGTTAATTCATCTCACAGAGTTACATCTTTCCCTTCAAGAAGCCTTTCGCTAAGGCTGTTCTTGTGGAATTGGCAAAGGGATATTTGGAAGCCCATAGCGGCCTATGGTGAAAAAGGAAATATCTTCCGTTCAAAACTGGAAAGAAGCTTTCTGAGAAACTGCTCTGTGTTCTGTTAATTCATCTCACAGAGTTACATCTTTCCCTTCAAGAAGCTTTTCCCTAAGGCTGTTCTTGTGGAATTGGCAAAGTGATATTTGGAAGCCCATGGAGGGCTACGGTGAAAAAGGAAATATCTTCCGTTCAAAACTGGAAAGAAGCTTTCTGAGAAACTGCTCTGTGTTCTGTTAATTCATCTCACAGAGTTACATGTTTCCCTTCAAGAAGAATTTCGCTAAGGCTGTTCTTGTGGAATTGGCAAAGGGATATCTGGAAGCCCATAGAGGGCTATGGTGAAAAAGGAAATATCCTCCGTTCAAAACTGGAAAGAAGCTTTCTGAGAAACTGCTCTGTGTTCTGTTAATTCATCTCAGAGAGTTACATCTTTCCCTTCAAGAAGCCTTTCGCTAAGGCTGTTCTTGTGGAATTGGCAAAACGATATTTGGAAGCCCATAGTGGGCTATGGTGAACAAGGAAATAACTTCGGTTCAAAACTGGAAAGAAGCTTTCTGAGAAACTGCTCTGTGTTCTCTTAATTCATCTCACAGAGTTACATCTTTCCCTTCAAGAAGCCTTTCGCTAAGGCTGTTCTTGTGGAATTGGCAAAATGATATTTGGAAGCCCATAGAGGGCTACGGTGAAAAAGGAAATATCTTCCGTTCAAAACTGGAAAGAAGCTTTCTGAGAAACTGCTCTGTGTTCTGTTAATTCATCTCACCGAGTTACAACTTTCCCTTCAAGAAGCCGTTCGCTAAGGCTGTTCTTGTGGAATTGGCAAAGGGATATTTGGAAACCCATAGAGGGCTATGGTGAAAAAGGAAATATCTTCCGTTCAAAACTGGAAAGCAGCTTTCTGAGAAACTGCTCTGTGTTCTGTTAATTCATCTCAAAGAGTTACATCTTTCCCTTCAAGAAGCCTTTCGCTAAGGCGGTTCTTGTGGAATTGGCAAAGGGATATTTGGAAGCCCATAGAGGGCTATGGTGAAAAAGAAATATCTTCCGTTCAAAACTGGAAAGAAGCTTTCTGAGTAACTGCTCTGTGTTCTGTTAATTCATCTCAAAGAGTTACATCTTTCCCTTCAAGAAGCCTTTCGCTAAGGCTGTTCTTTTGGAATTGGCAAAACGATATTTGGAAGCCCATAGAGGGCTACGGTGAAAAAGGAAATATCTTCCGTTCAAAACAGGAAAGAATCTTTCTGAGAAACTGCTCTGTGTTCTGTTAATTCATCTCACAGAGTTACATCTTTCCCTTCAAGAAGCCTTGCGCTAAGGCTGTTCTTTTGGAATTGGCAAAGGGATATTTTGGAGCCCATAGAGGCCTATGGTGAAAAAGGAAATATCTTCCGTTCAAAACTGGAAAGATGCTTTCTGAGAAACTGCTCTGTGTCCTCTTAATTCATCTCACAGAGTTACATCTTTCCCTTCAAGAAGCATTTCGCAAAGGCTGTTTTGTGGAATTGGCATAGTTATATTTGAAAGCCCATAGAGGGCTATGGTGAAAAAGGAAATATCTTCCGTTCAAAACTGGAAAGAAGCTTTCTGAGAAACTGCTCTGTGTTCTGTTAATTCATCTCACAGAGTTACATCTTTCCCTTCGAGAAGCCTTTCGCTAAGGCTGTTCTTGTGGAATTGGCAAAGGGATATTTGGAAGCCCATAGAGGGCTATGGTGAAAAAGGAAATATCTTCCGTTCAAAACTGGAAAGAAGCTTTCGGAGAAACTGCTCTGTGTTCTGTTAATTCATCTCACAGAGTTACATCTTTCCCTTCAACAAGCCTTTCGCTAAGGCTGTTCTTGTGGAATTGGCAAAGTGATATTTGGAAGCCCTTAGAGGGCTATGGTGAAAAAGGAAATATGTTCCGTTCAAAACTGGAAAGAAGCTTTTTGAGAAACTGCTCTGTGTTCTGTTCATTCATCTCACAGAGTTACATCTTTCCCTCCAAGAAGCCTTTCGCTAAGTCTGTTCTTGTGGAATTGGCAAAGTGATATTTGGAAGCCCATAAAGGGCTATGGTGAAAAAGGAAATATCTTCCGTTCAAAACTGGAAAGAAGCTTTCTGAGAAACTGCTCTGTGTTCTGTTAATTCATCTCACAGAGTTACATCTTTCCCTTCAAGAAGCCTTTCGCTAAGGCTGTTCTTGTGGAATTGGCAGAACGATATTTGGAAGCCCATAGAGGGCTATGGTGAAAAAGGAAATATCTTCCGTTCAAACCTGGAAAGAAGCTTTCTGAGAAACTGCTCTGTGTTCTCTTAATTCATCTCACAGAGTTACATCTTTCCCTTCAAGAAGCTTTCGCTAAGGCTGTTCTTGTGGAATTGGCAAAGTTATATTTGGAAGCCCATAGAGGGCTATGGTGAAAAAGGAAATATCTTCCGTTCAAAACTGGAAAGAAGCTTTCTGAGAAACTGCTCTGTGTTCTGTTAATTCATCTCAAAGAGTTACATCTTTCCCTTCAAGAAGCCTTTCGCTAAGGCGGTTCTTGTGGAATTGACAAAGGGATATTTGGAAGCCCATAGAGGGCTATGGTGAAAAAGGAAATATCTTCCGTTCAAAACTTTAAAGAAGCTTTCTGAGAAACTGCTCTGTGTTCTGTTAATTCATCTCAAAGAGTTACATCTTTCCCTTCAAGAAGCCTTCCGCTAAGGCGGTTCTTGTGGAATTGGCAAAGGGATATTTGGAAGCCCATAGAGGGCTATGGTGAAAAAGGAAATATCCTCCGTTCAAAACTGGAAAGAAGCTTTCTGAGAAACTCCTCTGTGTTCTGTTAATTCATCTCACAGAGTAATATCTTTCCCTTCAAGAAGCCTTTCGCTAAGGCTGTTCTTGTGGAATTGGCAAAGGGATACTTGGAAGCCCATTGAGGACTATGGTGAAAAAGGAAATACCTTCCGTTCAAAACTGGAAAGAAGCTTTCTGAGATGCTGATCTGTGTTCTGTTAATTCATCTCACAGAGTTACATCTTTCCCTTCAAGAAGCCTTTCGCTAAATCTGTTCTCGTGGATTTGGCAAAGGGATATTTGGAAGCCCATAGAGGGCTACGGTGAAAAAGGAAATATCTTCCGTTCAAAACTTTAAAGAAGCTTTCTGAGAAACTGCTGTGTGTTCTGTTAATTCATCTCAAAGGGTTACATCTTTCCCTTCAAGAAGCCTTTCGTTTAGGCGGTTCTTGTGGAATTGGCAAAGGGATATTTGGAAGCCCATAGCTGGCTATGGTGAAAAAGGAAATATCTTTCATTCAAAACTGGAAAGAGGCTTTCTGAGAAACTGCTCTGTGTTCTGTTAATTCATCTCACAGAGTTACATCTTTCCCTTCAACAAGCCTTTCGCTAAGGCTGTTCTTGTGGAATTGGCAAAGTGATATTTGGAAGCCCATAGAGGGCTATGGTGAAAAAGGAAATATGTTCCGTTCAAAACTGGAAAGAAGCTTTTTGAGAAACTGCTCTGTGTTCTGTTCATTCATCTCACAGAGTTACATCTTTCCCTCCAAGAAGCCTTTCGCTAAGTCTGTTCTTGTGGAATTGGCAAAGTGATATTTGGAAGCCCATAAAGGGCTATGGTGAAAAAGGAAATATCTTCCGTTCAAACCTGGAAAGAAGCTTTCTGAGAAACTGCTCTGTGTTCTGTTAATTCATCTCACAGAGTTACATCTTTCCCTTCAAGAAGCCTTTCGCTAAGGCTGTTCTTGTGGAATTGGTAAAGTGATATTTGGAAGCATATAGAGGGCTATGGTGAAAAAGGAAATAACTTCCGTTAAAAACTGGAAAGAAGCTTTCTGAGAAACTGCTCTGTGTTCTCTTAATTCATCTCACAGAGTTACATGTTTCCCTTCAAGAAGCCTTTCGCTAAGGCTGTTCTTTTGGAATTGGCAAAGGGATATTTTGAAGCCCATAGAGGCCTATGGTGAAAAAGGAAATATCTTCCGTTCAAAACTGGTAAGATGCTTTCTGAGAAACTGCTCTGTGTTCTGTTAATTCATCTCACAGAGTTACATCTTTCCCTTCAAGAAGCCTTTCGCTAAGGCGGTTCTTGTGGAATTGGCAAAGGGATATTTGGAAGCCCATAGAGGGCTATGGTGAAAAAGGAAATATCCTCCGTTCAAAACTGGAAAGAAGCTTTCTGAGAAACTGCTCTGTGTTCTGTTCATTCATCTCACAGAGTTATATCTTTCCCTTCAAGAAGCCTTTCGCTAAGGCTGTTCTTGTGGAATTGGCAAAGGGATATTTGGAAGCCCATAGAGGACTATGGTGAAAAAGGAAATATCTTCCGTTCAAAACTGGAAAGAAGCTTTCTGAGATGCTGATCTGTGTTCTGTTAATTCATCTCACAGAGTTACATCTTTCCCTTCAAGAAGCCTTTCGCTAAATCTGTTCTCGTGGATTTGGCAAAGGGATATTTGGAAGCCCATAGAGGGCTACGGTGAAAAAGGAAATATCTTCCGTTCAAAACTTTAAAGAAGCTTTCTGAGAAACTGCTGTGTGTTCTGTTAATTCATCTCAAAGGGTTACATCTTTCCCTTCAAGAAGCCTTTCGATAAGGCTGTTCTTGTGGAATTGGCAAAGGGATATTTGGAAGCCCATAGAGGGCAATGGTGAAAAAGGAAATATCTTCCGTTCAAAACTGGAAAGAAGCTTTCTGAGAAACTGCTGTGTGTTCTGTTAATTCATCTCACAGAGTTACATCTTTCCCGTCAAGAAGCCTTTCGCTAAGGCTGTTCTTGTGGAATTGGCAAAGGGATATCTGGAAGCCCATAGAGGGCAATGGTGAAAAAGGAAATATCCTCCGTTCAAAACGGGAAAGAAGCTTTCTGAGAAACTGCTCTGTGTACTGTTAATTCATGTCACAGAGTTACATCTTTCTCTTCAAGAAGCCTTTCGCTAAGGCTGTTCTTGTGGAATTGGCAAAGGGATACTTAGAAGCCCATAGAGGACTATGGTGAAGAAGGAATTATCTTCCATTCAAAACTGGAAAGAAGCTTTCTGAGAAACTGCTCTGTGTTCTGTTAATTCATCTCACAGTGTTACATCTTTCCCTTCAAGAAGCCTTTCGCTAAGGCTGTTCTTGTGGAATTGGCAAAGGGATATTTGGAAGCCCATAGAGGGCTATGGTGAAAAAGCAAATATCTTCCGTTCAAAACTGGAAATAAGCTTTCTGGGAAACTGCTCTGTGTTCTGTTAACTCATCTCACAGAGTTACATCTTTCCCTTTAACAAGCCTTTCGCTAAGGCTGTTCTTGTGGAATTGGCAAAGTGATACTTTGAAGCCAATGGAGGGCTACGGTGAAAAAGGAAAAATCTTCCGTTCAAAACTGGAAAGAAGCTTTATGAGATGCTGATCTGTGTTCTGTTAATTCATCTCACAGAGTTACATGTTTCCCTTCAAGAAGAATTTCGCTAAGGCTGTTCTTGTGGAATTGGCAAAGGGATATCTGGAAGACCATAGAGGGCTATGGTGAAAAAGTAAATATCCTCCTTTCAAAACTGGAAAGAAGCTTTCTGAGAAACTGCTCTGTGTTCTGTTAATTCATCTCACAGAGTTACATCTTTCCCTTCAAGAAGCCTTTCGCTAAGGCTGTTCTTGTGGAATTGGCAAAGTGATATTTGGAAGCCCATAGAGGGCTATGGTGAAAAAGGAAATAACTTCCGTTCAAAACTGGAAAGAAGCTTTCTGAGAAACTGCTCTGTGTTCTGTTAATTCATCTCACAGACTTACATCATTCCCTTCAACAAGCCTTTCGCTAAGGCTGTTCTTGTGGAATTGGCAAAGTGATGTTTGGAAGCCCATGGAGGGCTACGGTGAAAAAGGAAATATCTTCCGTTCAAAACTGGAAAGAAGCTTTCTGAGAAACTGCTCTGTGTTCTGTTAATTCATCTCACAGATTTACACGTTTCCCTTCAAGAAGCCTTTCCATAAGGCTGTTCTTGTGGAATTGGCAAAGGGATATCTGGAAGCCCATAGAGGGCTATGGTGAAAAAGGAAATATCCTCCGTTCAAAACTGGAAAGAAGCTTTATGAGAAACTGTTCTGTGTTCTGTTAATTCATCTCACAGAGTTACATCTTTCCCTTCAAGAAGCCTTTCGCTAAGGCTGTTCCTGTGGAATTGGCAAAGGGATATTTGGAAGCCCATAGAGGGCTATGGTGAACAAGGAAATAACTTCGGTTCAAAACTGGAAAGAAGCTTTCTGATAAACTGCTCTGTGTTCTCTTAATTCATCTCACAGAGTTACATCTTTCCCTTCAAGAAGCCTTTCGCTAAGGCTGTTCTTGTGGAATTGGCAAAACGATATTTGGAAGCCCATAGAGGGCTATGGTGAACAAGGAAATAACTTCGGTTCAAAACTGGAAAGAAGCTTTCTGAGAAACTGCTCTGTGTTCTCTTAATTCATCTTAAAGAGTTACATCTTTCTCTTCAAGAATCCTTTCGCTAAGGCTGTTCTTGTGGAATTGTCAAAACGATATTTGGAATCCCATAGAGGGCTACGGTGAAAAAGGAAATATCTTCCGTTCAAAACTGGAAAGAAGCTTTCTGAGAAACTGCTCTGTGTTCTGTTAATTCATCTCACAGAGTTACATCTTTCCCTTCAATAAGGCTTTCGCTAAGGCTGTTCTTGTGCAATTGGCAAAGGGATATTTGGAAGCCCATAGGGGTCTATGGTGAAAAAGGAGATATCTTCCGTTCAAAACTGGAAAGAAGCTTTTTGAGAAAAGGCTCTGTGTTCTGTTAATTCATCTCACAGAGTTACATCTTTCCCTTCAACAAGCCTTTCGCTAAGGCTGTTCTTCTGGAATTGGCAAAGGGATATTTGGAAGCCCATAGAGGGCTATGGTGAAAAAGGAAATATCTTCCGTTTAAAACTGGAAAGAAGCTTTCTGAGAAACTGCTGTGTGTCCTGTTAATTCATCTCACAGAGTTACATCTTTCCCTTCAAGAAGCCTTTGGCTAAGGCTGTTCTTGTGGAATTGACAATGGGATATTTGGAAGCCCATAGAGGGCTACGGTGAAAAAGGAAATATCTTCCGTTCAAAACTGGAAAGAAGCTTTCTGAGAAACTACTCTGTGTTTTGTTAATTCATCTCACAGAGTTACATCTTTCCCTTCAAAAAGCCTTTCCTAAGGCTGTTCTTGTGGAATTGGCAAAGGGATATTTGGAAGCCCATAGAGGGCTATGGTGAAAAAGGAAATATCTTCCGTTCAAAACTTGAAAGAAGCTTTCTGAGAAACTGCTCTGTGTACTGTTAATTCATGTCACAGAGTTACATCTTTCTCTTCAAGAAGCCTTTCGCTAAGGCTGTTCTTGTGGAATTGGCAAAGTGATATTTGGAAGCCCATAGAGGGCTATGGTGAAAAAGGAAATATCTTCCGTTCAAAACTGGAAAGAAGCTTTCTGGGAAACTGCTCTGTGTTCTGTTAACTCATCTCACAGAGTTACATCTTTCCCTTCAACAAGCCTTTCGCTAAGGCTGTTCTTGTGGAATTCGCAAAGTGATATTTTGAAGCCCATGGAGGGCTACGGTGAAAAAGGAAATATCTTCCGTTCAAAACTGGAAAGAAGCTTTCTGAGAAACTACTCTGTGTTCTGTTACTTCATCTCACAGAGTTACATGTTTCCCTTCAAGAAGAATTTCGCTGAGGCTGTTCTTGTGGAATTGGCAAAGGGATATCTGGAAGCCCATAGAGGGCTATGGTGAAAAAGGAAATATCCTCCGTTCAAAACTGGAAAGAAGCTTTCTGAGAAACTGCTCTGTGTTCTGTTAATTCATCTCACAGAGTTACATCTTTCCCTTCAAGAAGCCTTTCGCTAATTCTGTTCTTGTGGAATTGGCAAAGTGATATTTGGAAGCCCATAGAGGGCTATGGTGAAAAAGGAAATAACTTCCGTTCAAAACTGGAAAGAAGCTTTCTGAGATACTGCTCTGTGTTCTGTTAATTCATCTCACAGACTTACATCTTTCCCTTCAACAAGCCTTTCGCTAAGGCTGTTCTTGTGGAATTGGCAAAGTGATGTTGGAAGCCCATGCAGGGCTACGGTGAAAAAGGAAATATCTTCCGTTCAAAACTGGAAAGAAGCTTTCTGAGAAACTGCTCTGTGTTCTGTTAATTCATCTCACAGATTTACATGTTTCCCTTCAAGAAGCCTTTCCATAAGGCTGTTCTTGTGGAATTGGCAAAGGGATATCTGGAAGCCCATAGAGGGCTATGGTGAAAAAGGAAATATCCTCCGTTTAAAACTGGAAAGAAGCTTTCTGAGAAACTGTTCTGTGTTCTGTTAATTCATCTCACAGAGTTACATCTTTCCCTTCAAGAAGCCTTTCGCTAAGGCTGTTCTTGTGGAATTGGCAAAACGATATTTTGAAGCCCATAGAGGGCTACGATGAAAACGGAAATATCTTCCGTTCAAAACTGGAAAGAAGCTTTCTGAGAAACTGCTCAGTGTTCTGTTAATTCATCACACAGAGTTACATGTTTTCCTTCAAGAAGCTTTTGGCCAAAGCTGTTCTTGTGGAATTGGCAAAGGGATATTTGGAAGCCTATAGAGGGCTACGTTGACAAAGGAAATATCCTCCGTTCAAAACTAGAAAGAAGCTTTCTGAGAAACTGCTCTGTGTTCTGTTAATATATCTCAGAGAGTTACATCTTTCCCTTCAAGAAGCCTTTCGCTAAGGCTGTTCTTGTGGAATTGGCAAAGGGATACTTGGAAGCCCTGAGAGGACTATGGTGAAAAAGGAAATATCTTCCGTTCAAAACTGGAAAGAAGCTTTCTGAGAAGCTGCTCTGTGTTGTGTTAATTCATCTCACAGAGTTATATCTTTCCCTTCAAGAAGCCTTTCGCTAAGGCTGTTCTTTTGGAATTGGCAAAGGGATATTTTGGAGCCCATAGAGGCCTATGGTGAAAAAGGAAATATCTTCCGTTCAAAACTGGAAAGATGCTTTCTGAGAAACTGCTCTGTGTCCTCTTAATTCATCTCACAGAGTTACATCTTTCCCTTCAAGAAGCATTTCGCTAAGGCTGTTTTGTGGAATTGGCAAAGTTATATTTGAAAGCCCATAGAGGGCTATGGTGAAAAAGGAAATATCTTCCGTTCAAAACTGGAAAGAAGCTTTCTGAGAAACTGCTCTGTGTTCTGTTAATTCATCTCACAGAGTTACATCTTTCCCTTCAACAAGCCTTTCGCTAAGGCTGTTCTTGTGGAATTGGCAAAGGGATATTTGGAAGCCCATAGAGGGCTACGGTGAAAAAGGAAATATCTTCCGTTCAAAACTGGAAAGAAGCTTTCGGAGAAACTGCTCTGTGTTCTGTTAATTCATCTCACAGAGTTACATCTTTCCCTTCAACAAGCCTTTCGCTAAGGCTGTTCTTGTGGAATTGGCAAAGTGATATTTGGAAGCCCATAGAGGGCTATGGTGAAAAAGGAAATATGTTTCGTTCAAAACTGGAAAGAAGCTTTTTGAGAAACTGCTCTGTGTTCTGTTCATTCATCTCACAGAGTTACATCTTTCCCTCCAAGAATCCTTTCACTAAGTCTGTTCTTGTGGAATTGACAGAACGATATTTGGAAGCCCATAATGGGCTATGGTGAAAAAGGAAATATCTTCCGTTCAAACCTGGAAAGAAGCTTTCTGAGAAACTGCTCTGTGTTCTGTTAATTCATCTCACAGAGTTACATCTTTCCCTTCAAGAAGCCTTTCGCTAAGGCTGTTCTTGTGGAATTGGCAGAACGATATTTGGAAGCCCATAGAGGGCTATGGTGAAAAAGGAAATATCTTCCGTTCAAACCTGGAAAGAAGCTTTCTGAGAAACTGCTCTGTGTTCTCTTAATTCATCTCACAGAGTTACATCTTTCCCTTCAAGAATCTTTCGCTAAGGCTGTTCTTGTGGAATTGGCAAAGTTATATTTGGAAGCCCATAGAGGGCTATGGTGAAAAAGGAAATATCTTCCGTTCAAAACTGGAAAGAAGCTTTCTGAGAAACTGCTCTGTGTTCTGTTAATTCATCTCAAAGAGTTACATCTTTCCCTTCAAGAAGCCTTTCGCTAAGGCGGTTCTTGTGGAATTGACAAAGGGATATTTGGAAGCCCATAGAGGGCTATGGTGAAAAAGGAAATATCTTCCATTCAAACCTGGAAAGAAGCTTTCTGAGAAACTGCTCTGTGTTCTGTTAATTCATCTCACAGAGTTACATCTTTCCCTTCAAGAAGCCTTTCGCTAAGGCTGTTCTTGTGGAATTGGTAAAGTGATATTTGGAAGCATATAGAGGGCTATGGTGAAAAAGGAAATAACTTCCGTTAAAAACTGGAAAGAAGCTTTCTGAGAAACTGCTCTGTGTTCTCTTAATTCATCTCACAGAGTTACATGTTTCCCTTCAAGAAGCCTTTCGCTAAGGCTGTTCTTTTCGAATTGGCAAAGGGATATTTTGAAGCCCATAGAGGCCTATGGTGAAAAAGGAAATATCTTCCGTTCAAAACTGGTAAGATGCTTTCTGAGAAACTGCTCTGTGTTCTGTTAATTCATCTCACAGAGTTACATCTTTCCCTTCAAGAAGCCTTTCGCTAAGGCTGTTCTTGTGGAATTGGCAAAGTTATATTTGGAAGCCCATAGAGGGCTATGGTGAAAAAGGGAATATCTTCCGTTCAAAACTTTAAAGAAGCTTTCTGAGAAACTGCTCTGTGTTCTGTTAATTCATCTCAAAGAGTTACATCTTTCCCTTCAAGAAGCCTTTCGCTAAGGCGGTTCTTGTGGAATTGGCAAAGGGATATTTGGACGCCCATAGAGGGCTATGGTGAAAAAGGAAATATCCTCCGTTCAAAACTGGAAAGAAGCTTTCTGAGAAACTGCTCTGTGTTCTGTTAATTCATCTCACAGAGTTATATCTTTCCCTTCAAGAAGCCTTTCGCTAAGGCTGTTCTTGTGGAATTGGCAAAGGGATACTTGGAAGCCCATAGATTACTATGGTGAAAAAGGAAATATCTTCCGTTCAAAACTGGAAAGAAGCTTTCTGAGATGCTGATCTGTGTTCTGTTAATTCATCTCACAGAGTTACATCTTTCCCTTCAAGAAGCCTTTCGCTAAATCTGTTCTCGTGGATTTGGCAAAGGGATATTTGGAAGCCCATAGAGGGCTACGGTGAAAAAGGAAATATCTTCCGTTCAGAACTTTAAAGAAGCTTTCTGAGAAACTGCTGTGTGTTCTGTTAATTCATCTCAAAGGGTTACATCTTTCCCTTCAAGAAGCCTTTCGTTAAGGCGGTTCTTGTGGAATTGGCAAAGGGATATTTGGAAGCCCATAGCTGGCTATGGTGAAAAAGGAAATATCTTCCATTCAAAACTGGAAAGAAGCTTTCTGAGAAACTGCTCTGTGTTCTGTTAATTCATCTCACAGAGTTACATCTTTCCCTTCAAGAAGCCTTTCGCTAAGGCTGTTCTTGTGTAATTGGCAAAGGGATATTTGGAAGCCCATAGAGGGCTATGGTGAAAAAGGAAATATCTTCCTTTCAAAACTGGAAAGAAGCTTTCTGAGAAACTGCTGTGTGTTCTGTTAATTCATCTCACAGAGTTACATCTTTCCCGTCAAGAAGCCTTTCGCTAAGGCTGTTCTTGTGGAATTGGCAAAGGGATATCTGGAAGCCCATAGAGGGCTATGGTGAAAAAGGAAATATCCTCCGTTCAAAACTGGAAAGAAGCTTTCTGAGAAACTGCTCTGTGTACTGTTAATTCATGTCACAGAGTTACATCTTTCTCTTCAAGAAGCCTTTCGCTAAGGCTGTTCTTGTGGAATTGGCAAAGGGATACTTAGAAGCCCATAGAGGACTATGGTGAAAAAGGAATTATCTTCCATTCAAAACTGGAAAGAAGCTTTCTGAGAAACTGCTCTGTGTTCTGTTAATTCATCTCACAGTGTTACATCTTTCCCTTCAAGAAGCCTTTCGCTAAGGCTGTTCTTGTGGAATTGGCAAAGGGATATTTGGAAGCCCATAGAGGGCTATGGTGAAAAAGGAAATATCTTCCGTTCAAAACTGGAAAGAAGCTTTCTGGGAAACTGCTCTGTGTTCTGTTAACTCATCTCACAGAGTTACATCTTTCCCTTTAACAAGCCTTTCGCTAAGGCTGTTCTTGTGGAATTGGCAAAGTGATACTTTGAAGCCCATGGAGGGCTACGGTGAAAAAGGAAATATCTTCCGTTCAAAACTGGAAAGAAGCTTTCTGAGATGCTGATCTGTGTTCTGTTAATTCATCTCACAGAGTTACATGTTTCCCTTCAAGAAGAATTTCGCTAAGGCTGTTCTTGTGGAATTGGCAAAGGGATATCTGGAAGCCCATAGAGGGCTATGGTGAAAAAGGAAATATCCTCCGTTCAAAACTGGAAAGAAGCTTTCTGAGAAACTGCTCTGTGTTCTGTTAATTCATCTCACAGAGTTACATCTTTCCCTTCAACAAGCCCTTCGCTAAGGCTGTTCTTGTGGAATTGGCAAAGGGATATTTGGAAGCCCATAGAGGGCTATGGTGAAAAAGGAAATATCTTCCGTTTAAAACTGGAAAGAAGCTTTCCGAGAAACTGCTCTGTGTTCTGTTAATTCATCTCACAGAGTTACATCTTTCCCTTCAAGAAGCCTTTGGCTTAGGCTGTTCTTGTGGAATTGGCAATGGGATATTTGGAAGCCCATAGAGGGCTACGGCGAAAAAGGAAATATCTTCCGTTCAAAACTGGAAAGAAGCTTTCTGAGAAACTACTCTGTGTTCTGTTAATTCATCTCACAGAGTTACATCTTTCCCTTCAAAAAGCCTTTCCTAAGGCTGTTCTTGTGGAATTGGCAAAGGGATATTTGGAAGCCCATAGAGGGCTATGGTGAAAAAGGAAATATCTTCCGTTCAAAACTGGAAAGAAGCTTTCTGAGAAACTGCTCTGTGTACTGTTAATTCATGTCACAGAGTTACATCTTTCTCTTCAAGAAGCCTTTCGCTAAGGCTGTTCTTGTGGAATTGGCAAAGTGATATTTGGAAGCACATAGAGGGCTATGGTGAAAAAGGAAATATCTTCCGTTCAAAACTGGAAAGAAGCTTTCTGGGAAACTGCTCTGTGTTCTGTTAACTCATCTCACAGAGTTACATCTTTCCCTTCAACAAGCCTTTCGCTAAGGCTGTTCTTGTGGAATTCGCAAAGTGATATTTTGAAGCCCATGGAGGGCTACGGTGAAAAAGGAAATATCTTCCGTTCAAAACTGGAAAGAAGCTTTCAGAGAAACTACTCTGTGTTCTGTTAATTCATCTTACAGAGTTACATGTTTCCCTTCAAGAAGAATTTCGCTGAGGCTGTTCTTGTGGAATTGGCAAAGGGATATCTGGAAGCCCATAGAGGGCTAAGGTGAAAAAGGAAATATCCTCCGTTCAAAACAGGAAAGAAGCTTTCTGAGAAACTGCTCTGTGTTCTGTTAATTCATCTCACAGAGTTACATCTTTCCCTTCAAGAAGCCTTTCGCTAAGGCTGTTCTTGTGGAATTGGCAAAGTGATATTTGGAAGCCCATAGAGGGCTATGGTGAAAAAGGAAATAACTTCCGTTCAAAACTGGAAAGAAGCTTTCTGAGAAACTGTTCTGTGTTCTGTTAATTCATCTCACAGAGTTACATCTTTCCCTTCAAGAAGCCTTTCGCTAAGGCTGTTCTTGTGGAATTCGCAAAGTGATATTTGGAAGCCCAAAAGGGCTATGGTGAAAAAGGAAATATCTTCGTTCAAAAGTGGAGAGAAGCTTTCTGAGATACTGGTCTGTGTTCTGTTAATTCATCTCACAGAGTTACATCTTTCCCTTCAAGAAGCCTTTCGCTAAGGCTGTTCTTGTGGAATTGGCAAAGGGATATTTGGAAGCCCATAGAGGGCTATGGTGAAAAAGGAAATATCTTCCGTTCAAAACTGGAAAGAAGCTTTCTGAGAAACTGCTCTGTGTTCTGTTAATTCATCTCAAAGAGTTACATCTTTCCCTTCAAGAAGCCTTTGGCTAAGGCTGTTCTTGTGGAATTGGCAAAGGGATATTTGGAAGCCCATAGAGGGCTACGGTGAAAAAGGAAATATCTTCCGTTCAAAACAGGAAAGAAGCTTTCTGAGAAACTACTCTGTGTTCTGTTAATTCATCTCACAGAGTTACATCTTTCCCTTCAAAAAGCCTTTCGCTAAGGCTGTTCTTGTGGAATTGGCAAAGGGATATTTGGAAGCCCATAGAGGGCTATGGTGAAAAAGGAAGTATCTTCCGTTCAAAACTGGAAAGAAGCTTTCTGAGAAACTGCTCTGTGTTGTGTTAATTCACCTCACAGAGTTTCATCTTTCCCTTCAAGAAGCCTTTCGCTAAGGCTGTTCTTGTGGAATTGGCAAAGGGATATTTGGAAGCCCTTAGAGGGCTATGGTGAAAAAGGAAATACCTTCCGTTCAAAACTGGAAAGAAGCTTTCTGACATACTGCTCTGTGTTCTGTTAATTCATCTCACAGAGTTACATCTTTCCCTTCAAGAAGCCTTTCGCTAAGGCTGTTCTTGTTCAATTGGCAAAGGGATATTTGGAAGCCCATAGAGGGCTACGGTGAAAAAGGAAATATCTTCCGTTGAAAAGTGGAAAGAAGCTTTCGGAGCAACTGCTCTGGGTTCTGTTAATTCATCTCACAGAGTTACATCTTTCCCTTCAAGAAGCCTTTCGCTAAGGCTGTTCTTGTGGAATTGGCAAAGGGATATCTGGAAGCCCATAGAGGGCTATGGTGAAAAAGGAAATATCCTCCGTTCAAAACTGGAAAGAAGCTTTCTGAGAAACTGCTCTGTGTTCTGTTAATTCATCTCACAGAGTTACATCTTTCCCTTCAAGAATCCTTTCGCTAAGGCTGTTCTTGTGGAATTGGCAAAGTGATATTTGGAAGCATATAGAGGGCTATGGTGAAAAAGGAAATAACTTCCGTTCAAAACTGGAAAGAAGCTTTCTGAGAAACTGCTCTGTGTTCTGTTAATTCATCTCACAGAGTTACATCTTTCCCTTCAAGAAGTCTTTCGCTAAGGCTGTTCTTGTGGAATTGGCAAAGGGATATTTGGAAGCCCATAGAGGCCTATGGTGAAAAAGGAAATATCTTCCGTTCAAAACTGGAAAGATGCTTTCTGAGAAACTGCTCTGTGTTCTCTTAATTCATCTCACAGAGTTACATCTTTCCCTTCAAGAAGCCTTTCGCTAAGGCTGTTCTTGTGGAATTTTCAAAGTGATAATTGGAAGCACATAGAGGGCTATGGTGAAAAAGAAAATACCTTCCGTTCAAAACTGGAAAGAAGCTTTCTGAGAAACTGCTCTGTGTTCTGTTAATTCATCTCACAGAGTTACATCTTTCCCTTCAAGAAGCCTTTCGCTAAGGCTGTTCTTGTGGAATTGGCAAAGGGATATTTGGAAGCCCATAGCGGCCTATGGTGAAAAAGGAAATATCTTCCGTTCAAAACTGGAAAGAAGCTTTCTGAGAAACTGCTCTGTGTTCTGTTAATTCATCTCACAGAGTTACATCTTTCCCTTCAAGAAGCTTTTCCCTAAGGCTGTTCTTGTGGAATTGGCAAAGTGATATTTGGAAGCCCATGGAGGGCTACGGTGAAAAAGGAAATATCTTCCGTTCAAAACTGGAAAGAAGCTTTCTGAGAAACTGCTCTGTGTTCTGTTAATTCATCTCACAGAGTTACATGTTTCCCTTCAAGAAGAATTTCGCTAAGGCTGTTCTTGTGGAATTGGCAAAGGGATATCTGGAAGCCCATAGAGGGCTATGGTGAAAAAGGAAATATCCTCCGTTCAAAACTGGAAAGAAGCTTTCTGAGAAACTGCTCTGTGTTCTGTTAATTCATCTCAGAGAGTTACATCTTTCCCTTCAAGAAGCCTTTCGCTAAGGCTGTTCTTGTGGAATTGGCAAAACGATATTTGGAAGCCCATAGTGGGCTATGGTGAACAAGGAAATAACTTCGGTTCAAAACTGGAAAGAAGCTTTCTGAGAAACTGCTCTGTGTTCTCTTAATTCATCTCACAGAGTTACATCTTTCCCTTCAAGAAGCCTTTCGCTAAGGCTGTTCTTGTGGAATTGGCAAAATGATATTTGGAAGCCCATAGAGGGCTACGGTGAAAAAGGAAATATCTTCCGTTCAAAACTGGAAAGAAGCTTTCTGAGAAACTGCTCTGTGTTCTGTTAATTCATCTCACAGAGTTATATCTTTCCCTTCAAGAAGCCTTTCGCTAAGGCTGTTCTTGTGGAATTGGCAAAGTTATATTTGGAAGCCCATAGAGGGCTATGGTGAAAAAGGAAATATCTTCCGTTCAAAACTGGAAAGAAGCTTTCTGAGAAACTGCTCTGTGTTCTGTTAATTCATCTCAAAGAGTTACATCTTTCCCTTCAAGAAGCCTTTCGCTAAGGCGGTTCTTGTGGAATTGACAAAGGGATATTTGGAAGCCCATAGAGGGCTATGGTGAAAAAGGAAATATCTTCCATTCAAACCTGGAAAGAAGCTTTCTGAGAAACTGCTCTGTGTTCTGTTAATTCATCTCACAGAGTTACATCTTTCCCTTCAAGAAGCCTTTCGCTAAGGCTGTTCTTGTGGAATTGGTAAAGTGATATTTGGAAGCATATAGAGGGCTATGGTGAAAAAGGAAATAACTTCCGTTAAAAACTGGAAAGAAGCTTTCTGAGAAACTGCTCTGTGTTCTGTTAATTCATCTCACAGAGTTACATGTTTCCCTTCAAGAAGCCTTTCGCTAAGGCTGTTCTTTTGGAATTGGCAAAGGGATATTTTGAAGCCCATAGAGGCCTATGGTGAAAAAGGAAATATCTTCCGTTCAAAACTGGTAAGATGCTTTCTGAGAAACTGCTCTGTGTTCTGTTAATTCATCTCACAGAGTTACATCTTTCCCTTCAAGAAGCCTTTCGCTAAGGCTGTTCTTGTGGAATTGGCAAAGTTATATTTGGAAGCCCATAGAGGGCTATGGTGAAAAAGGAAATATCTTCCTTTCAAAACTTTAAAGAAGCTTTCTGAGAAACTGCTCTGTGTTCTGTTAATTCATCTCAAAGAGTTACATCTTTCCCTTCAAGAAGCCTTTCGCTAAGGCGGTTCTTGTGGAATTGGCAAAGGGATATTTGGAAGCCCATAGAGGGCTATGGTGAAAAAGGAAATATCCTCCGTTCAAAACTGGAAAGAAGCTTTCTGAGAAACTGCTCTGTGTTCTGTTAATTCATCTCACAGAGTTATATCTTTCCCTTCAAGAAGCCTTTCGCTAAGGCTGTTCTTGTGGAATTGGCAAAGGGATACATGGAAGCCCATAGAGGACTATGGTGAAAAAGGAAATATCTTCCGTTCAAAACTGGAAAGAAGCTTTCTGAGATGCTGATCTGTGTTCTGTTAATTCATCTCACAGAGTTACATCTTTCCCTTCAAGAAGCCTTTCGCTAAATCTGTTCTCGTGGATTTGGCAAAGGGATATTTGGACACCCATAGAGGGCTACGGTGAAAAAGGAAATATCTTCCGTTCAAAACTTTAAAGAAGCTTTCTGAGAAACTGCTGTGTGTTCTGTTAATTCTTCTCAAAGGGTTACATCTTTCCCTTCAAGAAGCCTTCCGTTTAGGCGGTTCTTGTGGAATTGGCAAAGGGATATTTGGAAGCCCATAGCTGGCTTTGGTGAAAAAGGAAATATCTTCCATTCAAAACTGGAAAGAAGCTTTCTGAGAAACTGCTGTGTGTTCTGTTAATTCATCTCACAGAGTTACATCTTTCCCGTCAAGAAGCCTTTCGCTAAGGCTGTTCTTGTGGAATTGGCAAAGGGATATCTGGAAGCCCATAGAGGGCTATGGTGAAAAAGGAAATATCCTCCGTTCAAAACTGGAAAGAAGCTTTCTGAGAAACTGCTCTGTGTACTGTTAATTCATGTCACAGAGTTACATCTTTCTCTTCAAGAAGCCTTTCGCTAAGGCTGTTCTTGTGGAATTGGCAAAGGGATACTTAGAAGCCCATAGAGGACTATGGTGAAGAAGGAATTATCTTCCATTCAAACTGGAAAGAAGCTTTCTGAGAAACTGCTCTGTGTTCTGTTAATTCATCTCACAGTGTTACATCTTTCCCTTCAAGAAGCCTTTCGCTAAGGCTGTTCTT
This sequence comes from Chlorocebus sabaeus, assembly GCF_047675955.1. Classification (NCBI taxonomy): domain Eukaryota; kingdom Metazoa; phylum Chordata; class Mammalia; order Primates; family Cercopithecidae; genus Chlorocebus; species Chlorocebus sabaeus. Next base: position 30,182,899 of record NC_132908.1, read on the forward strand.
GTGGAATTGGCAAAGGGATATTTGGAAGCCCATAGAGGGCTATGGTGAAAAGGGAAATATCTTCCGTTCAAAACTGGAAAGAAGCTTTCTGGGAAACTGCTCTGTGTTCTGTTAACTCATCTCACAGAGTTACATCTTTCCCTTTAACAAGCCTTTCGCTAAGGCTGTTCTTGTGGAATTGGCAAAGTGATACTTTGAAGCCAATGGAGGGCTACGGTGAAAAAGGAAAAATCTTCCGTTCAAAACTGGAAAGAAGCTTTCTGAGATGCTGATCTGTGTTCTGTTAATTCATCTCACAGAGTTACATGTTTCCCTTCAAGAAGAATTTCGCTAAGGCTGTTCTTGTGGAATTGGCAAAGGGATATCTGGAAGCCCATAGAGGGCTATGGTGAAAAAGGAAATATCCTCCGTTCAAAACTGGAAAGAAGCTTTCTGAGAAACTGCTCTGTGTTCTCTTAATTCATCTCACAGAGTTACATCTTTCCCTTCAAGAAGCCTTTCGCTAAGGCTGTTCTTGTGGAATTGGCAAAGTGATATTTGGAAGCCCATAGAGGGCCATGGTGAAAAAGGAAATAACTTCCGTTCAAAACTGGAAAGAAGCTTTCTGAGAAACTGCTCTGTGTTCTGTTAATTCATCTCACAGACTTACATCATTCCCTTCAACAAACCTTTCGCTAAGGCTGTTCTTGTGGAATTGGCAAAGTGATGTTTGGAAGCCCATGGAGGGCTACGGTGAAAAAGGAAATATCTTCCGTTCAAAACTGGAAAGAAGCTTTCTGAGAAACTGCTCTGTGTTCCGTTAATTCATCTCACAGAGTTACATCTTTCCCTTCAAGAAGCCTTTCCATAAGGCTGTTCTTGTGGAATTGGCAAAGGGATATCTGGAAGCCCATAGAGGGCTATGGTGAAAAAGGAAATATCCTCCGTTCAAAACTGGAAAGAAGCTTTATGAGAAACTGTTCTGTGTTCTGTTAATTCATCTCACAGAGTTACATCTTTCCCTTCAAGAAGCCTTTCGCTAAGGCTGTTCTTGTGGAATTGGCAAAACGATATTTGGAAGCCCATAGAGGGCTATGGTGAACAAGGAAATAACTTCGGTTCAAAACTGGAAAGATGCTTTCTGAGAAACTGCTCTGTGTTCTCTTAATTCATGTTAAAGAGTTACATCTTTCCCTTCAAGAAGCCTTTCGCTAAGGCTGTTCTTGTGGAATTGGCAAAACGATATTTGGAAGCCCATAGAGGGCTACGGTGAAAAAGGAAATATCTTCCGTTCAAAACTGGAAAGAAGCTTTCTGAGAAACTGCTCTGTGTTCTGTTAATTCATCTCACAGAGTTACATCTTTCCCTTCAATAAGCCTTTCGCTAAGGCTGTTCTTGTGGAATTGGCAAAGGGATATTTGGAAGCCCATAGAGGGCTATGGTGAAAAAGGAGATATCTTCCGTTCAAAACTGGAAAGAAGCTTTTTGAGAAAAGGCTCTGTGTTCTGTTAATTCATCTCACAGAGTTACATCTTTCCCTTCAACAAGCCTTTCGCTAAGGCTGTTCTTGTGGAATTCACAAAGTGATATTTGGAAGCCCAAAAGGGCTATGGTGAAAAAGGAAATATCTTCGTTCAAAAGTGGAGAGAAGCTTTCTGAGATACTGCTCTGTGTTCTGTTAATTCATCTCACAGAGTTACATCTTTCCCTTCAAGAAGCCTTTCGCTAAGGCTGTTCTTGTGGAATTGGCAAAACGATATTTTGAAGCCCATAGAGGGCTACGATGAAAACGGAAATATCTTCCGTTCAAAACTGGAAAGAAGCTTTCTGAGAAACTGCTCAGTGTTCTGTTAATTCATCACACAGAGTTACATGTTTTCCTTCAGGAAGCCTTTCGCCAAAGCTGTTCTTGTGGAATTGGCAAAGGGATATTTGGAAGCCTATAGAGGGCTACGTTGACAAAGGAAATATCCTCCGTTCAAAACTAGAAAGAAGCTTTCTGAGAAACTGCTCTGTGTTCTGTTAATACATCTCAGAGAGTTACATCTTTCCCTTCAAGAAGCCTTTCGCTAAGGCTGTTCTTGTGGAATTGGCAAAGGGATACTTGGAAGCCCTGAGAGGACTATGGTGAAAAAGGAAATATCTTCCGTTCAAAACTGGAAAGAAGCTTTCTGAGAAGCTGCTCTGTGTTGTGTTAATTCATCTCACAGAGTTATATCTTTCCCTTCAAGAAGCCTTTCGCTAAGGCTGTTCTTTTGGAATTGGCAAAGGGATATTTTGGAGCCCTTAGAGGCCTATGGTGAAAAAGGAAATATCTTCCGTTCAAAACTGGAAAGATGCTTTCTGAGAAACTGCTCTGTGTCCTCTTAATTCATCTCACAGAGTTACATCTTTCCCTTCAAGAAGCATTTCGCTAAGGCTGTTTTGTGGAATTGGGAAAGTTATATTTGAAAGCCCATAGAGGGCTATGGTGAAAAAGGAAATATCTTCCGTTCAAAACTGGAAAGAAGCTTTCTGAGAAACTGCTCTGTGTTCTGTTAATTCATCTCACAGAGTTACATCTTTCCCTTCAAGAAGCCTTTCGCTAAGGCTGTTCTTGTGGAATTGGCAAAGGGATATTTGGAAGCCCATAGAGGGCTATGGTGAAAAAGGAAATATCTTCCGTTCAAAACTGGAAAGAAGCTTTCGGAGAAACTGCTCTGTGTTCTGTTAATTCATCTCACAGAGTTACATCTTTCCCTTCAACAAGCCTTTCGCTAAGGCTGTTCTTGTGGAATTGGCAAAGTGATATTTGGAAGCCCATAGAGGGCTATGGTGAAAAAGGAAATATGTTTCGTTCAAAACTGGAAAGAAGCTTTTTGAGAAACTGCTCTGTGTTCTGTTCATTCATCTCACAGAGTTACATCTTTCCCTCCAAGAAGCCTTTCACTAAGTCTGTTCTTGTGGAATTGGCAGAACGATATTTGGAAGCCCATAGAGGGTATGGTGAAAAAGGAAATATCTTCCGTTCAAACCTGGAAAGAAGCTTTCTGAGAAACTGCTCTGTGTTCTCTTAATTCATCTCACAGAGTTACATCTTTCCCTTCAAGAAGCCTTTCGCTAAGGCTGTTCTTGTGGAATTGGCAGAACGATATTTGGAAGCCCATAGAGGGTATGGTGAAAAAGGAAATATCTTCCGTTCAAACCTGGAAAGAAGCTTTCTGAGAAACTGCTCTGTGTTCTCTTAATTCATCTCACAGAGTTACATCTTTCCCTTCAAGAATCTTTCGCTAAGGCTGTTCTTGTGGAATTGGCAAAGTTATATTTGGAAGCCCATAGAGGGCTATGGTGAAAAAGGAAATATCTTCCGTTCAAAACTGGAAAGAAGCTTTCTGAGAAACTGCTCTGTGTTCTCTTAATTCATCTTAAAGAGTTACATCTTTCCCTTCAAGAAGCCTTTCGCTAAGGCTGTTCTTGTGGAATTGGTAAAGTGATATTTGGAAGCATATAGAGGGCTATGGTGAAAAAGGAAATAACTTCCGTTAAAAACTGGAAAGAAGCTTTCTGAGAAACTGCTCTGTGTTCTCTTAATTCATCTCACAGAGTTACATGTTTCCCTTCAAGAAGCCTTTCGCTAAGGCTATTCTTTTCGAATTGGCAAAGGGATATTTTGAAGCCCATAGAGGCCTATGGTGAAAAAGGAAATATCTTCCGTTCAAAACTGGTAAGATGCTTTCTGAGAAACTGCTCTGTGTTCTGTTAATTCATCTCACAGAGTTACATCTTTCCCTTCAAGAAGCCTTTCGCTAAGGCTGTTCTTGTGGAATTGGCAAAGTTATATTTGGAAGCCCATAGAGGGCTATGGTGAAAAAGGAAATATCTTCCGTTCAAAACTGGAAAGAAGCTTTCTGAGAAACTGCTCTGTGTTCTGTTAATTCATCTCAAAGAGTTACATCTTTCCCTTCAAGAAGCCTTTCGCTAAGGCGGTTCTTGTGGAATTGGCAAAGGGATATTTGGAAGCCCATAGAGGGCTATGGTGAAAAAGGAAATATCCTCCGTTCAAAACTGGAAAGAAGCTTTCTGAGAAACTGCTCTGTGTTCTGTTAATTCATCTCACAGAGTTATATCTTTCCCTTCAAGAAGCCTTTCGCTAAGGCTGTTCTTGTGGAATTGGCAAAGGGATACTTGGAAGCCCATAGAGGACTATGGTGAAAAAGGAAATATCTTCCGTTCAAAACTGGAAAGAAGCTTTCTGAGATGCTGATCTGTGTTCTGTTAATTCATCTCACAGAGTTACATCTTTCCCTTCAAGAAGCCTTTCGCTAAATCTGTTCTCGTGGATTTGGCAAAGGGATATTTGGAAGCCCATAGAGGGCTACGGTGAAAAAGGAAATATCTTCCGTTCAGAACTTTAAAGAAGCTTTCTGAGAAACTGCTGTGTGTTCTGTTAATTCATCTCAAAGGGTTACATCTTTCCCTTCAAGAAGCCTTTCGTTAAGGCGGTTCTTGTGGAATTGGCAAAGGGATATTTGGAAGCCCATAGCTGGCTATTGTGAAAAAGGAAATATCTTCCATTCAAAACTGGAAAGAAGCTTTCTGAGTAACTGCTCTGTGTTCTGTTAATTCATCTCACAGAGTTACATCTTTCTCTTCAAGAAGCCTTTCGCTAAGGCTGTTCTTGTGGAATTGGCAAAGGGATACTTAGAAGCCCATAGAGGACTATGGTGAAAAAGGAATTATCTTCCATTCAAAACTGGAAAGAAGCTTTCTGAGAAACTGCTCTGTGTTCTGTTAATTCATCTCACAGTGTTACATCTTTCCCTTCAAGAAGCCTTTCGCTAAGGCTGTTCTTGTGGAATTGGCAAAGGGATATTTGGAAGCCCATAGAGGGCTATGGTGAAAAAGGAAATATCTTCCGTTCAAAACTGGAAAGAAGCTTTCCGGGAAACTGCTCTGTGTTCTGTTAACTCATCTCACAGAGTTACATCTTTCCCTTTAACAAGCCTTTCGCTAAGGCTGTTCTTGTGGAATTGGCAAAGTGATACTTTGAAGCCCATGGAGGGCTACGGTGAAAAAGGAAATATCTTCCGTTCAAAACTGGAAAGAAGCTTTCTGAGATGCTGATCTGTGTTCTGTTAATTAATCTCACAGAGTTACATGTTTCCCTTCAAGAAGAATTTCGCTAAGGCTGTTCTTGTGGAATTGGCAAAGGGATATCTGGAAGCCCATAGAGGGCTATGGTGAAAAAGGAAATATCCTCCGTTCAAAACTGGAAAGAAGCTTTCTGAGAAACTGCTCTGTGTTCTGTTAATTCATCTCACAGAGTTACATCTTTCCCTTCATAAGCCTTTCGCTAAGGTTGTTCTTGTGGAATTGGCAAAGTGATATTTGGAAGCCCATAGAGGGCTATGGTGAAAAAGGAAATAACTTCCGTTCAAAACTGGAAAGAAGCTTTCTGAGAAACTGCTCTGTGTTCTGTTAATTCATCCCACAGACTTACATCTTTCCCTTCAACAAGCCTTTCGCTAAGGCTGTTCTTGTGGAATTGGCAAAGTGATGTTTGGAAGCCCATGGAGGGCTACGGTGAAAAAGGAAATATCTTCCGTTCAAAACTGGAAAGAAGCTTTCTGAGAAACTGCTCTGTGTTCTGTTAATTCATCTCACAGAGTTACATGTTTCCCTTCAAGAAGCCTTTCCATAAGGCTGTTCTTGTGGAATTGGCAAAGGGATATCTGGAAGCCCATAGAGGGCTATGGTGAAAAAGGAAATATCCTCCGTTCAAAACTGGAAAGAAGCTTTATGAGAAACTGTTCTGTGTTCTGTTAATTCATCTCACAGAGTTACATCTTTCCCTTCAAGAAGCCTTTCGCTAAGGCTGTTCCTGTGGAATTGGCAAAGGGATATTTGGAAGCCCATAGAGGGCTATGGTGAACAAGGAAATAACTTCGGTTCAAAACTGGAAAGAAGCTTTCTGAGAAACTGCTCTGTGTTCTCTTAATTCATCTTAAAGAGTTACATCTTTCTCTTCAAGAAGCCTTTCGCTAAGGCTGTTCTTGTGGAATTGGCAAAACGATATTTGGAAGCCCATAGAGGGCTACGGTGAAAAAGGAAATATCTTCCGTTCAAAACTGGAAAGAAGCTTTCTGAGAAACTGCTCTGTGTTCTGTTAATTCATCTCACAGAGTTACATCTTTCCCTTCAATAAGCCTTTCGCTAAGGCTGTTCTTGTGCAATTGGCAAAGGGATATTTGGAAGCCCATAGAGGGCTATGGTGAAAAAGGAGATATCTTCCGTTTAAAACTGGAAAGAAGCTTTCTGAGAAACTGCTCTGTGTTCTGTTAATTCATCTCACAGAGTTACATCTTTCCCTTCAAGAAGCCTTTGGCTTAGGCTGTTCTTGTGGAATTGGCAATGGGATATTTGGAAGCCCATAGAGGGCTACAGCGTAAAAGGAAATATCTTCCGTTCAAAACTGGAAAGAAGCTTTCTGAGAAACTACTCTGTGTTCTGTTAATTCATCTCACAGAGTTACATCTTTCCCTTCAAAAAGCCTTTCCTAAGGCTGTTCTTGTGGAATTGGCAAAGGGATATTTGGAAGCCCATAGAGGGCTATGGTGAAAAAGGAAATATCTTCCGTTCAAAACTGGAAAGAAGCTTTCTGAGAAACTGCTCTGTGTACTGTTAATTCATGTCACAGAGTTACATCTTTCTCTTCAAGAAGCCTTTCGCTAAGGCTGTTCTTGTGGAATTGGCAAAGTGATATTTGGAAGCCCATAGAGGGCTATGGTGAAAAAGGAAATATCTTCCGTTCAAAACTGGAAAGAAGCTTTCTGGGAAACTGCTCTGTGTTCTGTTAACTCATCTCACAGAGTTACATCTTTCCCTTCAACAAGCCTTTCGCTAAGGCTGTTCCTGTGGAATTCGCAAAGTTATATTTTGAAGCCCATGGAGGGCTACGGTGAAAAAGGAAATATCTTCCGTTCAAAACTGGAAAGAAGCTTTCTGAGAAACTACTCTGTGTTCTGTTAATTCATCTCACAGAGTTACATGTTTCCCTTCAAGAAGAATTTCGCTGAGGCTGTTCTTGTGGAATTGGCAAAGGGATATCTGGAAGCCCATAGAGGGCTAAGGTGAAAAAGGAAATATCCTCCGTTCAAAACAGGAAAGAAGCTTTCTGAGAAACTGCTCTGTGTTCTGTTAATTCATCTCACAGAGTTACATCTTTCCCTTCCAGAAGCCTTTCGCTAAGTCTGTTCTTGTGGAATTGGCAAAGTGATATTTGGAAGCCCATAGAGGGCTATGGTGAAAAAGGAAATAACTTCCGTTAAAAACTGGAAAGAAGCTTTCTGAGAAACTGCTCTGTGTTCTGTTAATTCATCTCACAGACTTACATCTTTCCCTTCAACAAGCCTTTCGCTAAGGCTGTTCTTGTGGAATTGGCAAAGTGATGTTTGGAAGCCCATGCAGGGCTACGATGAAAAAGGAAATATCTTCCCTTCAAAACTGGAAAGAAGCTTTCTGAGAAACTGCTCTGTGTTCTGTTAATTCATCTCACAGATTTACATGTTTCCCTTCAAGAAGCCTTTCCATAAGGCTGTTCTTGTGGAATTGGCAAAGGGATATCTGGAAGCCCATAGAGGGATATGGTGAAAAAGGAAATATCCTCCGTTCAAAACTGGAAAGAAGCTTTCTGAGAAACTGTTCTGTGTTCTGTTAATTCATCTCACAGAGTTACATCTTTCCCTTCAAGAAGCCTTTCGCTAAGGCTGTTCTTGTGGAATTGGCAAAACGATATTTGGAAGCCCATAGAGGGCTATGGTGAACAAGGAAATAACTTCGGTTCAAAACTGGAAAAAAGCTTTCTGAGAAACTGCTCTGTGTTCTCTTAATTCATCTTAAAGAGTTACATCTTTCCCTTCAAGAAGCCTTTCGCTAAGGCTGTTCTTGTGGAATTGGCAAAACGATATTTGGAAGCCCATAGAGGGCTACGGTGAAAAAGGAAATATCTTCCGTTCAAAACTGGAAAGAAGCTTTCGGAGAAACTGCTCTGTGTTCTGTTAATTCATCTCACAGAGTAACATCTTTCCCTTCAATAAGCCTTTCGCTAAGGCTGTTCTTGTGGAATTGGCAAAGGGATATTTGGAAGCCCATAGAGGGCTATGGTGAAAAAGGAGATATCTTCCGTTCAAAACTGGAAAGAAGCTTTTTGAGAAAAGGCTCTGTGTTCTGTTAATTCATCTCACAGAGTTACATCTTTCCCTTCAACAAGCCTTTCGCTAAGTCTGTTCTTGTGGAATTCGCAAAATGATATTTGGAAGCCCAAAAGGGCTATGGTGAAAAAGGAAATATCTTCGTTCAAAAGTGGAGAGAAGCTTTCTGAGATACTGCTCTGTGTTCTGTTAATTCATCTCACAGAGTTACATCTTTCCCTTCAAGAAGCCTTTCGCTAAGGCTGTTCTTGTGGAATTGGCAAAGGGATATTTGGAAGCCCATAGAGGGGTATGGTGAAAAAGGAAATATCTTCCGTTCAAAACTGGAAAGAAGCTTTCTGAGAAACTGCTCTGTGTTCTGTTAATTCATCTCACAGAGTTACATCTTTCCCTTCAAGAAGCCTTTGGCTAAGGCTGTTCTTGTGGAATTGGCAAAGGGATATTTGGAAGCCCATAGAGGGCTACGGTGAAAAAGGAAATATCTTCCGTTCAAAACTGGAAAGAAGCTTTCTGAGAAACTACTCTGTGTTCTGTTAATTCATCTCACAGAGTTACATCTTTCCCTTCAAAAAGCCTTTCGCTAAGGCTGTTCTTGTGGAATTGGCAAAGGGATATTTGGAAGCCCATAGAGGGCTACGGTGAAAAAGGAAATATCTTCCGTTCAAAACTGGAAAGAAGCTTTCTGAGAAACTGCTCTGTGTTCTGTTAATTCATCTCACAGAGTTACATCTTTCCCTTCCAGAAGCCTTTCGCTAAGGCTGTTCCTGTGGAATTGGCAAAGGGATATTTGGAAGCCCATAGAGGGCTATGGTGAACAAGGAAATAACTTCGGTTCAAAACTGGAAAGAAGCTTTCTGAGAAACTGCTCTGTGTTCTCTTAATTCATCTCACAGAGTTACATCTTTCCCTTCAAGAAGCCTTTTGCTAAGGCTGTTCTTGTGGAATTGTCAAAACGATATTTGGAAGCCCATAGAGGGCTATGGTGAACAAGGAAATAACTTCGGTTCAAAACTGGAAACAAGCTTTCTGAGAAACTGCTCTGTGTTCTCTTAATTCATCTTAAAGAGTTACATCTTTCCCTTCAAGAAGCCTTTCGCTAAGGCTGTTCTTGTGGAATTGGCAAAACGATATTTGGAAGCCCATAGAGGGCTACGGTGAAAAAGGAAATATCTTCCGTTCAAAACTGGAAAGAAGCTTTCTGAGAAACTGCTCTGTGTTCTGTTAATTCATCTCACAGAGTTACATCTTTCCCTTCAATAAGCCTTTCGCTAAGGCTGTTCTTGTGGATTTGGCAAAGGGATATTTGGAAGCCCATAGAGGGCTATGGTGAAAAAGGAGATATCTTCCGTTCAAAACTGGAAAGAAGCTTTTTGAGAAAAGGCTCCGTGTTCTGTTAATTCATCTCACAGAGTTACATCTTTCCCTTCAACAAGCCTTTCGCTAAGGCTGTTCTTGTGGAATTCGCAAAGTGATATTTGGAAGCCCAAAAGGGCTATGGTGAAAAAGGAAATATCTTCGTTCAATAGTGGAGAGAAGCTTTCTGAGATACTGGTCTGTGTTCTGTTAATTCATCTCACAGAGTTACATCTTTCCCTTCAAGAAGCCTTTCGCTAAGGCTGTTCTTGTGGAATTGGCAAAGGGATATTTGGAAGCCCATAGAGGGCTATGGTGAAAAAGGAAATATCTTCCGTTCAAAACTGGAAAGAAGCTTTCTGAGAAACTGCTCTGTGTTCTGTTAATTCATCTCACAGAGTTACATCTTTCCCTTCAAGAAGCCTTTGGCTAAGGCTGTTCTTGTGGAATTGGCAAAGGGATATTTGGAAGCCCATAGAGGGCTACGGTGAAAAAGGAAATATCTTCCGTTCAAAACTGGAAAGAAGCTTTCTGAGAAACTACTCTGTGTTCTGTTAATTCATCTCACAGAGTTACATCTTTCCCTTCAAAAAGCCTTTGGCTATGGCTGTTCTTGTGGAATTGGCAAAGGGATATTTGGAAGCCCATAGAGGGCTACGGTGAAAAAGGAAATATCTTCCGTTCAAAACTGGAAAGAAGCTTTCTGAGAAACTACTCTGTGTTCTGTTAATTCATCTCACAGAGTTACATCTTTCCCTTCAAAAAGCCTTTCGCTAAGGCTGTTCTTGTGGAATTGGCAAAGGGATATTTGGAAGCCCATAGAGGGCTATGGTCAAAAAGGAAGTATCTTCCGTTCAAAACTGGAAAGAAGCTTTCTGAGAAACTGCTCTGTGTTCTGTTAATTCACCTCACAGAGTTTCATCTTTCCCTTCAAGAAGCCTTTCGCTAAGGCTGTTCTTGTGGAATTGGCAAAGGGATATTTGGAAGCCCTTAGAGGGCTATGGTGAAAAAGGAAATACCTTCCGTTCAAAACTGGAAAGAAGCTTTCTGACAAACTGCTCTGTGTTCTGTTAATTCATCTCACAGAGTTACATCTTTCCCTTCAAGAAGCCTTTCGCTAAGGCTGTTCTTGTTCAATTGGCAAAGGGATATTTGGAAGCCCATAGAGGGCTACGGTGAAAAAGGAAATATCTTCCGTTGAAAAGTGGAAAGAAGCTTTCGGAGCAACTGCTCTGGGTTCTGTGAATTCATCTCACAGAGTTACATCTTTCCCTTCAAGAAGCCTTTCGCTAAGGCTGTTCTTGTGGAATTGGCAAAGGGATATTTGGAAGCCCATAGAGGGCTATGGTGAAAAAGGAGATATCTTCCGTTCAAAACTGGAAAGAAGCTTTTTGAGAAAAGGCTCTGTGTTCTGTTAATTCATCTCACAGAGTTACATCTTTCCCTTCAACAAGCCTTTCGCTAAGGCTGTTCTTGTGGAATTCGCAAAGTGATATTTGGAAGCCCAAAAGGGCTATGGTGAAAAAGGAAATATCTTCGTTCAAAAGTGGGGAGAAGCTTTCTGAGATACTGCTCTGTGTTCTGTTAATTCATCTCACAGAGTTACATCTTTCCCTTCAAGAAGCCTTTCGCTAAGGCTGTTCTTGTGGAATTGGCAAAACGATATTTTGAAGCCCATAGAGGGCTACGATGAAAACGGAAATATCTTCCGTTCAAAACTGGAAAGAAGCTTTCTGAGAAACTGCTCAGTGTTCTGTTAATTCATCACACAGAGTTACATGTTTTCCTTCAAGAAGCCTTTCGCCAAAGCTGTTCTTGTGGAATTGGCAAAGGGATATTTGGAAGCCTATAGAGGGCTACGTTGACAAAGGAAATATCCTCCGTTCAAAACTAGAAAGAAGCTTTCTGAGAAACTGCTCTGTGTTCTGTTAATACATCTCAGAGAGTTACATCTTTCCCTTCAAGAAGCCTTTCGCTAAGGCTGTTCTTGTGGAATTGGCAAAGGGATACTTGGAAGCCCTGAGAGGACTATGGTGAAAAAGGAAATATCTTCCGTTCAAAACTGGAAAGAAGCTTTCTGAGAAGCTGCTCTGTGTTGTGTTAATTCATCTCACAGAGTTATATCTTTCCCTTCAAGAAGCCTTTCGCTAAAGCTGTTCTTTTGGAATTGGCAAAGGGATATTTTGGAGCCCATAGAGGCCTATGGTGAAAAAGGAAATATCTTCCGTTCAAAACTGGAAAGATGCTTTCTGAGAAACTGCTCTGTGTCCTCTTAATTCATCTCACAGAGTTACATCTTTCCCTTCAAGAAGCATTTTGCTAAGGCTGTTTTGTGGAATTGGCAAAGTTATATTTGAAAGCCCATAGAGGGCTATGGTGAAAAAGGAAATATCTTCCGTTCAAAACTGGAAAGAAGCTTTCTGAGAAACTGCTCTGTGTTCTGTTAATTCATCTCACAGAGTTACATCTTTCCCTTCAAGAAGCCTTTCGCTAAGGCTGTTCTTGTGGAATTGGCAAAGGGATATTTGGAAGCCCATAGAGGGCTATGGTGAAAAAGGAAATATCTTCCGTTCAAAACTGGAAAGAAGCTTTCGGAGAAACTGCTCTGTGTTCTGTTAATTCATCTCACAGAGTTACATCTTTCCCTTCAACAAGCCTTTCGCTAAGGCTGTTCTTGTGGAATTGGCAAAGTGATATTTGGAAGCCCATAGAGGGCTATGGTGAAAAAGGAAATATGTTTCGTTCAAAACTGGAAAGAAGCTTTTTGAGAAACTGCTCTGTGTTCTGTTCATTCATCTCACAGAGTTACATCTTTCCCTCCAAGAAGCCTTTCACTAAGTCTGTTCTTGTGGAATTGGCAGAACGATATTTGGAAGCCCATAAAGGGCTATGGTGAAAAAGGAAATATCTTCCGTTCAAACCTGGAAAGAAGCTTTCTGAGAAACTGCTCTGTGTTCTGTTAATTCATCTCACAGAGTTACATCTTTCCCTTCAAGAAGCCTTTCGCTAAGGCTGTTCTTGTGGAATTGGCAGAACGATATTTGGAAGCCCATAGAGGGCTATGGTGAAAAAGGAAATATCTTCCGTTCAAACCTGGAAAGAAGCTTTCTGAGAAACTGCTCTGTGTTCTCTTAAATCATCTCACAGAGTTACATCTTTCCCTTCAAGAATCTTTCGCCAAGGCTGTTCTTGTGGAATTGGCAAAGTTATATTTGGAAGCCCATAGAGGGCTATGGTGAAAAAGGAAATATCTTCCGTTCAAAACTGGAAAGAAGCTTTCTGAGAAACTGCTCTGTGTTCTGTTAATTCATCTCAAAGAGTTACATCTTTCCCTTCAAGAAGCCTTTCGCTAAGGCGGTTCTTGTGGAATTGACAAAGGGATATTTGGAAGCCCATAGAGGGCTATGGTGAAAAAGGAAATATCTTCCATTCAAACCTGGAAAGAAGCTTTCTGAGAAACTGCTCTGTGTTCTGTTAATTCATCTCACAGAGTTACATCTTTCCCTTCAAGAAGCCTTTCGCTAAGGCTGTTCTTGTGGAATTGGTAAAGTGATATTTGGAAGCCTATAGAGGGCTATGGTGAAAAAGGAAATAACTTCCGTTAAAAACTGGAAAGAAGCTTTCTGAGAAACTGCTCTGTGTTCTCTTAATTCATCTCACAGAGTTACATGTTTCCCTTCAAGAAGCCTTTCGCTAAGGCTGTTCTTTTCGAATTGGCAAAGGGATATTTTGAAGCCCATAGAGGCCTATGGTGAAAAAGGAAATATCTTCCGTTCAAAACTGGTAAGATGCTTTCTGAGAAACTGCTCTGTGTTCTGTTAATTCATCTCACAGAGTTACATCTTTCCCTTCAAGAAGCCTTTCGCTAAGGCTGTTCTTGTGGAATTGGCAAAGTTATATTTGGAAGCCCATAGAGGGCTATGGTGAAAAAGGAAATATCTTCCGTTCAAAACTTTAAAGAAGCTTTCTGAGAAACTGCTCTGTGTTCTGTTAATTCATCTCAAAGAGTTACATCTTTCCCTTCAAGAAGCCTTTCGCTAAGGCGGTTCTTGTGGAATTGGCAAAGTGATGTTTGGAAGCCCATGGAGGGCTACGGTGAAAAAGGAAATATCTTCCGTTCAAAACTGGAAAGAAGCTTTCTGAGAAACTGCTCTGTGTTCTGTTAATTCATCTCACAGAGTTACATCTTTCCCTTCAAGAAGCCTTTCCATAAGGCTGTTCTTGTGGAATTGGCAAAGGGATATCTGGAAGCCCATAGAGGGCTATGGTGAAAAAGGAAATATCCTCCGTTCAAAACTGGAAAGAAGCTTTATGAGAAACTGTTCTGTGTTCTGTTAATTCATCTCACAGAGTTACATCTTTCCCTTCAAGAAGCCTTTCGCTAAGGCTGTTCTTGTGGAATTGGCAAAACGATATTTGGAAGCCCATAGAGGGCTACGGTGAAAAAGGAAATATCTTCCGTTCAAAACTGGAAAGAAGCTTTCTGAGAAACTGCTCTGTGTTCTGTTAATTCATCTCACAGAGTTACATCTTTCCCTTCAATAAGCCTTTCGCTAAGGCTGTTCTTGTGGAATTGGCAAAGGGATATTTGGAAGCCCATAGAGGGCTATGGTGAAAAAGGAGATATCTTCCGTTCAAAACTGGAAAGAAGCTTTTTGAGAAAAGGCTCTGTGTTCTGTTAATTCATCTCACAGAGTTACATCTTTCCCTTCAACAAGCCTTTCGCTAAGGCTGTTCTTGTGGAATTCGCAAAGTGATATTTGGAAGCCCAAAAGGGCTATGGTGAAAAAGGAAATATCTTCGTTCAAAAGTGGAGAGAAGCTTTCTGAGATACTGCTCTGTGTTCTGTTAATTCATCTCACAGAGTTACATCTTTCCCTTCAAGAAGCCTTTCGCTAAGGCTGTTCTTGTGGAATTGGCAAAACGATATTTTGAAGCCCATAGAGGGCTACGATGAAAACGGAAATATCTTCCGTTCAAAACTGGAAAGAAGCTTTCTGAGAAACTGCTCAGTGTTCTGTTAATTCATCACACAGAGTTACATGTTTTCCTTCAAGAAGCCTTTCGCCAAAGCTGTTCTTGTGGAATTGGCAAAGGGATATTTGGAAGCCTATAGAGGGCTACGTTGACAAAGGAAATATCCTCCGTTCAAAACTAGAAAGAAGCTTTCTGAGAAACTGCTCTGTGTTCTGTTAATACATCTCAGAGAGTTACATCTTTCCCTTCAAGAAGCCTTTCGCTAAGGCTGTTCTTGTGGAATTGGCAAAGGGATACTTGGAAGCCCTGAGAGGACTATGGTGAAAAAGGAAATATCTTCCGTTCAAAACTGGAAAGAAGCTTTCTGAGAAGCTGCTCTGTGTTGTGTTAATTCATCTCACAGAGTTATATCTTTCCCTTCAAGAAGCCTTTGGCTAAGGCTGTTCTTTTGGAATTGGCAAAGGGATATTTTGGAGCCCATAGAGGCCTATGGTGAAAAAGGAAATATCTTCCGTTCAAAACTGGAAAGATGCTTTCTGAGAAACTGCTCTGTGTCCTCTTAATTCATCTCACAGAGTTACATCTTTCCCTTCAAGAAGCATTTCGCTAAGGCTGTTTTGTGGAATTGGCAAAGTTATATTTGAAAGCCCATAGAGGGCTATGGTGAAAAAGGAAATATCTTCCGTTCAAAACTGGAAAGAAGCTTTCTGAGAAACTGCTCTGTGTTCTGTTAATTCATCTCACAGAGTTACATCTTTCCCTTCAAGAAGCCTTTCGCTAAGGCTGTTCTTGTGGAATTGGCAAAGGGATATTTGGAAGCCCATAGAGGGCTATGGTGAAAAAGGAAATATCTTCCGTTCAAAACTGGAAAGAAGCTTTCGGAGAAACTGCTCTGTGTTCTGTTAATTCATCTCACAGAGTTACATCTTTCCCTTCAACAAGCCTTTCGCTAAGGCTGTTCTTGTGGAATTGGCAAAGTGATATTTGGAAGCCCACAGAGGGCTATGGTGAAAAAGGAAATATGTTTCGTTCAAAACTGGAAAGAAGCTTTTTGAGAAACTGCTCTGTGTTCTGTTCATTCATCTCACAGAGTTACATCTTTCCCTCCAAGAAGCCTTTCACTAAGTCTGTTCTTGTGGAATTGGCAGAACGATATTTGGAAGCCCATAAAGGGCTATGGTGAAAAAGGAAATATCTTCCGTTCAAACCTGGAAAGAAGCTTTCTGAGAAACTGCTCTGTGTTCTGTTAATTCATCTCACAGAGTTACATCTTTCCCTTCAAGAAGCCTTTCGCTAAGGCTGTTCTTGTGGAATTGGCAGAACGATATTTGGAAGCCCATAGAGGTTATGGTGAAAAAGGAAATATCTTCCGTTCAAACCTGGAAAGAAGCTTTCTGAGAAACTGCTCTGTGTTCTCTTAATTCATCTCACAGAGTTACATCTTTCCCTTCAAGAATCTTTCGCTAAGGCTGTTCTTGTGGAATTGGCAAAGTTATATTTGGAAGCCCATAGAGGGCTATGGTGAAAAAGGAAATATCTTCCGTTCAAAACTGGAAAGAAGCTTTCTGAGAAACTGCTCTGTGTTCTGTTAATTCATCTCAAAGAGTTACATCTTTCCCTTCAAGAAGCCTTTCGCTAAGGCGGTTCTTGTGGAATTGACAAAGGGATATTTGGAAGCCCATAGAGGGCTATGGTGAAAAAGGAAATATCTTCCATTCAAACCTGGAAAGAAGCTTTCTGAGAAACTGCTCTGTGTTCTGTTAATTCATCTCACAGAGTTACATCTTTCCCTTCAAGAAGCCTTTCGCTAAGGCTGTTCTTGTGGAATTGGTAAAGTGATATTTGGAAGCATATAGAGGGCTATGGTGAAAAAGGAAATAACTTCCGTTAAGAACTGGAAAGAAGCTTTCTGAGAAACTGCTCTGTGTTCTCTTAATTCATCTCACAGAGTTACATGTTTCCCTTCAAGAAGCCTTTCGCTAAGGCTGTTCTTTTCGAATTGGCAAAGGGATATTTTGAAGCCCATAGAGGCCTATGGTGAAAAAGGAAATATCTTCCGTTCAAAACTGGTAAGATGCTTTCTGAGAAACTGCTCTGTGTTCTGTTAATTCATCTCACAGAGTTACATCTTTCCCTTCAAGAAGCCTTTCGCTAAGGCTGTTCTTGTGGAATTGGCAAAGGGATACTTGGAAGCCCATAGAGGACTATGGGGAAAAAGGAAATATCTTCCGTTCAAAACTGGAAAGAAGCTTTCTGAGATGCTGATCTGTGTTCTGTTAATTCATCTCACAGAGTTACATCTTTCCCTTCAAGAAGCCTTTCGCTAAATCTGTTCTCGTGGATTTGGCAAAGGGATATTTGGAAGCCCATAGAGGGCTACGGTGAAAAAGGAAATATCTTCCGTTCAGAACTTTAAAGAAGCTTTCTGAGAAACTGCTGTGTGTTCTGTTAATTCATCTCAAAGGGTTACATCTTTCCCTTCAAGAAGCCTTTCGTTAAGGCGGTTCTTGTGGAATTGGCAAAGGGATATTTGGAAGCCCATAGCTGGCTATGGTGAAAAAGGAAATATCTTCCATTCAAAACTGGAAAGAAGCTTTCTGAGTAACTGCTCTGTGTTCTGTTAATTCATCTCACAGAGTTACATCTTTCCCTTCAAGAAGCCTTTCGCTAAGGCTGTTCTTGTGGAATTGGCAAAGGGATATTTGGAAGCCCATAGAGGGCTATGGTGAAAAAGGAAATATCTTCCGTTCAAAACTGGAAAGAAGCTTTCTGAGAAACTGCTGTGTGTTCTGTTAATTCATCTCACAGAGTTACATCTTTCCCGTCAAGAAGCCTTTCGCTAAGGCTGTTCTTGTGGAATTGGCAAAGGGATATCTGGAAGCCCATAGAGGGCTATGGTGAAAAAGGAAATATCCTCCGTTCAAAACTGGAAAGAAGCTTTCTGAGAAACTGCTCTGTGTACTGTTAATTCATGTCACAGAGTTACATCTTTCTCTTCAAGAAGCCTTTCGCTAAGGCTGTTCTTGTGGAATTGGCAAAGGGATACTTAGAAGCCCATAGAGGACTATGGTGATAAAGGAATTATCTTCCATTCAAAACTGGAAAGAAGCTTTCTGAGAAACTGCTCTGTGTTCTGTTAATTCATCTCACAGTGTTACATCTTTCCCTTCAAGAAGCCTTTCGCTAAGGCTGTTCTTGTGGAATTGGCAAAGGGATATTTGGAAGCCCATAGAGGGCTATGGTGAAAAAGGAAATATCTTCCGTTCAAAACTGGAAAGAAGCTTTCTGGGAAACTGCTCTGTGTTCTGTTAACTCATCTCACAGAGTTACATCTTTCCCTTTAACAAGCCTTTCGCTAAGGCTGTTCTTGTGGAATTGGCAAAGTGATACTTTGAAGCCCATGGAGGGCTACGGTGAAAAAGGAAATATCTTCCGTTCAAAACTGGAAAGAAGCTTTCTGAGATGCTGATCTGTGTTCTTTTAATTCATCTCACAGAGTTACATGTTTCCCTTCAAGAAGAATTTCGCTAAGGCTGTTCTTGTGGAATTGGCAAAGGGATATCTGGAAGCCCATAGAGGGCTATGGTGAAAAAGGAAATATCCTCCGTTCAAAACTGGAAAGAAGCTTTCTGAGAAACTGCTCTGTGTTCTGTTAATTCATCTCACAGAGTTACATCTTTCCGTTCATAAGCCTTTCGCTAAGGTTGTTCTTGTGGAATTGGCAAAGTGATATTTGGAAGCCCATAGAGGGCTATGGTGAAAAAGGAAATAACTTCCGTTCAAAACTGGAAAGAAGCTTTCTGAGAAACTGCTCTGTGTTCTGTTAATTCATCCCACAGACTTACATCTTTCCCTTCAAGAAGCCTTTCGCTAAGGCTGTTCTTGTGGAATTGGCAAAGTGATGTTTGAAAGCCCATGGAGGGCTACGGTGAAAAAGGAAATATCTTCCGTTCAAAACTGGAAAGAAGCTTTCTGAGGAACTGCTCTGTGTTCTGTTAATTCATCTCACAGATTTACATGTTTCCCTTCAAGAAGCCTTTCCATAAGGCTGTTCTTGTGGAATTGGCAAAGGGATATCTGGAAGCCCATAGAGGGCTATGGTGAAAAAGGAAATATCCACCGTTCAAAACTGGAAAGAAGCTTTATGAGAAACTGTTCTGTGTTCTGTTAATTCATCTCACAGAGTTACATCTTTCCCTTCAAGAAGCCTTTCGCTAAGGCTGTTCCTGTGGAATTGGCAAAGGGATATTTGGAAGCCCATAGAGGGCTATGTTGAACAAGGAAATAACTTCGGTTCAAAACTGGAAAGAAGCTTTCTGAGAAACTGCTCTGTGTTCTCTTAATTCATCTTAAAGAGTTACATCTTTCTCTTCAAGAAGCCTTCCGCTAAGGCTGTTCTTGTGGAATTGGCAAAACGATATTTGGAAGCCCATAGAGGGCTACGGTGAAAAAGGAAATATCTTCCGTTCAAAACTGGAAAGAAACTTTCTGAGAAACTGCTCTGTGTTCTGTTAATTCATCTCACAGAGTTACATCTTTCCCTTCAATAAGCCTTTCGCTAAGGCTGTTCTTGTGCAATTGGCAAAGGGATATTTGGAAGCCCATAGAGGGCTATGGTGAAAAAGGAGATATCTTCCGTTTAAAACTGGAAAGAAGCTTTCTGAGAAACTGCTCTGTGTTCTGTTAATTCATCTCACAGAGTTACATCTTTCCCTTCAAGAAGCCTTTGGCTTAGGCTGTTCTTGTGGAATTGGCAATGGGATATTTGGAAGCCCATAGAGGGCTACGGCGAAAAAGGAAGTATCTTCCGTTCAAAACTGGAAAGATGCTTTCTGAGAAACTACTCTGTGTTCTGTTAATTCATCTCACAGAGTTACATCTTTCCCTTCAAAAAGCCTTTCCTAAGGCTGTTCTTGTGGAATTGGCAAAGGGATATTTGGAAGCCCATAGAGGGCTATGGTGAAAAAGGAAATATCTTCCGTTCAAAACTGGAAAGAAGCTTTCTGAGAAACTGCTCTGTGTACTGTTAATTCATGTCACAGAGTTACATCTTTCTCTTCAAGAAGCCTTTCGCTAAGGCTGTTCTTGTGGAATTGGCAAAGTGATATTTGGAAGCCCATAGAGGGCTATGGTGAAAAAGGAAATATCTTCCGTTCAAAACTGGAAAGAAGCTTTCTGGGAAACTGCTCTGTGTTCTGTTAACTCATCTCACAGAGTTACATCTTTCCCTTCAAGAAGCCTTTCGCTAAGGCTGTTCTTGTGGAATTCGCAAAGTGATATTTTGAAGCCCATGGAGGGCTACGGTGAAAAAGGAAATATCTTCCGTTCAAAACTGGAAAGAAGCTTTCTGAGAAACTACTCTGTGTTCTGTTAATTCATCTCACAGAGTTACATGTTTCCCTTCAAGAAGAATTTCGCTGAGGCTGTTCTTGTGGAATTGGCAAAGGGATATCTGGAAGCCCATAGAGGGCTAAGGTGAAAAAGGAAATATCCTCCGTTCAAAACAGGAAAGAAGCTTTCTGAGAAACTGCTCTGTGTTCTGTTAATTCATCTCACAGAGTTACATCTTTCCCTTCAAGAAGCCTTTCGCTAAGGCTGTTCTTGTGGAATTGGCAAAGTGATATTTGGAAGCCCATAGAGGGCTATGGTGAAAAAGGAAATAACTTCCGTTCAAAACTGGAAAGAAGCTTTCTGAGAAACTGCTCTGTGTTCTGTTAATTCATCTCACAGACTTACATCTTTCCCTTCAACAAGCCTTTTGCTAAGGCTTTTCTTGTGGAATTGGCAAAGTGATGTTTGGAAGCCCATGCAGGGCTACGGTGCAAAAGGAAATATCTTCCGTTCAAAACTGGAAAGAAGCTTTCTGAGAAACTGCTCTGTGTTCTGTTAATTCATCTCACAGATTTACATGTTTCCCTTCAAGAAGCCTTTCCATAAGGCTGTTCTTGTGGAATTGGCAAAGGGATATCTGGAAGCCCATAGAGGGCTATGGTGAAAAAGGAAATATCCTCCATTCAAAACTGGAAAGAAGCTTTCTGAGAAACTGTTCTGTGTTCTCTTAATTCATCTCACAGAGTTACATCTTTCCCTTCAAGAAGGCTTTTGCTAAGGCTGTTCTTGTGGAATTGGCAAAACGATATTTGGAAGCCCATAGAGGGCTATGGTGAACAAGGAAATAACTTTGGTTCAAAACTGGAAACAAGCTTTCTGAGAAACTGCTCTGTGTTCTCTTAATTCATCTTAAAGAGTTACATCTTTCCCTTCAAGAAGCCTTTCGCTAAGGCTGTTCTTGTGGAATTGGCAAAACGATATTTGGAAACCCATAGAGGGCTACGGTGAAAAAGGAAATATCTTCCGTTCAAAACTGGAAAGAAGCTTTCTGAGAAACTGCTCTGTGTTCTGTTAATTCATCTCACAGAGTTACATCTTTCCCTTCAAGAAGCCTTTCGCTAAGGCTGTTCTTGTGGATTTGGCAAAGGGATATTTGGAAGCCCATAGAGGGCTATGGTGAAAAAGGAGATATCTTCCGTTCTAAACTGGAAAGAAGCTTTTTGAGAAAAGGCTCCGTGTTCTGTTAATTCATCTCACAGAGTTACATCTTTCCCTTCAACAAGCCTTTCGCTAAGGCTGTTCTTGTGGAATTCGCAAAGTGATATTTGGAAGCCCAAAAGGGCTATGGTGAAAAAGGAAATATCTTCGTTCAATAGTGGAGAGAAGCTTTCTGAGATACTGGTCTGTGTTCTGTTAATTCATCTCACAGAGTTACATCTTTCCCTTCAAGAAGCCTTTCGCTAAGGCTGTTCTTGTGGAATTGGCAAAGGGATATTTGGAAGCCCTTAGAGGGCTATGGTGAAAAAGGAAATATCTTCCGTTCAAAACTGGAAAGAAGCTTTCTGAGAAACTGCTCTGTGTTCTGTTAATTCATCTCACAGAGGTACATCTTTCCCTTCAAGAAGCCTTTGGCTAAGGCTGTTCTTGTGGAATTGGCAAAGGGATATTTGGAAGCCCATAGAGGGCTACGGTGAAAAAGGAAATATCTTCCGTTCAAAACTGGAAAGAAGCTTTCTGAGAAACTACTCTGTGTTCTGTTAATTCATCTCACAGAGTTACATCTTTCCCTACAAAAAGCCTTTCGCTAAGGCTGTTCTTGTGGAATTGGCAAAGGGATATTTGGAAGCCCTTAGAGGGCTATGGTCAAAAAGGAAGTATCTTCCGTTCAAAACTGGAAAGAAGCTTTCTGAGAAACTGCTCTGTGTTCTGTTAATTCACCTCACAGAGTTTCATCTTTCCCTTCAAGAAGCCTTTCGCTAAGGCTGTTCTTGAGGAATTGGCAAAGGGATATTTGGAAGCCCTTAGAGGGCTATGGTGAAAAAGGAAATACCTTCCGTTCAAAACTGGAAAGAAGCTTTCTGACAAACTGCTCTGTGTTCTGTTAATTCATCTCACAGAGTTACATCTTTCCCTTCAAGAAGCCTTTCGCTAAGGCTGTTCTTGTTCAATTGGCAAAGGGATATTTGGAAGCCCATAGAGGGCTACGGTGAAAAAGGAAATATCTTCCGTTGAAAAGTGGAAAGAAGCTTTCGGAGCAACTGCTCTGGGTTCTGTTAATTCATCTCACAGAGTTACATCTTTCCCTTCAAGAAGCTTTTCGCTAAGGCTGTTCTTGTGGAATTGGCAAAGGGATATCTGGAAGCCCATAGAGGGCTATGGTGAAAAAGGAAATATCCTCCGTTCAAAACTGGAAAGAAGCTTTCTGAGAAACTGCTCTGTGTTCTGTTAATTCATCTCACAGAGTTACATCTTTCCCTTCAAGAATCCTTTCGCTAAGGCTGTTCTTGTGGAATTGGCAAAGTGATATTTGGAAGCATATAGAGGGCTATGGTGAAAAAGGAAATAACTTCCGTTCAAAACTGGAAAGAAGCTTTCTGAGAAACTGCTCTGTGTTCTGTTAATTCATCTCACAGAGTTACATCTTTCCCTTCAAGAAGTCTTTCGCTAAGGCTGTTCTTGTGGAATTGGCAAAGGGATATTTGGAAGCCCATAGAGGCCTATGGTGAAAAAGGAAATATCTTCCGTTCAAAACTGGAAAGATGCTTTCTGAGAAACTGCTCTGTGTTCTCTTAATTCATCTCACAGAGTTACATCTTTCCCTTCAAGAAGCCTTTCGCTAAGGCTGTTCTTGTGGAATTTTCAAAGTGATATTTGGAAGCACATAGAGGGCTATGGTGAAAAAGAAAATACCTTCCGTTCAAAACTGGAAAGAAGCTTTCTGAGAAACTGCTCTGTGTTCTGTTAATTCATCTCACAGAGTTACATCTTTCCCTTCAAGAAGCCTTTCGCTAAGGCTGTTCTTGTGGAATTGGCAAAGGGATATTTGGAAGCCCATAGCGGCCTATGGTGAAAAAGGAAATATCTTCCGTTCAAAACTGGAAAGAAGCTTTCTGAGAAACTGCTCTGTGTTGTGTTAATTCATCTCACAGAGTTACATCTTTCCCTTCAAGAAGCTTTTCGCTAAGGCTGTTCTTGTGGAATTGGCAAAGTGATATTTGGAAGCCCATGGAGGGCTACGGTGAAAAAGGAAATATCTTCCGTTCAAAACTGGAAAGAAGCTTTCTGAGAAACTGCTCTGTGTTCTGTTAATTCATCTCACAGAGTTACATCTTTCCCTTCAAGAAGAATTTCGCTAAGGCTGTTCTTGTGGAATTGGCAAAGGGATATCTGGAAGCCCATAGAGGGCTATGGTGAAAAAGGAAATATCCTCCGTTCAAAACTGGAAAGAAGCTTTCTGAGAAACTGCTCTGTGTTCTGTTAATTCATCTCAGAGAGTTACATCTTTCCCTTCAAGAAGCCTTTCGCTAAGGCTGTTCTTGTGGAATTGGCAAAACGATATTTGGAAGCCCATAGAGGGCTACGGTGAAAAAGGAAATATCTTCCGTTCAAAACTGGAAAGAAGCTTTCTGAGAAACTGCTCTGTGTTCTGTTAATTCATCTCACAGAGTTACATCTTTTCCTTCAAGAAGCCTTTCGCTAAGGCTGTTCTTGTGGAATTGGCAAAGTTATATCTGGAAGCCCATAGAGGGCTATGGTGAAAAAGGAAATATCTTCCGTTCAAAACTGGAAAGAAGCTTTCGGAGAAACTGCTCAGTGTTCTGTTAATTCATCTCACCGAGTTACATCTTTCCCTTCAAGAAGCCTTTCGCTAAGGCTGTTCTTGTGGAATTGGCAAAGGGATATTTGGAAGCCCATAGAGGGCTACGGGGAAAAAGGAAATATCTTCCGTACAAAACTGGAAAGAAGCTTTCTGAGATACTGCTCTGTGTTGTGTTAATTCATCTCACAGAGTTACATCTTTCCCTTCAAAAAGCCTTTCGCTAAGGCGGTTCTTGTGGAATTGACAAAGGGATATTTGGAAGCCCATAGAGGGCTACGGTGAAAAAGGAAATACCTTCCATTTAAAACTGGAAAGAAGCTTTCTGAGAAACTGCTCTGTGTTCTGTTAATTCATCTCACAGAGTTACATCTTTCGCTTCAAGAAGGCTTTCGCTAAAGCTGTTCTTGTGGAATTGGCAAGGGGATATTTGGAAGCCCATAGAGCGCTATGGTGAAAAAGGAAATATCTTCCGTTCAAAACTGGAAAGAAGCTTTCTGAGAAACTGCTCTGTGTTCTGTTAATTCATCTCACAGAGTTACATCTTTCCCTTCAACAAGCCTTTCGCTAAGGCTGTTCTTGTGGAATTGGAAAAGTGATATTTGGAAGCCCATGGAGGGCTACGGTGAAAAAGGAAATATCTTCCGTTCAAAACTGGAAAGAAGCTTTCTGAGAAACTGCTCTGTGTTCTGTTAATTCATCTCACCGAGTTACATGTTTCCCTTCAAAAAGCCTTTCGATAAGGCTCTTCTTGTGGAATTGGCAAAGGGATATCTGGAAGCCCATAGAGGGCTATGGTGAAAAAGGAAATATTCTCCGTTCGAAACTAGAAAGAAGCTTTCTGAGAAACTGTTCTGTGTTCTGTTAATTCATCTCACAGAGTTACATCTTTCCCTTCAAGAAGCCTTTCGCTAAGGCTGTTCTTGTGGAATTGGCAAAGGGATATTTGGAAGCCCATAGAGGGCTATGGTGAACAAGGAAATAACTTCGGTTCAAAACTGGAAAGAAGCTTTCTGAGTAACTGCTCTGTGTTCTCTTAATTCATCTCACAGAGTTACATCTTTCCCTTCAAGAAGCCTTTTGCTAAGGCTGTTCTTGTGGTATTGGCAAAGTTATATTTGGAAGCCCATAGAGGGCTATGGTGAAAAAGGAAATATCTTCCGTTCAAAACTGGAAAGAAGCTTTCGGAGAAACTGCTCAGTGTTCTGTTAATTCATCTCACCGAGTTACATCTTTCCCTTCAAGAAGCCTTTCGCTAAGGCTGTTCTTGTGGAATTGGCAAAGGGATATTTGGAAGCCCATAGAGGGCTACGGTGAAAAAGGAAATATCTTCCGTTCAAAACTGGAAAGAAGCTTTCTGAAAAACTGCTTGTGTTCTGTTAATTCATCTCACAGAGTTACATCTTTCCCTTCAAGAAGCCTTTCGCTAAGGCTGTTCTTGTGGAATGGCAATGGGATATTTGGAAGCCCATAGAGGGCTATGATGAAAAAGGAAATATCTTCCGTTCAAAACTGGAAAGAAGCTTTCTGGGATACTGCTCTGTGTTCTGTTAATTCATCTCACAGAGTTACATCTTTCCCTTCAAAAAGTCTTTCGCTAAGGCTGTTCTTGTGGAATTGGCAAAGGGATATTTGGAAGCCCATAGAGGGCTATGGTGAAAATGGAAATATCTTCCGTTCAAAACTGGAAAGAGGCTTTCTGAGAAACTGCTCTGTGTTCTGTTAATTCATCCCACAGAGTTACATCTTTCCCTTCAAGAAGCCTTTCGTTAAGGCTGTTCTTGTGGAATTGGAAAAGGGATATTTGGAAGCCCATAGAGGGCTATGGTGAAAAAGGAAATACCTTCCGTTCAAAACTGGAAAGAAGCTTTCTGACAAACTGCTCTGTTTTCTGTTAATTCATCTCACAGAGTTACATCTTTCCCTTCAAGAAGCCTTTCGCTAAGGCTGTTCTTGTGGAATTGGCAAAGGGATATTTGGAAGCCGATAGAGGGCAACGGTGAAAAAGGAAATATCTTCCGTTGAAAAGTGGAAAGTACCTTTGGAGCAACTGCTCTGGGTTCTGTTAATTCATCTCACAGAGTTACATCTTTCCCTTCAAGAAGCCTTTCGCTAAGGCTGTTCCTGTGGAATGGGCAAAGGGATATTTGGAAGCCCATAGAGGCCTATGGTGAAAAAGGAAATATCTTCCGTTCAAAACTGGAAAGATGCTTTCTGAGAAACTGCTCTGTGTTCTCTTAATTCATCTCACAGAGTTACATCTTTCCCTTCAAGAAGCCTTTCGCTAAGGCTGTTCTTGTGGAATTTTCAAAGTGATATTTGGAAGCACATAGAGGGCTATGGTGAAAAAGAAAATACCTTCCGTTCAAAACTGGAAAGAAGCTTTCTGAGAAACTGCTCTGTGTTCTGTTAATTCATCTCACAGAGTTACATCTTTCCCTTCAAGAAGCCTTTCGCTAAGGCTGTTCTTGTGGAATTGGCAAAGTGATATTTGGAAGCCCATGGAGGGCTACGGTGAAAAAGTTAATATCTTCCGTTCAAAACTGGAAAGAAGCTTTCTGAGAAACTGCTCTGTGTTCTGTTAATTCATCTCACAGAGTTACATCTTTCCCTTCAAGAAGAATTTCGCTAAGGCTGTTCTTGTGGAATTGGCAAAGGGATATCTGGAAGCCCATAGAGGGCTATGGTGAAAAAGGAAATATCCTCCGTTCAAAACTGGAAAGAAGCTTTCTGAGAAACTGCTCTGTGTTCTGTTAATTCATCTCAGAGAGTTACATCTTTCCCTTCAAGAAGCCTTTCGCTAAGGCTGTTCTTGTGGAATTGGCAAAACGATATTTGGAAGCCCATAGAGGGCTACGGTGAAAAAGGAAATATCTTCCGTTCAAAACTGGAAAGAAGCTTTCTGAGAAACTGCTCTGTGTTCTGTTAATTCATCTCACAGAGTTACATCTTTCCCTTCAAGAAGCCTTTCGCTAAGGCTGTTCTTGTGGAATTGGCAAAGTTATATTTGGAAGCCCATAGAGGGCTATGGTGAAAAAGGAAATATCTTCCGTTCAAAACTGGAAAGAAGCTTTCGGAGAAACTGCTCAGTGTTCTGTTAATTCATCTCACCGAGTTACATCTTTCCCTTCAAGAAGCCTTTCGCTAAGGCTGTTCTTGTGGAATTGGCAAAGGGATATTTGGAAGCCCATAGAGGGCTATGGTGAAAAAGGAAATATCTTCCGTACAAAACTGGAAAGAAGCTTTCTGAGATACTGCTCTGTGTTGTGTTAATTCATCTCACAGAGTTACATCTTTCCCTTCAAAAAGCCTTTCGCTAAGGCTATACTTGTGGAATTGGCAAATTGATATTTGGAAACCCATAGAGGGCTATGGTGAAAAAGGAAATATCTTCCGTTCAATACTGGAAAGAAGCTTTCTGAGAAACTGCTCTGTGTTCTGTTAATTCATCTCACAGAGTTACATCTTTCCCTTCAAGAAGCCTTTCGCTAAGGCGGTTCTTGTGGAATTGGCAAAGGGATGTTTGGAAGCCCATAGAGGGCTATGGTGAAAAAGGAAATATCTTCCATTCAAAACTGGAAAGAAGCTTTCTGAGAAACTGCTCTGTGTTCTGTTAATTCATCTCACCGAGTTACATCTTTCCCTTCAAGAAGCCTTTCGCTAAGGCTGTTCTTGTGGAATTGGCAAAGGGATATTTGGAAACCCATAGAGGGCTATGGTGAAAAAGGAAATATCTTCCGTTCAAAACTGGAAAGAAGCTTTCTGAGAAACTACTCTGTGTTCTGCTAATTCATCTCACAGATTTACATGTTTCCCTTCAAAAAGCCTTTCGATAAGGCTCTTCTTGTGGAATTGGCAAAGGGATATCTGGAAGCCCATAGAGGGCTATGGTGAAAAAGGAAATATTCTCCGTTCAAAACTGGAAAGAAGCTTTCTGAGAAACTGCTCTGTGTTCTGTTAATTCATCTCACATAGTTACATCTTTCCCTTCAAGAAGCCTTTCGCTAAGGCTGTTCTTGTGGAATTGGCAAAGGGATATTTGGAAGCCCATAGAGGGCTATGGTGAAAAAGGAAATATCTTCCGTTCAAAACTGGAAAGAAGCTTTCTGAGAAACTGCTCTGTGTTCTGTTAATTCATCTCAAAGAGTTACATCTTTCCCTTCAAGAAGCCTTTCGCTAAGGCGGTTCTTGTGGAATTGACAAAGGGATATTTGGAAGCCCATAGAGGGCTACGGTGAAAAAGGAAATACCTTCCATTTAAAACTGGAAAGAAGCTTTCTGAGAAACTGCTCTGTGTTCTGTTAATTCATCTCACAGAGTTACATCTTTCGCTTCAAGAAGGCTTTCGCTAAAGCTGTTCTTGTGGAATTGGCATGGGGATATTTGGAAGCCCATAGAGCGCTATGGTGAAAAAGGAAATATCTTCCGTTCAAAACTGGAAAGAAGCTTTCTGAGAAACTGCTCTGTGTTCTGTTAATTCATCTCACAGAGTTACATCTTTCCCTTCAACAAGCCTTTCGCTAAGGCTGTTCTTGTGGAATTGGAAAAGTGATATTTGGAAGCCCATAGAGGGCTACGGTGAAAAAGGAAATATCTTCCGTTCAAAACTGGAAAGAAGCTTTCTGAGAAACTGCTCTGTGTTCTGTTCATTCATCTCACCGAGTTACATGTTTCCCTTCAAAAAGCCTTTCGATAAGGCTCTTCTTGTGGAATTGGCAAAGGGATATCTGGAAGCCCATAGAGGGCTATGGTGAAAAAGGAAATAGTCTCCGTTCGAAACTAGAAAGAAGCTTTCTGAGAAACTGTTCTGTGTTCTGTTAATTCATCTCACAGAGTTACATCTTTCCCTTCAAGAAGCCTTTCGCTAAGGCTGTTCTTGTGGAATTGGCAAAGGGATATTTGGAAGCCCATAGAGGGCTATGGTGAACAAGGAAATAACTTCGGTTCAAAACTGGAAAGAAGCTTTCTGAGTAACTGCTCTGTGTTCTCTTAATTCATCTCACAGAGTTACATCTTTCCCTTCAAGAAGCCTTTTGCTAAGGCTGTTCTTGTGGTATTGGCAAAGTTATATTTGGAAGCCCATAGAGGGCTATGGTGAAAAAGGAAATATCTTCCGTTCAAAACTGGAAAGAAGCTTTCGGAGAAACTGCTCAGTGTTCTGTTAATTCATCTCACCGAGTTACATCTTTCCCTTCAAGAAGCCTTTCGCTAAGGCTGTTCTTGTGGAATTGGCAAAGGGATATTTGGAAGCCCATAGAGGGCTACGGTGAAAAAGGAAATATCTTCCGTTCAAAACTGGAAAGAAGCTTTCTGAAAAACTGCTTGTGTTCTGTTAATTCATCTCACAGAGTTACATCTTTCCCTTCAAGAAGCCTTTCGCTAAGGCTGTTCTTGTGGAATGGCAATGGGATATTTGGAACCCCATAGAGGGCTATGATGAAAAAGGAAATATCTTCCGTTCAAAACTGGAAAGAAGCTTTCTGGGATACTGCTCTGTGTTCTGTTAATTCATCTCACAGAGTTACATCTTTCCCTTCAAAAAGTCTTTCGCTAAGGCTGTTCTTGTGGAATTGGCAAAGGGATATTTGGAAGCCCATAGAGGGCTATGGTGAAAATGGAAATATCTTCCGTTCAAAACTGGAAAGAGGCTTTCTGAGAAACTGCTCTGTGTTCTGTTAATTCATCCCACAGAGTTACATCTTTCCCTTCAAGAAGCCTTTCGTTAAGGCTGTTCTTGTGGAATTGGAAAAGGGATATTTGGAAGCCCATAGAGGGCTATGGTGAAAAAGGAAATACCTTCCGTTCAAAACTGGAAAGAAGCTTTCTGACAAACTGCTCTGTTTTCTGTTAATTCATCTCACAGAGTTACATCTTTCCCTTCAAGAAGCCTTTCGCTAAGGCTGTTCTTGTGGAATTGGCAAAGGGATATTTGGAAGCCGATAGAGGGCAACGGTGAAAAAGGAAATATCTTCCGTTGAAAAGTGGAAAGTACCTTTGGAGCAACTGCTCTGGGTTCTGTTAATTCATCTCACAGAGTTACATCTTTCCCTTCAAGAAGCCTTTCGCTAAGGCTGTTCCTGTGGAATGGGCAAAGGGATATTTGGAAGCCCATAGAGGGCTATTGTGAAAAAGGAAATATCCTCCGTTCAAACCTGGAAAGAAGCTTTCTGAGAAACTGCTCTGTGTTCTGTTAATTCATCTCACAGAGTTACATCTTTCCCTTCAAGAAGCCTTTCGCTAAGGCTGTTCTTGTGGAATTGGCAAAGGGATATTTGTAAGCCCATAGAGGGCTATGGTGAAAAAGGAAATATCTTCCGTTCAAAACTGGAAAGAAGCTTTCTGAGAAACTGCCCTGTGTTCTGTTAATTCATCTCACAGAGTTACATCTTTCCCTTCAAGAATCCTTTCGCTAAGGCTGTTCTTGTGGAATGGCAATGGGATATTTGGAAGCCCATAGAGGGCTACGGGGAAAAAGGAAATATCTTCCGTACAAAACTGGAAAGAGGCTTTCTGAGAAACTGCTCTGTGTTGTGTTAATTCATCTCACAGAGTTACATCTTTCCCTCCAAAAAGCCTTTCGCTAAATCTATTTTTGTGGAATTCGCAAAGGGATATTTGGAAGCCCATAGAGGGCTATGATGAAAAAGGAAATATCTTCCGTTCAAAACTGGAAAGAAGCTTTCTGAGAAAATGCTCTGTGTTCTGTTAATTCATCTCAAAGAGTTACATCTTTCCCTTCAAGAAGCCTTTCGCTAAGGCGGTTTTGTGGAATTGGCAAAGGGATATTTGGAAGCCCATAGAGGGCTATGGTGAAAAAGGAAATATCTTCCATTCAAAACTGGAAAGAAGCTTTCTGAGAAACTGCTCTGTGTTCTGTTAATTCATCTCACAGAGTTACATCTTTCCCTTTAAGAAGCCTTTCGCTAAGGCTGTTCTTGTGGAATTGGCAAAGGGATATTTGCAAGCCCATAGAGGGCTATGGTGAAAAAGGAAATATCTTCCGTTCAAAACTGGAAAAAAGCTTTCTGAGAAACAGCTCTGTGTTCTGTTAATTCATCTCACAGAGTTACATCTTTCCCTTCAAGAAGCCTTTCGCTTAGGCTGTTCTTGTGGAATTGGCAAAGGGATATTTGGAAGCCCATAGAGGGCTATGGTGAAAAAGGAAATATCTTCCCTTCAAAACTGGAAAGAAACTTTCTGAGAAACTGCTCTGTGTTCTGTTAATTCATCTCACAGAGTTACATCTTTCCCTTCAAGAAGCCTTTGGCTAAGGCTGTTCTTGTGGAATTGGCAAAGGGATATTTGGAAGCCCATAGAGGGCTACGGTGAAAAAGGAAATATCTTCCGTTCAAAACTGGAAAGAAGCTTTCTGAGAAACTGCTCTGTGTTGTGTTAATTCATCTCACAGAGTTACATCTTTCCCTTCAAAAAGCCTTTCGCTAAGGCTGTTCCTGTGGAATTGGCAATGGGATATTTGGAAGCCCATAGAGGGCTATGATGAAAAAGGAAATATCCTCCGTTCAAAACTGGAAAGAAGCTTTCTGAGAAACTGCTCTGTGTTCTGTTAATTCATCTCACAGAGTTACATCTTTCCCTTCAAGAAGCCTTTCGCTAAGTCTGTTCTTGTGTAATTGGCAAAGGGATACTTGGAAGCCCATAGAGGACTATGGTGAAAAAGGAAATATCTTCCGTTCAAAACCGGAAAGAAGCTTTCTGAGATGCTGCTCTGTGTTCTGTTAATTCATCTCACAGAGTTACATCTTTCCCTTCAAAAAGCCTTTCGCTAAGGCTGTTCTTGTGGATTTGGCAAAGGGATATTTGGAAGCCCTTAGAGGGCTATGGTGAAAAAGGAAATACCTTCCGTTCAAAACTGGAAAGAAGCTTTCTGAGAAACTGCTCTGTGTTCTGTTAATTCAACTCACAGAGTTACATCTTTCCCTTCAAGAAGCCTTTCGCTAAGGCTGTTCTTGTGGAATTGGCAAAGTGATATTTGGAAGCCCATAGACGGCTATGGTGAAAAAGGAAATATCTTCCGTTCAAAACTGCAAAGAAGCTTTCTGAGAAACTGCTCTGTGTTCTTTTAATTCATCTCACAGAGTTACATCTTTCCCTTCAAGAAGCCTTTCGCTAAGGTTGTTCTTGTGGGATTGGCAAAGGGATACTTGGAAGCCCATAGAGGACTATGGTGAAAAAGGATATATCTTCCGTTCAAAACTGGAAAGAAGCTTTCTGAGAAACTGCTCTGTGTTCTGTTAATTCATCTCAGAGAGTTACATGTTTCCCTTCAAGAAGAATTTCGCTAAGGCTGTTCTTGTGGAATTGGCAAAGGGATATCTGGAAGCACATAGAGGGCTATGGTGAAAAAGGAAATATCCTCCGTTCAAAACTGGAAAGAAGCTTTCTGAGAAACTGCTCTGTGTTCTGTTAATTCATCTCACAGAGTTACATCTTTCCCTTCAAGAAGCCTTTCGCTAAGGCTGTTCTTGTGGAATTGGCAAAACGATATTTGGAAGCCCATAGAGGGCTACGGTGAAAAAGGAAATATCTTCCGTTCAAAACTGGAAAGAAGCTTTCTGAGAAACTGCTCTGTGTTCTGTTAATTCATCTCACAGAGTTACATCTTTCCCTTCAAGAAGCCTTTCGCTAAGGCTGTTCTTGTGGAATTGGCAAAGGGATATGTGGAAGCCCATAGAGGGCTATGGTGAAAAAGGAAATATCTTCCGTTCAAAACTGGAAAGAAGCTTTCTGAGAAACTGCTCTGTGTTCTGTTAATTCATCTCACAGAGATACATCTTTCCCTTCAAGAAGCCTTTCGCTAAGGCTATTCTTGTGGAATTGGTAAAGTGATATTTGGAAGCCCATAGAGGGCTATGGTGAAAAAGGAAATATCTTCCGTTCAAAACTGGAAAGAAGCACTCTGAGAAACTGCTCTGTGTTCTGTTAATTCATCTCACAGAGTTACATCTTTCCCTTTAAGAAGCCTTTCGCTAAGGCTGTTCTTGTGGAATTGGCAAAGGGATATTTGGAAGCCCATAGAGGGCTATGGTGAAAAAGGAAATATCTTCCGTTCAAAACTGGAAAAAAGCTTTCTGAGAAACTGCTCTGTGTACTGTTAATTCATCTCACAGAGTTACATCTTTCCCTTCAAGAAGCCTTTCGCTAAGGCTGTTCTTGTGGAATTGGAAAAGTGATATTTGGAAGCCCATGGAGGGCTACGGTGAAAAAGGAAATATCTTCCGTTCAAAACTGGAAAGAAGCTTTCGGAGAAACTGCTCTGTGTTCTGTTAATTCATCTCACAGATTTACATGTTTCCCTTCAAAAAGCCTTTCGATAAGGCTCTTCTTGTGGAATTGGCAAAGGGATATCTGGAAGCCCATAGAGGGCTATGGTGAAAAAGGAAATATTCTCCGTTCAAAACTGGAAAGAAGCTTTCTGAGAAACTGTTCTGTGTTCTGTTAATTCATCTCACAGAGTTACATCTTTCCCTTCAAGAAGCCTTTCGCTAAGGCTGTTCTTGTGGAATTGGCAAAGGGATATTTGGAAGCCCATAGAGGGCTATGGTGAACAAGGAAATAACTTCGGTTCAAAACTGGAAAGAAGCTTTCTGAGAAACTGCTCTGTGTTCTCTTAATTCATCTCACAGAGTTACATCTTTCCCTTCAAGAAGCCTTTCGGTAAGGCTGTTCTTGTGGAATTGGCAAAGTTATATTTGGAAGCCCATAGAGGGCTATGGTGAAAAAGGAATATCTTCCGTTCAAAACTGGAAAGAAGCTTTCGGAGAAACTGCTCTGTGTTCTGTTAATTCATCTCACAGAGTTACATCTTTCCCTTCAAGAAGCCTTTCGCTAAGGCTGTTCTTGTGGAATTGGCAAAGTGATATTTGGAAGCCCATAGAGGGCTATGGTGAAAAAGGAAATATCTTCCGTTCAAAACTGGAAAGAAGCTTTCTGAGAAACTGCTCTGTGTTCTGTTAATTCATCTCACAGAGTTACATCTTTCCCTTCAAGAAGCCTTTCGCTAAGGCTGTTCTTGTGGAATGGCAATGGGATATTTGGAAGCCCATAGAGGGCTATGGGGAAAAAGGAAATATCTTCCGTACAAAACTGGAAAGAAGCTATCTGAGAAACTGCTCTGTGTTGTGTTAATTCATCTCACAGAGTTATATCTTTCCCTCCAAAAAGCCTTTCGCTAAATCTATTTTTGTGGAATTGGCAAAGGGATATTTGGAAGCCCATAGAGAACTATGATGAAAAAGGAAATATCTTCCGTTCAAAACTGGAAAGAAGCTTTCTGAGAAACTGCTCTGTGTTCTGTTAATTCATCTCACAGAGTTACATCTTTCCCTTCAAGAAGCCTTTCGCTTAGGCTGTTCTTGTGGAATTGGCAAAGGGATATTTGGAAGCCCATAGAGGGCTAGGGTGAAAAAGGAAATATCTTCCCTTCAAAACTGGAAGGAAGCTTTCTGAGAAACTGCTCTGTGTTCTGTTAATTCATCTCACAGTGTTACATCTTTCCCTTCAAGAAGCCTTTGGCTAAGGCTGTTCTTGTGGAATTGGCAAAGGGATATTTGGAAGCCCATAGAGGGCTACGGTGAAAAAGGAAATATCTTCCGTTCAAAAGTGGAAAGAAGCTTTCTGAGAAACTGCTCTGTGTTCTGTTAATTCATCTCACAGAGTTACATCTTTCCCTTCAAAAAGCCTTTCGCTAAGTCTTTTCTTGTGGAATTGGCAAAGGGATATTTGGAAGCCCATAGAGGGCTATGTTGAAAAAGGAAATATCTTCCGTTCAAAACTGGAAAGAAGCTTTCTGAGAAACTGCTCTGTGTTCTGTTAATTCATCCCACAGAGTTACATCTTTCCCTTCAAGAAGCCTTTCGCTAAGGCTGTTCTTGTGGAATTGGAAAAGGGATATTTGGAAGCCCATAGAGGGCTATGGTGAAAAAGGAAATACCTTCCGTTCAAAACTGGAAAGAAGCTTTCTGACAAACTGCTCTGTTTTCTGTTAATTCATCTCACAGAGTTACATCTTTCCCTTCAAGAAGCCTTTCGCTAAGGCTGTTCTTGTGGAATGGGCAAAGGGATATTTGGAAGCCCATAGAGGGCAACGGTGAAAAAGTAAATATCTTCCGTTGAAAAGTGGAAAGAACCTTTGGAGCAACTGCTCTGGGTTCTGTTAATTCATCTCACGGAGTTACATCTTTCCCTTCAAGAAGCCTCTCGCTAAATCTATTTTTGGGGAATTGGCAAAGGGATATTTGGAAGCCCATAGAGGGCTATGGTGAAAAAGGAAATATCTTCCGTTCAAAACTGGAAATAAGCTTTCTGAGAAACTGCTCTGTGTTCTGTTAATTCATCTCAAAGAGTTACATCTTTCCCTTCAAGAAGCCTTTCGCTAAGGCGGTTCTTGTGGAATTGGCAAAGGGATATTTGGAAGCCCATAGAGGGCTATGGTGAAAAGGGAAATATCTTCCATTCAAAACTGGAAAGAAGCTTTCTGAGAAACTGCTCTGTGTTCTGTTAATTCATCTCACAGAGTTACATCTTTCCCTTCAAGAAGCCTTTCGCTAAGGCTGTTCTTGTGGAATTGGCAAAGGGATATTTGGAAGCCCATAGAGGGCTATGGTGAAAAAGGAAATATCTTCCGTTCAAAACTGGAAAGAAGCTTTCTGAGAAACTGCTCTGTGTTCTGTTAATTCATCTCACAGAGTTACATCTTTCCCGTCAAGAAGCCTTTGGCTAAGGCTGTTCTTGGGGAATTGGCAAAGGGATATTTGGAAGCCCATAGAGGCCTAAGGTGAAAAAGGAAATATCTTCCGTTCAAAACTGGAAAGAAGCTTTCTGAGAAACTGCTCTGTGTTCTGTTAATTCATCTCACCGAGTTACATCTTTCCCTTCAAGAAGCCTTTCGCTAAGGCTGTTCTTGTGGAATTGGCAAAGGGATATTTGGAAACCCATAGAGGGCTATGGTGAAAAAGGAAATATCTTCCGTTCAAAACTGGAAAGAAGCTTTCTGAGAAACTGCTCTGTGTTCTGTTAATTCATCTCACAGAGTTACATCTTTCCCTTCAAGAAGCCTTTCGCTACGGCTGTTCTTGTGGAATTGGCAAAGGGATATTTGGAAGCCCATAGAGGGCTACGGGGAAAAAGGAAATATCTTCCGTACAAAACTGGAAAGAAGCTTTCTGAGATACTGCTCTGTGTTGTGTTAATTCATCTCACAGAGTTACATCTTTCCCTTCAAAAAGCCTTTCGCTAAGGCTATACTTGTGGAATTGGCAAATTGATATTTGGAAACCCATAGAGGGCTATGGTGAAGAAGGAAATATCTTCCGTTCAATACTGGAAAGAAGCTTTCTGAGAATCTGCTCTGTGTTCTGTTAATTCATCTCAAAGAGTTACATCTTTCCCTTCAAGAAGCCTTTCGCTAAGGCGGTTCTTGTGGAATTGGCAAAGGGATGTTTGGAAGCCCATAGAGGGCTATGGTGAAAAAGGAAATATCTTCCATTCAAACCTGGAAAGAAGCTTTCTGAGAAACTGCTCTGTGTTCTGTTAATTCATCTCACCGAGTTACATCTTTCCCTTCAAGAAGCCTTTCGCTAAGGCTGTTCTTGTGGAATTGGCAAAGGGATATTTGGAAACCCATAGAGGGCTATGGTGAAAAAGGAAATATCTTCCGTTCAAAACCGGAAAGAAGCTTTCTGAGAAACTGCTCTGTGTTCTGTTAATTCATCTCACAGAGTTACATCTTTCCCTTCAAGAAGCCTTTCGCTAAGGTTGTTCTTGTGGGATTGGCAAAGGGATACTTGGAAGCCCATAGAGGACTATGGTGAAAAAGGATATATCTTCCGTTCAAAACTGGAAAGAAGCTTTCTGAGAAACTGCTCTGTGTTCTGTTAATTCATCTCAGAGAGTTACATGTTTCCCTTCAAGAAGAATTTCGCTAAGGCTGTTCTTGTGGAATTGGCAAAGGGATATCTGGAAGCCCATAGAGGGCTATGGTGAAAAAGGAAATATCCTCCGTTCAAAACTGGAAAGAAGCTTTCTGAGAAACTGCTCTGTGTTCTGTTAATTCATCTCACAGAGTTACATCTTTCCCTTCAAGAAGCCTTTCGCTAAGGCTGTTCTTGTGGAATTGGCAAAACGATATTTGGAAGCCCATAGAGGGCTATGGTGAACAAGGAAATAACTTCGGTTCAAAACTGGAAAGAAGCTTTGTGAGAAACTGCTCTGTGTTCTGTTAATTCATCTCACAGAGTTACATCTTTCCCTTCAAGAAGCCTTTCGCTAAGGCTGTTCTTGTGGAATTGGCAAAACGATATTTGGAAGCCCATAGAGGGCTACGGTGAAAAAGGAAATATCTTCCGTTCAAAACTGGAAAGAAGCTTTCTGAGAAACTGCTCTGTGTTCTGTTAATTCATCTCACAGAGTTACATCTTTCCCTTCAAGAAGCCTTTCGCTAAGGCTGTTCTTGTGGAATTGGCAAAGGGATATGTGGAAGCCCATAGAGGGCTATGGTGAAAAAGGAAATATCTTCCGTTCAAAACTGGAAAGAAGCTTTCTGAGAAACTGCTCTGTGTTCTGTTAATTCATCTCACAGAGATACATCTTTCCCTTCAAGAAGCCTTTCGCTAAGGCTATTCTTGTGGAATTGGCAAAGTGATATTTGGAAGCCCATAGAGGGCTATGGTGAAAAAGTAAATATCTTCCGTTCAAAACTGGAAAGAAGCACTCTGAGAAACTGCTCTGTGTTCTGTTAATTCATCTCACAGAGTTACATCTTTCCCTTTAAGAAGCCTTTCGCTAAGGCTGTTCTTGTGGAATTGGCAAAGGGATATTTGGAAGCCCATAGAGGGCTATGGTGAAAAAGGAAATATCTTCCGTTCAAAACTGGAAAAAAGCTTTCTGAGAAACTGCTCTGTGTACTGTTAATTCATCTCACAGAGTTACATCTTTCCCTTCAAGAAGCCTTTCGCTAAGGCTGTTCTTGTGGAATTGGAAAAGTGATATTTGGAAGCCCATGGAGGGCTACGGTGAAAAAGGAATATCTTCCGTTCAAAACTGGAAAGAAGCTTTCTGAGAAACTGCTCTGTGTTCTGTTAATTCATCTCACAGATTTACATGTTTCCCTTCAAAAAGCCTTTCGATAAGGCTCTTCTTGTGGAATTGGCAAAGGGATATCTGGAAGCCCATAGAGGGCTATGGTGAAAAAGGAAATATTCTCCGTTCAAAACTGGAAAGAAGCTTTCTGAGAAACTGTTCTGTGTTCTGTTAATTCATCTCACAGAGTTACATCTTTCCCTTCAAGAAGCCTTTCGCTAAGGCTGTTCTTGTGGAATGGCAATGGGATATTTGGAAGCCCATAGAGGGCTATGGGGAAAAAGGAAATATCTTCCGTACAAAACTGGAAAGAAGCTATCTGAGAAACTGCTCTGTGTTGTGTTAATTCATCTCACAGAGTTACATCTTTCCCTCCAAAAAGCCTTTCGCTAAATCTATTTTTGTGGAATTGGCAAAGGGATATTTGGAAGCCCATAGAGAACTATGATGAAAAAGGAAATATCTTCCGTTCAAAACTGGAAAGAAGCTTTCTGAGAAACTGCTCTGTGTTCTGTTAATTCATCTCACAGAGTTACATCTTTCCCTTCAAGAAGCCTTTCGCTTAGGCTGTTCTTGTGGAATTGGCAAAGGGATATTTGGAAGCCCATAGAGGGCTAGGGTGAAAAAGGAAATATCTTCCCTTCAAAACTGG